>NW_026690855.1:3000000-3300000 GCF_020826845.1 Diceros bicornis minor | reverse complement strand
AGAAAAAGAAGAAAGTAGGTGTAGGAAAGAGAAAGAGTCAGGAGGATCATGAGAAATGACAAAAAGGGGCACGAGCAGAGTGAAGACACCATGCTCAGAGCAAATGACAAGTCAACTGGTTTCTGAGCAGGGCTCAGGTCTAGAGTCACTGGGCTGCGCTTGCAAACTCCACTCAGTTCTAACATCCAGAGAATGACTACTGCTCATCCAAACTCTGATGACACTGATTACATCGCTCTCCTCTCCCAGGACCTGCTGGAGCTTTGGGAACTGCTTCTCTCAGCAGCTCTGGGACTGACAGAGTCCCCATTAAATATTCATGAAGTAGGATGGTGTTTTTCTTTTTAATTACATTTTTAATTTTATTTATTTATTTGTTTCCCCCAAAGGTCCAGTAGATAGTTGTACGTCATAGCTGAACATCCTTCTAGTTGCTGTATGTAGGATGTGACCTCAGCATGGCCGGAGAAGCCAGTGCGTCGGTTCGCGCCCGGGATCTGAACCAGGGCCGCTAACAGCGGAGTGTGATCACCTAACCGCTAAGCCATGGGGCCTGCCCAGGATGGTTGTTTTGAAAGAGTAACTCAGAGAGATCTCTCAAGGGTACATATAATCCTGCCAACTCCTACAATCACCCATCTGAAGAATTAAGAAACTAACCTTTTTTTTTTAATTACTGTGAAGAAAAGTAGGAGAAAACTTTCTTGGCAAAACTTTAAATGTTCCATCTTTATTGAAGTTACCTCACAAAATTCTGAGCATAATCTAAAATTCTGGACTCCCTACAGTTCCAAATATGTTTCAGAAATGATCTCTTTATCATCACAATGTAAGCCTATGCCTTATAAAACAAAATAAACTTAGATGAGTTTTATCTTGGAGAGAGAGGGCAGCAAGAAAAAGAGTAGGATGTGCCTCTCTGCTATGAAGGAAAATAAATAAAATCACCAAAATATATAAAATATGCCTCTAAAACTGAATGAAGAGGTCTCTAAAGAGTTTTACATTTTAAGTAAAAATGCACCTATATAAAATTACACATCAGTTTGACTAAAATCTAGTCAACTTAATAGAAGAAGAATTCATTCAGTTTCATTTAAATAGCACGACTTATGATTAGCTGCATAATAAATGGTAGATATTTTAATTCTGATATAACATGTCCTTCCACCAATGAAGGTTGGCTTAAACCTGTCAATTTCCTAAAAAGTTCCAACCAGATGTTCTGCTTATTTGATTACTTAATAGTATGGATCTGCTCCTCATTGCCAACGAAGGATGTCTACAAACAGGCTTTAGCTTGCATATGTAATGGGAAACGCAGGCTGAGTTTACAAAAAGAAAAATTGAAAATGGAGCATTGCCTTGAGGAGACGTGGTCAATCTGTTCAAGAACATTTTCTCACTTGGTCAAGTGAAAAGCTGAGAGAGAATGCTGTCGGCCTCTTACTTGGTCCCTTATAGAATTCTGCATTACCTCAATTGAACATGTCTTAAAATGTTTGAACTAAACTTGGAAATGAGTTGATGATACCGTATTTGCATTATGTCACACAGAATCTCTTTCATTAGGCACCATTCAAAACACTTTTTGGGACATTAGAGACCAGAAAAGTTTTGCTTCTCTGAGAGACTGTTGCTTTTAATCTCATAGACATGAGATGATAGAGAATTGTTCCCATTACCCTTTCTACTTTAAACTTGAGGGATACATTTCCAACTACCTTTAAAAACTGCAGGTCCTTCTGAGCCGGCCCCGTGGCTTTGTGGTTAAGTGCATGCACTCCGCTACTTGCTGCCAGGGTTCGGATCCCGGGCGCGCACCAAAGCACCGCTTCTCCGGCCATGCTGAGGTTGTGTCCATGTACAGCAACTAGAAGGATGTGCATCTATGACATACAATTATCTACTGGGGTGTTGGGGGAAAAAATAAATAAAAAGAAGGAAAAAAAAAGAAAGAAAACTGCAGGTCTTTCCGAAACACTTTTCAGTGTGCTGGCTTACTTCAGCTTCATTGCATTGTTCCATTCTAAACTCCTTTCAGTTTGATCTATTTTCCTTTGTAATCCTTTTGTATACCTAGGTATTTAAAAGCTGCTCAAATCTATATTGGAGAAATGTTGGGTTACAGTACTTTCAGACAGCATGTAAACCCAATTTTTAGAGTTTATACACAAAACGTTTCTGCCATGTTTCTGCCAGCTCTCCTTCCATATATTTTCCTCCAGGACTTCCTGTGACCAAATTGCCTTTCTAAAAATCAGTCCTCTGTTCATTCTATTGGCCAGTGACATTTTCATAGAAACATAAAGGACTGGATTTTCCAAAGATGCAACAAGAATGATCAAGTCCTGATTCACACCTAGATATCCTGCTCCTGTTCTCCATGAATTTTAAAACTAAAGTTAATTATCTCTTTCATTTTATCTAAATCTATTGAGCAATTTTGGCATTGAGTCCCTAAACTGATCCACAGTCTGCTTTAGCAGCCACAAAACTCCCTTTCAAATGCTTGCACTCATGTGCTGAGTAGGTACTTTATTTATTTAGATCTTATTCAACAAAAGAGCTTCATTTATTTACTCAAATATTTAAGTATATACTATGAGCCCAAAGGTCTTGAAATGTTGGCAGTCTGCAAGTAAGACAGATATGTATAAACAGATAAATTACACTGCAGAAATAATTTGAATGAAAGAGATATGAATAAAATGCCATGGGACTCCAGGAAAAGAGCCACCATGGGTTGACATACAACTAAGATATATAGCAATGTACTGGGGCTTTTAGGAAAAAAACAACCACCATGGGGGGTGGAAATGTTTTGTACCATCTAGGTAAAGGAAAAGGAAGGGAGAGAAGATAAAGAGAAAACAGGATAAACGGAAATGTTTTCTTCTTCTTAATGTTTCTGCTACCAACTTTTGGAACACACTGCTTGCGGATGTCCTTTCTAGCCAGTCTTATCTTTCAGCAGGCTTCTATAGACTTAAAAATTTGATTGTACCAATCTGAGCTCCTCCCTGGAGACAATGCCAACTATGTAGGGAGCCAGGAGGGGAGCAAAAGATTCACAGGAATCTGCAGCCCTTCTGCAATTCACTGGTGGGGAGGGGCACCAAGGCTTCACTTTGGCCTCTGTCTCCAAGTTCATACAAAGGAGGGTTGGTTCCTTCCTTGATCTATGAAGATGGAGAGAAACCTCTTTCACAGAAGGGATTATGGAAAAATTAAAGTGAGGGCCATGAAAAAGGCAGAGAAGGTAGCACCATGAATCTGAAGTAACTGGACATGTGAATTAGTAACCAGTAGGAAAAAGAGCTGAAGACAAAAAAATAAAGGCAAAAAACCAGTACTCAATTTTCTAAGATGGAAATGCAAGTCTTTCTTCTTCAAAAAGAAAAGAGTCATTGAACCCTTTCCTTTAAAATAAAATTGAAAGGGGTCACATGTTACAAATAATGATTTTAACTATGATGTCACTACACAATCATGTGCAACAATCAGTTGTCAAGTGCACTGCAAATAGTTCAAACTTAACAATTATGTTATCAAAGTTTGCAATTAATATATATATATATTTTAGTAAATAGTAGACTGTGTGCAAAGTTGTCACTATATTATTGACAATGTCAATCTTACTACTGAAAACATGACTAGGAGGGAGAAGATAGTGTGACCTCAGATTACTAGAGTCACAGTAAGAAAAGTCAAGAAAGTGCCATCAGGTCATTTGGACAAAAGGATGCTATATGGCTGTTGGGTTTATAACAGATCAACTGGAGAAAAACAAATCACTACATTAAACTATTTTCTACCTACCTCCATCACCCTCTCCAAGAACACATATTTTAAAATGAGACAAGTTATTATATTAAAAATTACTTGCTCTGTCATTTTGAAAACTACATCAAAAAATGAAGAAAAAACTGGGTTACAAACATCCTGGTATCAATTCCAACTACCATCTTTCACCAAACTAAAACTCTAATCATCACTAATTCACTTGCAATCTAGTGCTCCTCCAATATACAATATCAACAACTTAAAATGTTTCATAACTTTTTTTAAATTGCCCTAGAATTTTACACGATATTATAAATATATCTCTTAGAAAAATTGAGAAAGATAAATACACTAGGACAGGAAAAGATGAAAATATCACCCTAATCGATGATGTAAAACACAAGATATGAACAACTGTTAAAAAGAATTCTCTATGAAATCGATCAATTCTACTATCTCTACACGTGGCTATTTCCTATCAGTAATTTGATGCATAAACAAATAGAATAGTGTATTTAATGGGATCAATTCTTTTAGTTGTGTGCTTTTCCTTGTAAAACTGCATATGCTTTTATGTTCTTACTTTATTTTCAGGTGGTGTCACATTAGAACACCCTCATCTCTGAAGATCTTTGCATTAAGGAACTCTACCTTGGCCCTTGATCAACTGTACTCTGCTATATGATAAACTCAGAGACCTACATAGAACAATGTTTCCTACATCTTATCTCCCATGAGTTGTTCATGTCAAGGAGTATAGTCCACCAAGTAAACACCAAGCAGTGTTTCAAAACCATCGGATACTAAAAGGAGGACATGCGGGGTTGGGTGTGGGCCCCCATTCAGTGCCTAGTGCAAAGAAGAAAGAGGTCAATGCATCCCTCCAGAGACTGGGATAAAACAGGAGGTTATAAGCACGAGGCTCCCTTTGCAGGCCTTTAAGCAGGGACCAAGAATAAAACTGTTGACACTGTGGATCATTGTTGGTTTTACAGGGAACTCATGAGGAAGATAAGGAGATAAAATAATGATAATTATAATAACAGCAGCAAACACTTCTACTGAACCAGGCACGGCAATCTGAATGTTACTTCTGTGCTTAAACATACATGAACTCTTATATCCCTCAAAATATCCTGATTTAGTAGATGTTTTTCTTCTTACCATTTTACAGATGAAGAGACTGGGTAGAGTGGCTAGAAAACTCACCCAGATTACAAAGCTGATAAATGGCAGAGCCCAAGCTCAGTGCTCTTATGTTATGCTCTTTGACTACAACTCCAATTTAAGTCTCTAATGACTATATTTCTCTCTATAATCCAATGGGGGAAACATCAAAATTCTTAACTCTAACACCCATGCTACCATTTAAGAAAAGTTGGTGAAGGAGAGATTTCTGAATAGTAACAATGCCCTTCTATTAACTCTTCACTTATAGATCAGACATCAACAGTCCTGCTCAGTCCACCAAGAAGAAACTGGGACTTTATTATGCCAAAAAGAAGAAAAAACAAATAATAAAACAACCAAATTCCTTTATACATCATTACACAAATGTGATTCTTAATTTTGTGTGACAAATATAAAGTGCTTTCCTGGTTTACGGTTCCATATAAAGCTGATGTTAATCTCATGCTATCTTCCCAGCCAATAACACAAAATACTTTAAAACAACAAAAGGCACAAAGACAAAAAACAACCCCAAATAAAATTAAATATTACATCTTAACGCTGTACAATTTTTTAAAGATTACTTAAATGTTAGATTTAGTAAAATTTGTATCTCTATCTTGCCTCTCCCAGTTATCTCTGAAGGTAAAGAAAAGGACTAAGAGAGGCACAAGGAAGCCAGTTAGGGAAGCGAGTCAGTGGGAAGAGGTAAGGTGGCCGCCCCTCTGCAGACGACAGACAGAAATCTCCCCTGGGAGCCGTCTCAGGCCTCACAAGATGTGGAGCTTTGACCTCGGGCAGTGGCTACAGCTGGACGCCAGCAGCAGTGCTTCTCAGACTTCAGTCTACACGGTAATAAATGGACAAGTCCAGTGTCCCCTTCCCTGGAATTCTAACTCAGCAGCATTGAAGTTGGGACATGAGAATTTTCCATTTAACAAGCCTACCAGTGATTTTCCTTGAGTTACCTGCAGATTATGATCAAAGACATACCTTGAAGAGAAGCACAAACTCACAACCTAGTATGCACTGCACAGATACTTTGTGTCACACACTCTCAGACCATTCCCTGCTCCAGGGGTCCCACATGCCTCAGCATCCTTGGGCCTGTGTTCTTCATCAGGAGGTTCCGATGGTGACAAAACAGACAGGACTCACCTGGGAAACTGCCCCTCTCTGTAATTCAGTGAGTGTGTGGGCTGCCTGCAGCCCAGGTGTAAAGTGGGTCTTGCTATATTTAAAAATAAATTTCTTTTTAATTTTATTAAGGTCATATAGCTTATAAGTGTAAATTTCAGGTCTACATTACTATATTTCAGTTCTGTATAGACTGGATCATGTTCACCACCAATAGTCTTGTTTTCATCTATCACCATACATATGTGCCCCTTTACACCTTTCTCTCTTTCCCTCTGTTAACCTTAATCTGTACTCCTTATCTATGTTTTTGTTTATTTTCCACATATGAGTGAAATCAATCAGTATTTTTCTTTCTCTATCTGACTTGTTTCGCTTAGTATAATACCATCAATGTCCATCCATACTGTCACAAATGGCATGAGGTTGTCTTCTCTATGGCTGAGTAGTATTTTATGGTAAATATGTATATATATCACATCTTTATTCTTTCATCCATTGATAAGTACTTGAGTTGCTACTCAGTGTTGGCTATTGTGAATAACGCTGTGAAGAACATGAGGGTGCATACATTTTTTTGAATTGCTGACTTCATATTCTTTGGATAAATATGCAGAGGTAGAATAGTTGGATCTTATGGTATTTTTATTTTTAATTTTTTGAGAAATCTCCATCATTTTTCCCTAGTGGCTGCACCAGTTTCCGTTCCCACCAGCAATGTATGAGGGTTCCCTTTTCTCCACATCCTCTCCAACATTTGTTATTTCTTGCCTTTTTAATAATAGCCATTCTGATGGGTGTGAGGTGATATCTCATTGTAGTTTTGATTTGCATTTCCCTAATAATTAGTGATGTTAAACAACTTTAATGTGCCTGTTGGCCATCTGTATAGCTTCTTTGGAAAAATGTCTTTTCATATCCTCTGCCCATGTTTTGATCAGGTCGTTCATTTTTTTTTTGTGGAGTTGTATGAGTTCTTTATATATTTTGGAAATTAGCCCCTTGTCAGACATATGATTTGCAAATATTTTCTCCCAGTTGGTAGGTTGTCTTTTCATTTTGTTGACAGTTTCCTTTGCTTTGCAGAATTTTTTTAGTCTGATGTAGTCCCACTTTCTTATTTTTTCTTTTGTTTCCCTTGCCTGACAAGAGACAAAGACAGTCACTATATAAAGATAAAAGGGACATTCCACCAAGAAGACATAACACATTAATATACATGCACCTAACACAGGACCAACAAACTATATAAAGCAACTATTAACAGACTTAAAGGAAGAAATTGACAGCAACACAATAATTTTAGGGGATATCAACACCCCACCCACATCAATGGATTGATCATCCAGACAGAAAGCCAACAAGGAAACAGTGGCGTTAAATGAAACATCAGACAAGATGGTCTTAATAGATATATAGAGAACATTTCATCCCAAAACAGCAGAATACACATTCTTCTCAAGTTCACATGGAACATTCTCAAAGATAGACATATGTTGGGGAACAAAGCAAGCCTCAATAATTCTAAGAAGACGGAAATCATATCACGCATTTTTCTGACCACAATTGTGTGAAACTAGAAATCAACTACAAGAAAGAGTTGGAAAAGTCACAAATATTTGGACACTAAACAACATGCTACTGAACAACTATTGGATCAATGAATGAAGCAAAGGAGAAAACAAAATATTACTAGAGAAAAATGAAAATGAAGAACAACATATGAAAATTTATGAGATGCAGCAAAAATAGTACTAAGAGTGAAGTTTATAGCAATAGGAGCCTACGTCAAGGAACGAGGAAAATCCCAAATAAACAATCTAACACGGTACCTAAAAGAACTAGAAAAAGAAGAATAAACAAAGTCTAAAGTCAGTAGAAGGACAGAAATAACAAAAATCAGAGCAGAAGTAGATGAAAGAGAGGCTAGAAAAAGAATAGAAACGTTCAATGAAACTAAGAGCTGTGTCTTTGGGAAGATAATTCTCGTTCTTTACAGGTAGAGATGGCATATGGGCAGAGATTATAAGATCAGAAAATCCAGACACTCAATCGGAGAACTCCCTGAAATTTAAGCATCTTTTAAGCAACTTTTTAGCATCTTTAATACATTCGAATATGCTGTACCTTTAACATCTGTTTGAATACGTGTGGCCAAGTCAAAGGACAGCCTATACTAGGCACCACAGGATGATAATAACTTCCCTGCCTTCAACAACAAAAGGTCCAGGAAACTGTCTTATCTTGGGTCCAAGTTGGGAACTATTTGGGAGGATTATAGTGAAAAAGTAAATAAACCAGACAAGAATAAAAGAATTAGACAGGCATCTGATGGCAAAGAATACTTTTCCCAGCTACAGACCAATAGAATCTGGACAGAATGAGAAGGCTCATAACTACATCTGGCACCAGGAAGTAAAGTGGAAATCTCACAAGGGAGGCCACTTTGAGGCCTATAAAAACCTTGCAAAACTACTCATTAGGATTTCAGAACAACAACATATTTAGGATGTGTGTGCTCAATATATGCATTTCCTGGTTTCTCCTCATGATATTTTACTTACTTATATGTATATTTCACTAAACCTTTGTTGATTATAAAGCAAAGCGAAGACAATAACTGTGCGGCAGAGGTAAAGAGCAAATTAAAAATAAAAATCATACTGTAGTCATCATGTTGAGACTATAAAGTAAACTGAATTAACTGATGGACAGGAGGTGCTCTTTCTGAAATGTTTTAACAAATTAAAAAATTCATAAAATATTCTTCAGCATTGACGGTAATATACAATGCATAGATCAGTTAGTTCAAGCTTTACCTTCAGGGAGAGTCATTGACCATAATAGAGAATTCAGATTCCAGGAGTCAGCTAGTCTTGTATCAGAAAGTGTCACATTTCAGACCTGGCTGTGCGTTTCAGCTATTCACGTCTCTTTAAGCTAGTCATATCTTGATAAGCACCAGAGGCTTCGCTACTTAGCTTACTGAATATCAGAAATAGCTTTTCACTGGTGAAATGAGTGGTTCGTTTAATTAGCATGAATTTAGAAATGAGCTCTCATTGGTGAAACTGAAGG
Organism: Diceros bicornis minor; assembly: GCF_020826845.1. Taxonomy (NCBI): domain Eukaryota; kingdom Metazoa; phylum Chordata; class Mammalia; order Perissodactyla; family Rhinocerotidae; genus Diceros; species Diceros bicornis. The sequence continues at coordinate 3,290,829 of NW_026690855.1, read as the reverse complement.
GATTCCGTATATGTGGATTGGCCAAAACATCAGAGAATATCCTCATACTTAGAGGAAGAAGGTAAGAGTCGAGCAAGAGAGGATGTCAGGGGTGATGTCCTGACAGTGCTGCACCAGCTGCTGGTTTAGGAAAATGTCTCCTTGTCTGTTGCCAGCCTTTAGGCACAGGATCCTGCCTCCTTCACATCTGTATCATGTGAAACTTTCATGGAAGGTGTAGCCGGGCATCTATCCGGGTAGCGAGCTGCACATCCCCCGATTAAGGGACTCTTGCCTAGAGCGCTTCATCATCCTAACACAATGCCATTCAGTCTTGGACTTCACTGGCTCCATATAAAACAGGCAAGACCAACAGCCAAAGGGATAAACGGTTTCACTTAAGATTCCATGTTCACCCCAATACAATGTATTCTATAAGCATTCTATACAACCCCATATAAACTATATATATATGGAAAGTTCAGTTGGTCCTCCAGGCTTTCAGCCACACCCCAGGACTCTCACATATTGCAGTGCTGTGATGTAATCTCAAAACCTCTCCTTCACCTAATGGATCCAGTAGCAGCAAATAAGGAAAACACATTTTCTTTCATGGTTTTTTAGTGTCTACACATGCCATCTCTTCAACCAGACTATCACTTAAATTTTTCTACATGCCTCTCGTCCACCCCCCAAATTCGTCTCTCCCTGTTTCCTGAGTCAAGCTCCACTCCACTAGAAGGCCCTCCCTGGTCCTCCCCTCACAGAGTCTCATCAATCACTAAAGTCAAGTTGAAGCCCCAGCTCACGTGAACCACTCCGGAATCAGCACACAGACACGGCACACCTGCACCCCTCGTTTTGACAACAATGTTGTGCTGTCTGCAAGGGTGGCAGCTTAACACTTTCCTGAGTGTATTTCATCTTCCCTCAAATGCACTGAAAGCCTCTTCAGCACGAGAAGTGTGCACACTTGTCCTGTCAATCCACCCACTCTTGACAATGTCACGATGACTACATAACAGCCGCTTAATGTCTATTGAATGAACACGCTTGTCAGGTAGAAAAATAAATGAAATGACTTGTCAATATGAGCAGCAGCTGTAGCTGGTAATATCATTTTCCTCATTTGCTTAAAAGGTACCAAAAGACACCGGAAAACTTTGTGGGTTTCATTTGAAAAGCCAAGGTAACAAGTTATCAGTTATATCGAAACATAATGGCAATTACAGAAGATAAATAAAAATAGGGAGTAGACAAAAATCATAGGATATCATCAACACTGGGGCCCAGACAGGTGTCCTAACTTTACAAGTCCTCAGTGTTCTCACCAGGAGATCAGGAATGATACTCGCCTTGGTCCTATTCGTAGGGCTGGTGTGACGCAGGGGCAACTACTATGTGGAAAGAGCTAAGACAATGACAGCTGTTATTCAGAAATAACCCACCAGGAGTACCACTTGTTTTGAGATTTTAAAAATCTATGTTTAGTTAGAATAATCACACATTATTTCCTGTGTTTAAAAAATCCTCTTCAGGGCCGGCCCCGTGGCTTGGTGGTTAAGTGCATGTGCTCCGCTACTGGCGGCCTGGGGTCAGATCCCGGGCGGGCACTGACGCACCGCTTCTCCAGCCATGCTGAGGCCACGTCCCACATACAACAACTAGAAGGATGTGCAACTATGACATACAACTATCTACTGGGGCTTTGGGGGAAAAAAAAGGAGGAGGATTGGCAATAGATGTTAACTCAGAGCTGGTCTTCCTCAGCAAAAAGAGGATGATTAGCATGGATGTTAGCTCAAGGCTGATCTTCCTCACAAAAAAAAAAAATTAAAAAATCCTCCTCAGAAGAATTCAATGTCGTCACCATATGTCCACATCAAGGTCTCTCCAGAACCAGTGCTGAATCTTTGCTTTATTATGAGATGCTAGTTGAGCAAACTTGAGTCTCCAGAGCTTTTTTGGCATTTGTGCTGATTGTCGCTGTTTTGCATTCAATTAATAACTTTGCTGTGGCGTTTCCTCGACCATCGAGGCATGTCTTTTTCTCTGCTGTATTTCTGTTTAGCATTTCAGAAATGTAGTTATTTTCCAAGTAGGGTTATATGCTCCCTGCCTCCAGGCACCATATGGTATGACTCCTGTTTCCCCAGGATATTACATATTCTATATACATAACAGACACACAATGAGTACTAAGGAACTGATAAATAAATGGCAGGCAATAGGATATATTGGAGCACATGAGGAAGCCATTTGGGGTAAAACTAATTTGGCCAGAGTTTGTTTTTCCAAAATGGCTTGTCTCCTGCATTGTGTATCAGCTTTCCCGTGTCCGAAAGAGAAAAGTAAATGCCCTTAAGATAAGGATGCAACTTCCCCCTCATTGACATTACCTTAAGGATGAGCATTTCTCCCTAAGCTAGGATTTGGTTGCTGCAGTCATCCTGTGACCACCCAGTTCGAGACAACAGACCTGATCCAGCCAAGCCCATCGAGATAGCAGACCTGCTCCCTGCTGTGTCCATCAATAGCTATTCTGGCCAGGCAATCTGACAGGGTGATCTTGTCGCTATAGTAAAAGGGACATTACAATCCTATGTGATACATGCTCTTTGATGGTATATAACCGCTCTGTACACCCCAATTCTTTGGCGCCCTTCCTTCCTTAGGAAAGGAAGGCCCAGGGTCACAGTCCTCAAACGTTTGCTCATAATAAACTCACTCCAATTTTGATTTATATATTGATTATGGATTATTGACGTAGACATTTGTTGGTGTAGTCATGGCAGGATTTCAGAGAAACCTACCAGAGACCACCTAGAATCTACACTGAACTGTCATTGGGTACCAATAAGGGCCCATTGGGCCCCCCAGATCACTGCATTCTTCAGGTGATCCCGGTGAGTTCTCCTGAAACTCGGACTTCCTTATTGTAAGTCAACAGTTCAGAGTTTCTTTGAGCTGTTTTCAAGTCTTAAGGCTAGGTGTCTTAAGGGGGTACTGGTACATACCCTAGGTCAGAGGACCCCAGGGGAGCATTCCTAGGAAAGAGAAACCCAAGGGGTATTTCCTATACCAGAGGATCCTAGAGGGCACTTTTGGAGTGAATGGGGCAGGCTGACCTTTTTAATTTGGCTTAAAATTTGAAAGAATTGTTTTTATAAGTTCTGAACAAAACTGCTTGATAGAGAAATGAGAGACTGAATCTGTTCAGCTGCGAAAAAAAGGGACATTGCTCCTCCCGGCCTTTTGTGCATTCTCAGACCTGAAGCTGTAAAACTTCTAGAAGAAAACATAGGTGAAGAGGTCCCCCGACATTGGTCTTGGGAATGATTTTGTGGCTAGCCCACCAAAACCGCAAACAACAAAAGAAAAAAGCAACAAATGGGACTACATCAAACTTAAAAGCTTCTGACCAGCAAAAGAAACAATGAACAAAATCAAAAGGTTGGGATAAAAATTTTACAAACCACGTATCAGATAAAGGGTTAAATATCCAAAATTCATAAAAAGCTTTTACAACCCATAAGAAAATTTATAAAGAACTCATACAACCCAATAAGAAAAAAGCAATCCAATCGAAAAATGGGCAAAAGACTAAGTAGACATTTGTCCAAGGAAGACATCCAAATGGCCACCACATACATGAGAAGGAGATCAATGTCACTAATCATCAGGGAAATGCAAATCAAGACCACAAAGAGCTATCACCTCACACGTGTAAGGATGGTGATCATCAAAGAGACAAGAGATACTAAGTGTTGGCAAGGATGTGAAGAAAAGGGAACACTTGTGCGCTGTTCATGGGAATTTAAATTGGTGGGGCCACTATGGAAAAGACAGTGGAGGTTCCTGAAAAAATTAAAAATAGATACACTTCAGTGTATTTATCCGAAAAAAATGAAAACACTAACTTGAAAAGATATATGCACCCCTGTGATTATTACAGCATTATTTATATAGCTAAGATATGGAAACAACCTAAATGTCCATCAATAGATGAATGGATAAAGAAAATGTAGTATGGGCCGGCCTGGTGGCGTAGTGGTTAAGTGCATGTGTTCTGCTGTGGTAGCCTGGGGTTCAGATTCTGGGAGCGCACTGCCTCACCACTTGTCAGTCCATGTTGTGATGGAGTCCCATACAAAGTGGAGGAAGATGGGCACGGATGTTAGCCCAGGGCCAGTCTTCCTCAGCAAAAAGAGGAGGATTGGCACATGTTAGCACAGGGCTGATCTTCCTCACAAAAAAAGGAAAGAAAATGTGGTACATATTTACAATGGAATATTATTCAGCAATAAGAAAGAGAAAATCTTGCCATTTGCAATGTCATGTATGGACCTTGAGGTCATTATGCTAAGTGAAATTACCGAGACAGAGAAAGACAAATACCATTTGATCTCAGTTATACATACAATCTGGCTCTTCAGTTTCTCACCAAACTGCCACTGACAGGCAGAATTGAGTACCGGTTTTCTTTTTTTCTTTTTTTTTTTGTGAGGGAGATCAGCCCTGAGTTAACATCCGTGCTAATCCTCCTCTTTTTGCTGAGGAAGACCAGCTCTGAGCTAACATCTATTGCCATTCCTCCTCCTTTTTTTCTTCCCCAAAGCTCCCAGTAGATAGTTGTATGTCATAGTTGCACATGCTTCTAGTTGCTGTATGTGGGACGCAGCCTCAGCATGTCCAGAGAAGCAGTGCGTCAGTGTCTGCCCGAGATATGAACCCGGGCCGCCAATAGCGGAGCTTGCGCACTTAACCAGTAAGCCACAGGGTCAGCGCCAAAATCTGTCTCTTCTTCATATGTGTCTGTCTACATGTATGTTATATGTGCACGGTATTTTACCTCTGGAGGGTATGGTCAAAATTAAGAGCTCTATTCAGTTAACTTGAAGTAAGTGCTTAGAAAAGTTATTTCTAAATCCAAATGTTTTTCCAGTTAACATGATATGAAATAATATTTGGTAAATAAAAGCTTATTTAAGCTTGTTAGTTTTCAGCATTGGATATAACACAGACATACAGACTTTCTTTGTCAGATAGACAATCCTGATGAAGAACAAATTGATGAACTCACACTTCTCAATTTCAAGATTAATTACAAAGTCAAGAGACTGTGCTATTTTACAATACTAGAATAATCAAGAGACAGTGATATTTTAAAATGAATAGACACAGAGGTAAATGAAAAAACACGGAAAGTCCACACATAGACCTCTGCAAGTACAGACAACTTGATCTTGGTCATGACAATAAATGCACTCCAACATAAAAAATAATAGATTTTTAGTCTTTAGTCTTTTAGTCTCTAGTCATCATCAACCATGGTGATGATACAAAAGGACGACCCTATGGAAATAAATGAACAAAGACACAAATTTTGCACCTTAGAAATAAATGTACTCAAATTCACTCATCAACTTAAATATAAAATACAAAACTATAAAATTCATGCTGGGAAATAAGAGAAAATCTTCATGATTTATAGTTTGATGATTTGTTTTCATATACAACACAAAAAACACAATCCATGAAGAAAAGAATTAATCATGTGGACTTGGTTAAATTTAAATTCTCCAATCTGGGAAAGACAGCATTCACAGAGTGGAAATACAAACTCCTGACTAAGATAATACATTTGTAAAAAACATATCTGCAGAAAACCTTGCATGCAAATTATTCAAAGAACTAGTCAAACGCTGCAACAAGAAAACAAACCCCCCAAATTAAAATAAATAGACCAAAATATGAATAGACAAGTTACCAAAAAAATATATATATACATGGGAAATAAGCATATATAAATTGCTCAACAACAAGGAATTATTGGAAAATAAAATCCATTGTGCATTAAGAAAAAGCAAATTAAAACACCAATGAGATACTCTACTCTTCTAGTAGAATAGCTAAAATCTCAAAACTGACAATACCAATTACTGGTGAGGATGTGGGACAATAGGAAATCTCATTCATTGCTGATGGGAATACACATAGTATAACCTCTTAAGAAGACATCTTGCTAATTATTGTGAACCTAAGTACAGTGTCACTATATGATGCACCAATTGTGCACCAGTGTATTTCTCCAACTACCGTGAAAATATACATCCACACACAGACCCCCTAAGAACATCTAAAAAGCAACTTTATTCACAATGACCAAAACCTAGGAGGAACCAGTGTCCCTTGGGTGAATGACACCCAAGTGTGGGACACTGGGTGAAGATACTTGAGGAACACATGGGCTACAGGCACAGGGTAAGGAAACACACGAGTTCAGACAGGGCCTAGAGGAACAGTAAATGAAAATAATGGTTGTCTAGATGGGCTGGAGGCATAGAGAACGCAGACAAACACGAGCTGGCATGGGCTGAAGCACAGCTGAGAGGCACACTCAGGGATGGAAAGGGATGCAGACACATGGAGTGAGAGAGACATGTGAGGTCTGGTATCAAATGTGGGCACAGGAGATAGAGACACTCGAGGAAAGATATCCGCTGCAAGTATGTGAGAGAATGAAATTAGGTGTCTGACGTGGGTTTTAGAGAGATGGAATGGAGACTCATATGGGTTGCCTTGGACTACAGGAACAAGGAATGGAGACTTCTGAGAGGTGGTATGGACAGAGGGGAGAGAAAACCTTGACAACACAAAAGGTCAGACGTGGGCTGCAATCATATGAGAGGGTGACACTGGACAGAAGATATCAGCTTCAGGTAGAGGGATGGAGACACACGAAGGCTGGCATTGCTGCAGGCTCATGGGCTGGAGATCCTATGGGACAGACATGGCTTACAGCACAGAGTTTAGAAATATACTAGAGAAGACAAGAGATACTAGCTACATCTGTGCTTGCAAGACAATGGTGTGTAGCCTTAAATGAATGTATGAATATAGAAGACAGACAGGAAATCCATAATCTCAGCTTCTGTCTTAAGAATTAAAAGAGAATCACACTGGAAAAAGTACAGAATGGAAACAATAATAATGATAAGAATCAATGAAATAGAAAAATATTAAAGAAACAAATCAGGCTAAAAGTTATTTTTAAAAATATTAATAAAGTTAATAAACCACTGAAATGAAACACAAATCACCAGTATCAGAAATCAAATAAGAATTTTTGTGCCCAAGGTGGGGCTACACTGGCTAGCAAGTTGCCTTCTCTGCCTGGAAGAATTGCCTTCTCCCTGGATTACTACAGCGGATGAAATACGGGAACCCCTGATGAAAGCCGGCAAAATGTAAGACTTCTTACCACGTCAGCCTCCCGGAATCTCTACCTGTGGAGTCCGGTGGAAGGAAGTGGTGAGAAATTTTTTCCTCTTTCTAAATTTAGATTGGCAGGAGAAAATATTTGGGAAACTAGTTTCTTGTGCTTTTAGTGACTCTGGTAAATTTGATAGAGTACTCTTGGTTTTGATCTTGATCCCTTTTCCTCCCAGAGATAGTCTCTGTTTTTCTCTTTTGTCTCTGTCTTTTGTATCTTGTGTCATAAGAAGGAAATACTATAGGAGAGGATGCAGGCATAGGCCCTATGAGCCTACTCTCCGGGCCGGCCCCACAGACTGGTGAGTTTGCGGGTCTCAGCAGAGTGGCATCTATTTAGACAAACTTTGCTGTGGGTTAATATGCACATGAAGTTAAGGCCATTGCCAGGGGCATCTTGGAAGCCAAAAAGGCCGCAAATTTGGTGGGCATGGGTCGAGCAGTTAAGAGCCATTAGGGCGCTCGCCACTTTCAGAAGGCTCCCGTGACAGGATAATTTGTGTCACAGAACAGGGTAGATGACACAGGTCTCCCGCCAACTGCAAGAAAATGTCCATGCAACGACGAGGTACTCTGCAAACCACACAGTCCCCAACCCCGTGGCACCTCCCCCCCTAGGTATTATTCTGACTCCAAGAGACCTAAGGCATGGCTAAAGCTGTCATTGTGCACATAAGAAAAAAAACGGATGAGGTTTTTCCTTCTGTCTTGTTCTGTGTCCTGAGACAACTTGGCTTTGTGACCAGTGAGAATATTCTCCTTGGTCTCTACCATACGGAAGGTGCATTTACCAGGGTGCCCCTTGGTGGCCAGTCGAGTAGACTGGGGATCTGAACTGTCTCTTTGTCTGGCTGTGCCAAGCTCTCAGGGGAGTTTGTCATAAAGGGCCCAGTCCATAAGGGCTTTTGTCGTCTTAACCTTTGTTGTGTGGGAGAACAAGATTTGGCCACCCTGAAATGCATCTCTTTGCCTTGATTGTTTTCTCTGAGGGACATTTGACCTCCCCCATTAGCTGCCTAAAGAATTTGACATGGTGGTTCCTTCCTGGAACAGATCTTCTATCACGATAGTTGTAATGATAATGTAAGGTAGATGTTACAATGGGAGAGACACCAAGCCACTTTTATCAAAAAACTCTATCTCTCCCTGACCACATTATCTATAGATGACCCTGAAAAGAATTGTCCTCCTGCCCTCTGAAGTCCCAGGCCACTACCCACCCCCAACACATTCCTTGCCTTTAGCTGCAATACTTAAGCAAGCAGCTTAGACAGAGGGACGAGTTGCTCATTTCTGAGTTTCTCCCATGTATACATGTTATTAAACTTGGTATTATTTTCTCCTGCTAACCTCTCTTGTTAATTATTTGGCCAGCCAGAAGAACCTTAAGGGAAAGGGCAGAGGGAGATTCTCCCTCTTCCCCTGAGAGTTTTGGCGAAGTCGCCAGGAGCCTCACTGGCTGGCAAGTTGCCTTCTCTGGCTGGAAGACCTGCCTTCTCCCTGGACTACTGCAGATGATGAGATACGGGAACGCCTGACGAAAGCTGGCAAAAAGGTAAGACTTCTTACCACGTCAGCCTCCTGGAATCTCTATCTGCGGAGTCCGGCGGAAGGAAATGGTGAGAATTTTTTCTCTTTCTAAATTTAGATTGGCAAGAGAAAATATTTGGGAAACTAGTTTCTTGTGCTTTTAGTGACTCTTAGTTTAAATTTGGTAGAGTACTCTTGGTTTTGATCTTGATCCCTTTTCCTCCTAGAGTGGTCTTTGTCTTGTTCTGTGTCCTGAAAACTTGGCTTTGTGACCAGTGAGAATATTCTCCTTGGTCTCCACCATACGGAAGGTGCATTTACCGGGGTGCCCCTTGGTGGTCAGTCAAGTAGACTGGGGTTCCAAACTCTCTTTGTCCGGCTGTGCCAAGCTCTCAGGGGAGTTTGTCATAAAGGGCCCAGTCCATTAGGGCTTTTGTCGTCTTAACCTTTGTTGCTTGTTAGTGCTGGAAAAATCTCATTCCAGTATCGCCTGCCCAGTGTCACAGATTAGCGGGTATATGACTGGAGGCGTCCCACACTATTGTGGGAGACCGGAGACACCATCCTTACCACCTGTGCAACGAAGGTCTTTACTGTCTCTGAATATCTTTGGGAGTGAATTCTGTGGATCATGGGGGCTACATCATCTGCGCCCTCACCAGGGATGCCTCTTGCGTCCATGGTAAAGATTTATTCTAAGCGTAGAAATTTACCCCCGGGTCTTTCCTTAAAAAGGCATATTGGTTCAAGTCACTATTGGAATAAATATACAAATGAAGATCCTACTCGTCAATGGCCAGACGACGGATCCTTTCAATTGGAAAAACTTCTAAATTGGGGAAAAAAAAATGTTTTGAGAGCTCTCACATAATTATTTATTTGGTACCTAAGAAAAGGCCAGAAAAAGGAAGGAAAACATTTGACTAGCCTTAAGACCTTGACTCAGGTTACAATTGACTTGAGAACATGTTAAGTGTTGATAAGATTATAAAGCTTGGAATGTTTCAGCTAATTTTATATAAAGAGGTTACATCAGCTTTGCCAGAGTATGTTTTAAAATGTCTGAGTGGGAATGCTTCCCTTGTCCAAAATTAGAAGACCAAGACCTATTGATAAAAATCTTAATGATAACTATGTTTAAAGATATAAGAGGTGATGAAATTTACATGAAATTTTGTAGAAAAAAAACTGATGTTATTTCTATTACAGAATTGGTTAACAAAAATAGTAATTTAAATGATGGCTAATTTTATCTGAAGTCTTATGAAGTCTTGTAGGCAATCTAAATAATTATTTGGAACAAGTAACTAAATAGTTGTGAAAAAGATGAATGTTAGATGAACTTTAAACAATAATGATGTGTTATGGTGGTTACAGCTTCCACACTCTTTTTGGTGACTTAAAACTTTAGAGTTTTGCTAAAGTTTATGATAAAAATTCAATTGAGTATCTAGATCATTTCCAAATAAGATAAGATATTAGACATTTATTGCTAAATGTACGTTTGTCTACTTTTGGCTTTTCATTACAGGAAAACTAAAAGGTGTTTTGGGTCTATTGATAAGCATGTGTTTTATTAAAAGATTGTACTATAAAGTAACATATTTCTAGAAGTTATAAAGTGTTTATAAATTTTCCAAGCCACAAGATAGTGATGTAAAAGAAATTTATAATTGTTTACTTAGTTTTTACTTACAAATTGGGGTTTCTAAGAGTTAAAATTTCTAATTAGTATATGTGATTGAAGCCACTAAATATTAAGAAAAATATGTCTGTGTACAGGGAAAGTAAGATGTATAAAGAAGGTACAAAGAATGGAAATATTTTTTTTGATTGATTAAGAAAGATAAATTTGTCCTCAAGTACTAGGAGGGAAAAGAAAGACATGGGACAAATTCTGAATGTGAAAAGAAAGCTATAGAAGGTTTGTGGAAGGAATTCTGGAAAAGCAGTTTTTGCATCGTCAAGTTGGCTAAGGTTGAAATGAATTTAATTAAGTAAATGAGTTTTAATATCAGAAGTAAGCTGGTACAAAATTATAATTTGGTCTTATTTCTCTTAAAAGGATAATTTTCTTGAACTTGATAAAGAGGTTATAAAAGATTTTTCTTTACCTTTGAGTAAGTCTACCTAAAAAAAAAAAACTGTTAAAATAATTTCCTACTTTCAAAAGACTGAGGTCTCTCTATTAAGGCTTTTTGGACTGTTAATGCTCTGTTTGCTTTGACTGTTTATATTTTTGACAAGCTCCCCAAAATTCATATCTTAAATAAAGTCTTTTTTTTACTTTTTTCTTTGAGAATTTTCAAAAGGCCCTGGAACTTCTCAAAGAAATTTGCTCTCTTAAGGAGAAAGATAATACTAAACTTATTAGGCTGATACAGTATGTTAAATTACATGGGAAGCATTGTCAGACAAGTGATGATAAGTCTGCTTAGGTGCTATTATGTGGGTAAATGTTATTGATATAGGTGTTTTAAAATTGTATAACATTACTGAAATTCTGATCTGTTCTTGTTATCAGTCATAATTCTGGTTATTATTATTTTAAAATGTTGTATGTCACAAAATTAACCAAATTTCTCTGTCAATTGCCATTTTGAGGTCTTGTTGTTTGCAACTCATTTCTTTGCTCTAATGCTTTTACAAAATGTTTCAACTTCAGAAAAACTCATAGAAAGGACTCTGACATTTACACTGAAGTACAGGCTTCTGATAAACTTTCTGATCATAAAACTGAACTTGGTAAGAAATTACAGAAATCTGATGGAGAAACTGATGACTTCATGAAGCTGCTAACAAAAAGATTGGGATCAAGAATGGATTACACAGGACTGAATGAACTGATAAGGATGATTATAATTTTTATGATTTTTCATTTGAAGTATTGCTGAATTTCTAATGTTTTGTTTTTTCAGATTTAAGGAAAACTTTTTCTCTTTTCTCCTGAGCTAGCTATGATTTATAGCAATTTGGTAAATGATATTTTTGTAAGTAAAATTGAAATATTTATCTTTTTCTCTCTATCTGATCCCTCGAATTTGGAAACTCTTAGTGAGTATTGTTGTTTTCATGGCAATATAGTTATTTGCATAAGTTCAATAAGAATCTGTTCTCCTTATAATAGGATACAATTGGAAACACTGCTTATATTACCAAGGTTGTGACTGGAACATCATATTTGCGATATAACCATACAGCTTTTGAGGAATGAAGATTGGACTTTATGGAATAAAGCCACGTGGAAACATTGGCCTGGTACCTTATGTTCCAAGCAGCACTTACCAGGATAAGTAAAGAATGTCACTTCTCTGGCAAGTACAAGGAACCTCGAAATATTTGGGGGGAACCTCGGAGGAGAAGAATTCACCCAAATCTGTAGGTATTGCAGGCAAAGTCTGATGACAAAATCCTTGGCTTGGCTTTCCTGGCCTCGAGAGGCCTTTGAAGTTCAATCCGAGATTCCTTATAAAATGTTCCAGCAAAGCAGATTTAAAAGAGCCTATGTGATCAATTGCTATTCTTGCTGTACTTATGTAAATAATTGTGCCAACTCTATTGGAACTAGACTTATTTTGCAAACTAGTAATTTTTAATTTGGCTATCTTAATAAAAATGAGGGTGATTTTAGAGAGAAAAATTATATTTCAGTTAAAACTCTAGTATACATTTGCGGATATTAGATCCTAATTTTGCTGTTTTTTGAGGTTTTTGTTTTATATCTGTTGACTAGACTGGATCCTGATTTCTTCTAGTCTCCTAAAATATCTGGCTACAGATGTCCAAACTAACATTTTTGATTTTTTCCATCATTTTCATTTGAAATCTCTGAAAACTGAACCTCCCCTTTTTCCTGAAACCTTACAAAATGAAGCTGATGGACTTGATATAAACTTGAGATGACCTGACGACACCATCAGAGACATTTTAAACTGCAAAATCTGCTTTGACGCTGATATCTAAAAATCTTCTTAACTTGCTGTCCCCTAATTCAGAAACACGTTTCCAATTTGCTCCAACCATTAACCTTGTTTTTCTTTTGTTTCCATAGAAATGCTTCTATTAAATACTTGATTGCTTGCTTCCATAAAATAGGCATAACCTTGAGAGCCCACCTGCATCACCACCTTCCAAAATGAACTTAATTGAACTGATCTATTATCAGGACTAAGAAATGCGTTCAGTGAGATGAAACAATCTACCAACTCAGCTTCTGGACTATGAAACTTCTTTAAGTTTCAAAAAGACTGTGAAACTTTTAGTTTCAAAGGTGGGACTGTGGGAGATCAAGATTTGGCCACCCTGAAATATATCTCTTACCTTGATTGTTTTCTCTGAAGGACATTTGACCTCCCCCACTACCTGCCTAAAGAATTTGACATGGTGGTTCCTTCCTGGAACAGATCTATCATGATGGCTATAAAGATAATGTAGGGTGGAGATTACAATAGGAAAGGCACCAACAAGCCCCTCTTATCAGATGTTCTGTCTCTCTGGCCACATTCTCTGGATGACCCTGCGAGGAGTTGCCAGACAATCATTTACATTTATAAGGGAAATCTCCATTTGTAAAGGTATCTCCCTCTCTGTTTTGAGAAGAGAGGGGGATGGCCTCATTTCTAGAGGCTTATCAATGTGGAAGTTGAGGCCTTAAAGCTGCATAATAACCTTAATCTTGTTTACTGTGCTTTAGTGGTAATCTCCTGTAAGTGACTCCCATCACCCCCAAAATCCTCCTTTGTCATTGGCTGAACATGGTATTTAAGACGAAAATTTCTGCTATTGTGTTGAGAAACGCAGTGTTCCTGCTTTCTCCCATGTATACATGTTATTAAACTTGGTATTATTTTCTCCTGCTAACCTGTCTTGTTGATTATTTGGCCAGCCATAAGAACCTTAAGGGAAAGGGCAGAGGGAGATTCTCCCTCTTCCCCTGACACTACCTAATAAGTTGAACCTAGAGAAGAACTGGAGAAAAAAAAGCACTACACTTATTAAATATTTTTAACACAGTAAAGAAACTGAGGTTATCTAAACTGAAGAGGAAAATGCTAATAGGGGACAATTCCCATCTTCAATGTATGAGGAAGTCCAGAGAAGGCGAATTTTAAAAAGTGGATATAAAGTGAAAAATATTTAAATAACACAAAGAAAACTTTTATTATATGGCAAAGTAATATAGCAAACAATCAACCAATAAATAAAAAGACAATTAATGTATATCATTGATTAGAGATATTAATAATCAACAGAACTGGTTTCTGAAGGTTGTGGAGTCTTTGTCCCTGGAAACTTGTCAGAAACAAACACTAAGCCATTTGTCCTGGGTAGACTTTAGACCTTCTCCTGCTGGAGCTCAAGATCCCTTCAAGTTTCTTCAGTAATTTTAATCTACTGCTAAATTAGAGAAAACATGGTGAGGTCAATTATGAGTGTGCTCTGGGGGGTTCCTTAGAGGAGTTGTGGAGAAAGAGTAAACACACCTGGGATCCCGTAGGGTTCTGAGAAGCAGAGAAATAAAAGTATGTAAAGGGCTTGAGACATATTGAGACCTTAGTAAATAACCATTGTTATCAGTAATAATTTGTTTCCAATAGTGTAGATAAAGTTAGCTATTCTGTCAAAAAAACCTCACTCAAAAATGTCTTAATTGACTGAGGATTAAATTATCAAAGCTGGCTTTGTTGTTAATATTCTTTCTTAGCCAGGTAGGGCTCAAGGGAAGCAAGCAAAGGAATTGTGTGACACTTAGGAGAGTCACAAACTCTGAACTCAGAGTAATATTTGCTTTAGCCCCTAAAAATTCAGGAGCCTCTAGATCCAAATGCCAACACATTCAAGTTGTTGGTGAATCGTGATTACGATTTTGATACTTTTGACTGTCTGCTCAAGCAAAGCATCCTTTGAAACCTAGGGTTTCTAAGCCGGTGGTTCTCAATGTGTGGCTGGTCAGCAGCATCACCTGGGAAACGGTCAGAGACGTAAATTCTCGTGTCACCCCATCCTGCTGGATCACAAACTCTGGGATGGGCTCAGCACTCTGTGTTGTAGGGGACCTTCACACGGTTCTAATGCACACTGGAGTTCAGGAACCACTGTCTTAAGAGAAGCCAGTCCTAGGTACAACATAGGGTTAGCAAAGAGTCCTCTCCCACGAGGGCTTCTCCTGAGGCCACATTGCCAAAATAAGGATTCCCCTTTATGGCCATAGGAAGAACTCCTATGGCTCAACTCCAGGCAGCCGTCTTCAGGAATTTTTCCAATATGACCAGGAGCTCTGAAATTTGGATTCAAAAAAGAAAAAAATATAAACAATTGATTCAACTTTCAAGAAATTTTCCTGCTTCAGATTGAGTGTGAAGTAGCTGAAATAGAGAAAATTTTCCCAGAACACTGATCTGTCATTTCTTGATGGAAAATACTGAGATCTTTCAGTGGAACTAAACAATGACCAGGAAGGTTATGGTTAGTCTGATGTGTAAGAGGAGAAAGAAAACACAAAGATAAAGGATAAAACAAACAAACAAACAGGAGAGAGGGAGAGTAAGGAAGGGAGATAGAAACAGGGACCATCAGTCAGAGGTAGTGAGAGGAGGGGGAAAGGAATAGAAGATGCAGAGGGAGAGAAGCAGGTGCCTCTCAGTAGGAAACACACTTGTGGACACTGTGCACGTGTGGCTTTCATAGAAAGGTGTAAGATTTCTAAAAAGCAAAGAAAATAAAAACAAATCCATCCGATTTAGTAATTTGTCCTAAATTTATTTGATCAGCTCTGATCACTCTGATGTCTTCCTTCTCATTTATTTCATCCATGTCTCAAATTCTATGTCCTGCCCTTGTCTAAGGCTTCAGAAACACACCACAATTCAAACCTTCACAAGGTGAACTTTTTAAATCATTTCAACTTCTTCTTTGTCCTTCTGCATAAAATAGATGCCCTACAGTGTTAGCTTATCTTTCGGTGCCTTTCAGTAAAACTTTAAAAAACTTTATTCTTAAGAGTACAGTTTTAGATTTACAGATAATTGAACAGATAGTACATAGAGCTCCCTACACCCACCACACTGCCTCTCTCCTCTCTCCCAAGCCCCGTTTCCCCTATTATTAACACCTTGCATTAGTGTGATACGTTTGTTATAATGAATGAACAATATTGAAACGTTGTTATAAACTACAGTCTCTAGTTTAAGGGTCACACTTTGTGTCGTACATTTCCATGGGTTTTGACACACATATAGTGACATGTAACCACCATTATGCACAGAACAGTCTCACTAACCTAAAAATCCTCTGAGCATCAGATTAGTTCTCAGTGGCTTTTTAATATATTAACAATTGTCAGAATAACGTAAATTTTTATGATGAAAAATGTTCCACAAATGCTAAGTTTTGTTAGTCTCACTATTATGATCACTATTAGAAATAATGAAAAAAATGAACCCCTATATAAATAGAAAAATCGTAGAATTTTAAAGACAAAAAAGATCTGGAAGATTAGGAAATCCAACATTCTTCAAGACTCTGCCCTCCAGTCTCTCAACATTCTGTGTCATCTATCTGCCGACTCCGCTGAGGAGAAAGAAAGAAATCGATAAAGAAAAACAGAGCAAAAAACAAATTTGGGCTCTAAGTAGTCCTCTTGAGCCAAATTTAATCACGCATGGATTCTTATTTATTGCATATTTGCATCAGGAACATAATTACTAACTAGAGCCTAATTTGAGAATATTCGTTACGAATGAAAGATGTCATATCTAAGAACAGAATGGAATTCACTGAGGTTTTACTCTTGGGACATTTGTAGGATTAAGTCAGGACATGCTGTGAGAGTGATAAATAAGTTCTATATATTTTTATTCTCCAAGACCATGGATTTCAGCCACACTTTATACCCATGTACTTTGCAACAATGAAAAACAATTAAACACTGACCTTGAATATTTTGCCCTCAGATTAATTAGTCTTTAAAATATAAATTGAGCAATTTTAATCTAGATGAGTGAAAGACTGTGGAGACTTCTAGAATGTCACGTTAGGTCCTTTGGAAGTGAAGAATTGACTTTATAAAGCATTTCTATTCCTTCTCATACCTTGACAATACTGCTACTGTGACTCTGTTTTAAAGAGGATAATGGCAGGCTTTCCTTTGATTTGCACCTTTTTGTTTTTAGTACATTTACTTAATATTTCTCAGTCTCTTGAAAAATTTTATCATTAAGCTCAACCTTCATTTAAATCACCAGACCTATTTGATGAAGGCGACGTGAACATTTACTAGCAAACTCCTCAGAAAATTACTAATTTAACCTTCAGATGATCCATTGTAGAACTCAAACTGGATTTCCCAGGCCCCTCAAAATGGCTCATAACTATGTGTTTGTACATTTATCTGGGAAGATATTATCTAAGGGTAATTGTTCTTCCCAAATGCTTTCTTTACCTCAAACAGCGATATTCCCAAAGTTTTAAGGAAAATGTGGCCAATTTGGTGAAAACCAAGTGAGTTGTTTGTTTTAGCATGCCAATGAGATTAAGAAAATAAGTATTTTAATTATTGTTATTGATTATAAAAACCAGAAATTAAGCAAACAAACCTCTTTGTCCAAAGACATTTCTGCGAGTGAAATCGTTGGGAAAACTGACAGCTAGCCTCCCATTTTAACCACTAAATCATAAGAAATGTAATACCATGGGCAAACACTTGAGCGTTGTCACCTGCACGAGTCCCCAACGTTATAGCCCAACCAGGGCCACAAATCAGGGGAAGGAGCCGGCAGAGGGGAGACAGCTGTGCCCTCAGCAGCCTTCCTTCCTGGGTCAGAACACGGTCCCAGCTGCTTGCTGTCTAGTTTTCTGGGGAAACAGAGAATTCTTCTGGGGACACGACACATCAGGTGTTAAGGATGTCATCGTTCTTTTTGAAACAAATGTTAGTTCATGTGACGCACTTCTCAGGACAGGAGGAGCCACCTCAAGGGAAGGCAGATCTTCTCCAGGAGCTGACGGTCATCCAGGGAGAGCAGAGTCAAGAGCTGCAGAGGGACAGCCCGCTCCCGTTCTCCCTCTCAAGGACATCTTAGTCCCCAACCGCTCCTGGCGCCCACCCCAGCGGTTCCCATTGTATCCTCGGAGACGCCCGAGCATGCGCAGGACTGGCGCTCAGAGCAGCAGAGGGGCTGGCGAGCTGGAGAGCCCCAGAGCGTGTGCACTGGAGGGGGGGGTCCCTGGTGTGGACGGGGCTGCCTCGGAGGTTTGTGTGGGGGGATTGGTGGTTTCTGGATCCTTCCACCAGGATTTTCAGCGCTGGGTAGCTTGCCTTTCTGTAGTGTGGAGGAACGCTGGGCAGGAGCGGCGCCGAGGTCGGCAGTGGGCAGCGGGCTCGGTGTGGAGATGTCCGCTGCAGATGGCGGGAGCGCAGTGACGGGGGCGGGGGCCGGGGCTGCTGGCGGGCTGCTCCAAGTGGAGGAGCCCAACTTTGTCCCTTAGAGGAGCAGCCTGGTAGGCCGGTCCCTCTGCCTTGGCGGGGCCCCACCACAGCGGGGCCTCCTGCCCACCCAGCAGAGGTGCAGGGAGCGACAGGGAGTCGCCTGCCCTCTGTACGAGCCGTTGAGTTCCTGCCACCCAGGACCCCGTCTAGGCCAGGTCGGGATATCTCCCGGTGAACACGGCCCTTCATAAGATGGCCTGTGGTCAGCGCTCCTCTGTCTGACTCTGTTCAGGCTATTGGGCTCCTCATTGCGTTCTTTAAACAAATAAATATTCCTACTTCCTTGGGAACACTTTTATAGAAAAGCCTAATCCCATTAATAGTTTCTGATAATTGACTGTATATTTTCAAGGCACACTTTGAAGCCTGTGAATTATTGCAAACTGCATTTAATGAAAGGAGCTTTAAACACTCTTTGGTGCAAATTATGTAGCTTTCTAATAATAACTCACATTCTGTTAACATAGACTGATGACTGATCAATTGATGATTGACATAATGTGTAGGGAATTTTGGTATCAGTGGAAAGATTTTTCTTGGTAGTTGGTGATAGAATTAAAATCGGATAAGGAGGAGGTTTTTAGAAGTAGTATGTAGTGTGTGTTTTGTCTCCATATT
This sequence comes from Diceros bicornis minor, assembly GCF_020826845.1. NCBI lineage: Eukaryota > Metazoa > Chordata > Mammalia > Perissodactyla > Rhinocerotidae > Diceros > Diceros bicornis. The sequence goes on along the minus strand of NW_026690855.1, from coordinate 3,271,940 downwards.
CATTTACAATTGTAAGAATTTAGATTTGGAAAGCTCATAGAACAGGAATTTTCAAATTTTGATTAGACTGATAGGGTGAAAAGTCAAAAGGCCAAATACGGTAGGATTTCACTTATATGATATTCTAGAAAAGATAAACCATAGGGAAAGAAAAGAAGTCGTTAGGTGCCATTGATTTTAATATTTAATCATTTAGTTTAATCATTAGTTTTAATATTTCTGATTAAAAAATTCATTTTAATGATAGCATCCTAATTATGCTTTCGGATGATACCAGAATTTAACCTATTAAATTCTCCAGCAGGAACAAATGATATGTTGGTTATTAGTGTCTTTGAAGTGTAAGTATTGTTGGTAATGAATATAAATGAGCTTTTTCGGATTGTGAACTACTGATTTTTTTACTAGATCCTGTTGGACGTGGCATATTACAAGCTTCAAAAGGCTGTTTAAATTATTGTAGCAGGCTGAAGCTATTAAATTGTAATGTAAGATCTTTATAGATGAAACAGGCAAAAATACAAAAAGCCATTCATCATTTTATCTTTGTTAAAAAAATGAAGTAAATCTTACCATATACATGAATGACTTTTGGCTAGATAGACCTGAACTTGACAAGATGGACTCATTAGTATGGTGAATTTGTTTTGGAATGTTAAAATGGGAGAGGACATATGTGTTACCTGAGGGTGACCCAAGTCAATATGGTAGGTTTCACTGTTTATATGCTCTTTCTGAGTTACGATCTTGATTAAACAGCTAGTCATAGATGTACCAATAAATTTGGGCCATTTTATGTATCAATATTTTAAGATGTCCTATTTCCCTGATAGTTTCTGATTTCAGGGTATCTGGGAAAAAGTTTCTCAACATAGGTAAATTGGAATATAATTTTTGATTGTTGACTTATTGAATCAGAATTGTGGAGTTGGAAATAATTTTAGTGGTTGTAGAGCCTAACCTCTTCATTTTCCAGGAAATGGAAAGTGAGGTTTCTCAAGTTAAGTCATCCATAGTCTGACTGCTACTTAGTGACAGAGTTGGAACTAAATTCTCAGATACTTGTCTGCAGATTCCTAGTACAGTGCTCTCTGTGCTACATACTATTAAGTAGACAAACAAATGAGTTACCTTCCCAGATCATATATGTAGCCAGCAGGGTTGATTCTTTCCCATATGCATTTTTTTCCTTTCTTTTTTAAGTAACGACTAACCACAATTAATTCATTCCCTTACCATGTTTAATGACTATACTTTGTGTGTGTGTGTGTCTCCTCGAGCACACGTGGACTCCTTAGAAGTGACACCTGACTGTGATTTGATTGCTAGGCCAGAGGCTGATGTGTATCTGCAACTTGACCAGCTGCAGCCAAATTACCCTCTGAAGTTTTAACAATTTCTATTCCTGCCAACAGTGTCTGAGTCATCCTTGCCATGGGAATTGTCAGATCAGCATTGTCAGATTTTTAAATTTTTGCGAATCTGATGAGTGAGAAATGATGTATTTGTTTTCCTCTTTGTACGTTAATTTTGACAAATGCATAGAGCTGTGCAACTACCAAAATCAAGATACAGAACAGTTCCAGCACCCAGAACTGCCTTTAGCTGCTATTTTGTAGTCAACTCTTCCCCCACCCTTAACCCCTGATGGCTAATGATCTGTTGTCTTCCCCTATGGTTTGTCTTTTCTAGAATATCATATAAATGGAATCCTACAGTATTCAGCGTTTTGAGTCTTGTTTCTTTCATTTAGCACAATACGTACATTTGAGTGTTCATCCATGTTGTTGACTGTATCAGCAGTTCCTTCCGTTTTATTGCTGAATGTAGTATCTATTGTATGAATGTACCACAGTTTATCCACCCACCAGTTGAAGGACATTTGAGTTATTTTCGGTTTTGTCTTTTTTGACTATGAATAAAACTACTATAAATCTTTGCAAACAAGTTTTTGTGTGAACATTCGTCTTCTTCTCTTGGGTAAGCACCTAGAAGTGAAATTGCTGGGTCATATGGTATGTGTATGTTTAACTTTATTTTAAAAACTGTTTGTGGTAGTAAAGTCATGTCCCACAAAGATGTCCTAATCCCTAAACCTGGGAATACGTTAGTTTACTTGGCAAAGGTGAATTAAATTTGCAGATGGAATTAAGGTTGCTGATCAACTGCCTTTAAAATAGGGAGATTACCATGGATTATCCAGGTGGGCCCAGTGCATCACAAAGGCCCTTAAAAGGGAAAGAGAAGCAGTAGAGTAGAAAAAATTGCAACAAGGGAAGCAGGGCCAGAGAGATGCCGAGGTCTTGGTTTTGAGGGTGGCGGAGGGTTGCCATAGGCTAAGGAATGTGGTGTTCTCTAGAAGCTTGAAAGGGCTAGGAAATGGATTAAACTTTATAGTCCCCCCAAAAGAACCTAGTTCTGCCAACACCTTGATTTTAGCCCAAGGAGACCCATGTCAGACTGTTAACCTACAGAACTGTAAAACTATAAATCTGTGTTGTTTTAAGCCATGAAATTTGTGCTAATTTGTTACAGCAGCATAACAAACTCCACTTTAAAACTGTTTTTCCAGGGGCTGGCCCCGTGGCTTAGTGGTTAAGTGCGTCTGCTCCGCTATTGGTGACCCGGGTTTGGATTGTGGGTGCACACCGATGCACCGCTTCTCCAGCCATGCTGGGGCCATGTCCCACATACAGCAACTAGAAGAATGTGCAACTATGTCATACAACTATGTACTGGGGCTTTGGAGAGGAAAAAAAAAGGAGGAGGATTGGCAATAGATGTTATCTCAGAGCTGGTATTCCTCAAGAAAAAGAGGAGGATTAGCATGGATGTTATCTCAGGGCTGATCTTCCACACAAAAAAGTAAATAAACAAAACTGTTTTCCAAAGAGGCTGAACCACTTTGTGTTCCCACCAGCAATGTAAGAGTGTTCCAGTTACTTTCCATCCTCATTAACACTTGGTATGCTCAACCTCTTTAATTCTAGTCATTCTACTAGGTACACAGCAGGATCTCAATGTGGTTTTTATGTGCATCTTTCTCACGATTAATGACGTTGAGTATCTTTTCATGTGCTTATTTGTCATCTGTGTATCTTCTTTGGTGAAGTGTCCAAACCTGTGCCCATTTTAAACTAGGATTTTCTTATTGCCGAGTTTTGAGCGTTCCTTATAGTCCTGTCAGATATGTGATTTGCAAAGGTCTTCTCCCAGTCTGTGGCTTGCCTTCTCCATCCTCTCACCAGTGTCTTTGGAAGGTCTGTGTAACATAACTCAAGAGGTTCCACATGACTTTATTTTCCTTCATTGAGAAACAGAGTGAGGTTGGAGCACCTGAGTCCAATCAGACCTTGATCAGAGTTGGGGCTGGGTCTCACTTTTAGTAAACCCAGCCCTTCCACTTTCCCGTTCCTGTTTGCTGTGCTCCCCTCCCCCGCACAGGCGTCTGGTTCTAAGTCTGGTAGATTTCTGTCTCCTCAAGTTTGGTAGCCCATAGACTATTCAGCTACACCCTTCAGACATCTCAGCACAGCTCTCCAGCCTCCTACCTGATATCTCTTCACAATATGGGAAATTCCCTGCAGATCAGACTAGCGGTATGTTGGACTTAGGCCACTTCCACCACTTCTGGAGGTTTCATTTTGTTTTGTGGAGGCTTTTGGCCTACTTCCCCAGATTCCTGTGTGGCACCAAAACTTAGCACAAGTGCTGCGAGAAAGAGCAGTAGTGTGTCTGAAAGCCCTCAGGTTTCATCTGCCATACCAGTCCTGCAGAATCACTACAAGTTTGGCTAGTTTCTCTTTTCCCTAGCCGAGGATCTGGCTGAGCAGGCCAGATCCTCGGCAACCACCCAGAATCAGAAAACGCCTGCAGGGCTCACATAAAAAACTTTTTCGTCTTTCTGGAATTTTAGTTGGTTGATTCTGAAGTTCTCTGATGCTCTAAAAATATATTTATAATTTATCTGGCTTTGTCCAGTTTTGCAGCGAGTGCTTTCCTGTCCTGGTCTACTCTAAAACAGAAGTTCCCTTGTCATTAGTTTTTAACTCCATCAGTTGTATATTGTCAATATTATGATTGTTTGGAAAAATCATGCTTTCAATGATTTATTCCGATGTTTACCCTTTTTTATCTTCACAATCCATTTTTACCTCTTACCATTTCTTATTCTATCAGTTTGTTTCTTCTTCCTTTTTTCTTTTGTGAGGAAGATCAGCCCTGAGCTAACATCCATGATAATCCTCCTCTTTTTGTTGAGGAAGACCAGCTCTGAGCTAACATCTATTGCCAATCCTCCTCCCTTCTTTTTTACCCCCAAAGCCCCAGTAGATAGTTGTATGTCTTAGTTGCACAGCCTTCTAGTTGTTGTATGTGGGACACGGCCTCAGCATGGCCAGAGAAGGGGTGCATCGGTGCGCACCCAGGATCTCAACCCAGGCCACCAGTAGCGGAGCGCACACACTTAGCTTCTTACCCACGAGGCTGTCCCAGTTTCTTTATTCTTAAAGTACATTCTTTTTTACTTTTTAAGTCTTTTCCTTGAGGAAGATTAGCCCTGGGTTAACATCTATGCCAATCTTCCTCTATTATCTATGTGGATCATCACCATAGCATGGTTGATGAGTGGTGTAGATCCACGCCTGGGATCCAAACTCATGAACCCAGGTCTTGGAAGCAGAGTGTGCTGAACTTAAACCACTACGTCAGGTGGCTGACACCCTTAAAGTACATTCTTTAGAAATTCCTTAATGAGCATTTGTTCGTGGTAATACCCTTAGTAAATGTTTGTATAAAAATATCTTTAAGTCACCCTAGTTATTGAGATATGGTTTGATTGGGTATACACTGAAAGTTATTTTCTCTCTGTACCTTGAAGATTTAATCCAACTCTCTCTTGCCTTCCATTGTTAAGTAATGTATCATAGGTCTAAATGTAAGTCTCTGTCAGTGTTCTGTTCCTCTGAGGGGCTTTGAATATCTTCTTTTGTATTTAGTGTGCTTTGGTTTCCCTGAATGGATCTGGCTCTAGAATTTGTTTTTTTTTTTAATTTTGCTTGAGATGTATTCAGCTGCCTCAATCTAGAGTAGAAGTCTTTTATCAATTCTGGAAATTTCTGTTACTATATCTGAATTTTCCTTTAAATCATATATATATATTTATATTATTTAATTCAAATATATATACATATACACATTCAATATATAGTCATTAAATATATATTTATATTATTTAATTCAATATATGATATTATTCAATATAGTGATTTTTATTATTGAAAAAATATACGAGTATTATTTATATATATAGTTTCCTGTACTTGGCCAAACTCAAGCCAGTCTCCTTTGAGCCTATAATAACTTGGCCTATAATAACTACAGCCTCTCAGCACAAATGGTTTCACATTCCCACACATATTATAAGACTTAAACACTTACACAGTTTCTAATAGCTCAAATCAACATCCTTAGGATGACCCCTGCCCCCTTAAAGTGCCTGCTTGAGAAAGCTCAAGGCAGCCAACAGAATTGACTATTTGTTCTGGCCAACAATCGATCATTGGCCCCTGACATCCCTTTCTTAGAGCATTTACCCAAAAGTGCTTACAACTGTGAATCTTTCCTCTGTCCTTTAGAGTTGTAGGTGTGTCTGCTATAACTCAGGAGTGCATTTCTCAAGGTCCTGAGAGCCATTCCTTGAGATGAAGACAGGGTGTCTGTCTCCCAGATGCTGTGAGAGGAGAGAAGTGAAACTTTGATTATTTCCAACTAGCAGACACAACTGGCCAGATCACACTGCACTGACCAACATTCTGTAACTTTTCCCTCCCTGACTCTACTGAGCCCCTGCTCACCCCTCTGCCTGCTCCCTCATTCTCCCTTTCAAATGCCCAGTCACATCTGTACAAATCAAATTGAGTTCAGTTCATCCTGTTCCTTCTTCCCTATTGCAGTGGTATATGCCTGAATAAAATCTGTCTTGACCACTTTATCTAGAGTCTGGCTTTCTGTATATTCCACATTTAACACACATACAGATAATCTCATGCATATGCATAGACGCGCATATACAAATGTAACCATGGGCCCTCCAGGACCAGTTCAACTGACCCCATCTTATGAACAGAGTAGTTAGTTTTCTTTCAGGAACTGAGACCCCTCTTCCAGTTCAGACAAGTTGGGACCACCAACTCATTAACTGGGAGTTCACAAATGCTTTATATGTGACCTTTATGATATCAAGGAGCTAAAATCTCCATTCTCTGATCATGGTAACACTGTCAATTTGTGAACACACATCTGATGAAGAGCTGCAAAGCTTGACTTTGCTTGCGCAGGTCATCAATTACCTCACTTCTCCTTACTTCCAAACATCTACCTCCACATGTCAGAACACCCTGCCCTTCATCGCATAAATTGTGTCCCAAGACCTGGATCAGGGAGACAGATCTGAGACAGACACATGCCCCCGGTCTCCTTGCAGCTCAATCTCACAAAATAAAGTTACACTTCATTTCCCAAAAGCTGATGCCAGAATAATTGGCTTTTTTAATGTGCATTGGGCAAGAGAACCCCAATATTGTGCGGTAACATCAATACATGTATATACACTTACTGGTTGTTTTATTTTTTTTATTCTCTTTGCTTAAGAGGAGTCACCCTGAGCTAACATCTGTTGCCAATCTTCTTTTTGCTGAGGAAGATTCACCCTGAGCCAACACCTGTGTCAACCTTCCTAAATTTTGTATGTGGGTAGCCACCACAGCGTGGCCACTTGTGAGTGGTGTAGGTCTATGCCCAGGAACTGCACCTGGATCACTGAAGTGGAGTTTTCTTAACTTAACCAATAGGCCATGGGACCAACCCATGTCTAATTGCTTTGAAGATGTTACTAGATATGCAACTGAAGTTTCACTATGATCTCTGGATTTCCTTGCTGTTCCTTTAGTCCCTCACTTCAGTGTATGTGTTTCTGGCTACATCTTTCATGTTAGAGGAATTCCTCAAATATCAAGTGGTCCTTGGCTACCTGTTCATATTTCTGTGATGGGAAGGAAACAGCTGAGTAAGATCTCTGTGGGCCTGATGGGGTCTCTGAATGTCTGGACTCAATGTTTCTTCAGGGGTGTTGAGAGTTGAACTAGTAACAGGCAAACAATGTTGGTGCCCACACTGATCTCTAACAACATACTTATTCTACTCATTCCCACAATGACAGACATCCTCTGAACACGTGGAAATGCTGACAACACACACCCACACACACACACACTATTTGCAAATGACCAGCAGCATTCAGACCGTAAACTACACATGATAATGCACACTGATACTCAGAACATACACGCAAACACGCACACATACAGACCACTCACTGTCTCAGAGCCCACAGTGACTTGAACTCTCTAAACACACACACGTCAACAAAACACACCTTCACATAGAAGCCATAATAGCCATGCACATGTGACCATACAGAATTGTTGAACACATAGACATCCACACAACAAGGCACGTGGCCGTGCACATCGGGGCTTGATCAGGAGTTTTTTCACACCTCTGCATCAACATGGACACCCCGGGGCGAGAGGGAGAGGCAGAAGGCACAGGGAGAACATGTGGGCAGCAATCAGGTGACACTTGCATAAAGCAAATATGGTACCCAAAAAGCTGGTTGCTAAATGACATATGACTCAAGGGTATGAGGAGCCAAGAGGATCTGAAATGGTACAAAGGAGGTGACTGATACAAACCCATCACAAGATATTTAAAAGTAAAGAACAGTGATATTTTAAAAAGCACTGAAGAGAGTGCATCAAAGCTTAGACATAATTCCAAACAATGAATGACATGGAATTCTGGCCAAAGAACAGCCATTATTGCTGTTAAAATTCCTATTTAAATGTTTCTCATAAAATTATAGAAATACTCCTTGACAAATGACAAATAGCCATTGGTTTAAAATGTTTAAAACATTTCAGGATAAAGTTACTTCAAGTTCCACTTTTATTGAGTAGCTTTTCTTGGCCAGCTAGAATAGCTGGACAAAGCACACAGAACGGCTGTTTGAAGGGTTGTAGAACATCCTGTGGAAACAAGACTTGAGGGTCTACAATCTCTGAGACTAGGGAAGCACAAGATTGTGAGCACGATCTCCACGTGGCTTCTCCCCTAAGGCATTTGTTATTTCAACAGTGAGAGAAGAGAGTCTGAGCAGAATGAGGAGGAAAAATGAACTGAAATTTGGTTCCAGCCAAGTCCAGTAACTTCTGCTTCTAGTCATGTGTGGTAAAGGCAGAGTAACAAATAACATTGATTTAATAAATCCTGTCTGTTTGAAAACACCAAAGGGATGTGGAAGCAAACAGGACTTGATGAAAGAAAATTTCAAAAGGGAAAGAGCCTTTTTAGGTGAGATTGCCACACATGCCCTCACCCGGGGGAATTTGCTTAATCTGGACTCTGATAATCAGACCTCTCTTACCAGAAGACAATTATAAGTACAGTCTGTCATAATTGATCTATGTTAGCTTTTGAATATCACAAGTTTTGTTTGGCTGTTAACTTTTACTCCCTCCACTAGAAGACTCTATGAAGGGAAAGACATTGTATCATTTGCCACATGATCTCCAGAACATTCTTCAGTTTGGGCTGTATGACTTCTATAAATATTTGTTAATGGTTGGTTTCATGAATGCTATGGACTGAATGTCTATGTAATCCAATTTCATACGGTAAAATCCTAATCCCCGACCTGAGGGTATTTGGAATTGGGCCTTTGTGTGTTAATTAGCTTAGATGAGGCCATGAGTGTGAAGCCCCCATGATGGAATTAGTGACCTTACAAGGAGATGGAGTGCCAGAGCTCTCTCTGCCAGATGAGGGTAGAGCAAGAAGCTGTCCTTCTGCAAAACAGGAAGAGAGCTCTCACCAAAAGCAAATCAGCTTGAACCTAGATCTTGAACAAGCCAGTCTTCAGAACTGTGAGGAATGCACTTTTGTTGTTAAGAGTGCCCAGTCTAGGGATGGCCAGGTGGTGCAGTGGCTAAATGTGGGTGCTCCGTTTCAGTGGCCCCAGGGTTCACAGGTTCAGATCCCAGGCATGCATCGATGCACTGCTTCTCAAACCATGCTGTGGCAGCTTCCCATATAAAAAGTAGAGGGAGGTGGGCACAGATGTTAACCCAGGGCCAATCTTCCTCAGAAAAAAAGAGGAAGGTTGTCATCTGATGTTAGCTCAGGGCTGATCTTCCTCTCACACACACACACACACACACACACACACACACACCAGAAATGCCCAGTCTAGGGCTCTGCCCCTTGGCCTAGTTTTTAAGTTCAATGAGCTCCTCTTCGGTAACATGAGTTCAGTTCCTGGACAAAGACCTATACCACTCATCAGCAGCCATGCTGTGGGGGTGACACATATACAAAATAGAGGAAGACTGGCACAGATGTTAGCTCATGGTGAATCTTCCTCAACAAAAATATAAATAAATAAAGTACCCCGTCTATGATATTTTTGTTACAGTATCCCATACTGACTAGGACACTGAATGTGTGAATAAGTTCATTTAGATTGACGATCCTTCTTCTACATGACACGTTACTGCCAATGATTCCTAAATTGGTGTGAGTCAAATTTCCCTTAAGGATCATAAAGATGTTAAGGCCCTTCTCCCTAGTTATGCACATATTGATACACATGAAAACATGTTACATCAAGTGCTTTATTGACACCTTAGTCTCACACTTGATCCCACTGGCCTTCAGTGAACCTCAGTGTTGCAGTCAGTCTATTCCCCAAAGGGCAATAAAGGAAAGTCCCTAGACTGAAAAGGGTCGGTATTCATCGTGTTGCTCCTGTCCTTTGCCCAGCCAGCTCTAGAACACGGTCAATTTACAAGATAGGCTTTTCTCCAGGCAGCTCTGTCTTTCTCCCAACATGTTCTCATTTAGGATGATCTCACCAGGAGGAATGAGTGGAAATTTGGAGAGAAGAGCTACAGAAGGCATCTGCCAGGGGAAATTCTTTGTGGTTACATGACCTAGAATATGGACACCTGGCTGTTCTAAGTTGTCCTGAAAATGGAACCCTTCCCATGTCTGCAATATCCTTCCATGTCCTCTTTCCCCTCCATCTCTCTGTTCTTGGTGGCCAAATTGCCTTGGCAATGACAATAAAAGAATGAAAGTAGGGAATGGCCCATTTCTAGTCTCAGAATTCTGTGAAATTTTACTGCCTATCCCCAGTCTTCCAGGACTGACACTCTTTTTATTCTTTTAAGATTAGATTACATTTTAATCTCCTTTAATCAGAGTTTTCTCTCATCCTTGTTATGTATATACATGTTCTGATATATAATATTGAAAACATTATTTTTGGCCCTACAATCTCCAGATTCACTCATAGTTATTTTCTGATGGATGCATGACTTTGTAATTATGTTTATAACTCCATTAACTATAGAAATTGACTAAATGCTGAGTAGTAATGTACGAATACAGGAAAATAACCCATTATTTTAACATAAAGTTTCATGTTTTCATCAAAACAAATACATGAATACTTAATTGTTCAGCAAAAACTTTTACTATGTACATGTAAGCAATTATAAATCTATTGGAGTTGGTTTACCTTGTCGATTATTCCTTGTTTCTGAATTGTGCATTCAGCATTTCCATGAACACTTTAGATTTCTGCATCTTTATCCTACCATTTTATTTTTTTGTTATAATTTTTATTAATTTATTTTTCCCCCAAAGCCCCAGTAGATCGTTGTATGTCATAGCTGCATATCCTTCTAGTTGCTCTATGTGAGAAGCTGCCTCAGCGTGGCCAGAGAAGTAGTGTGTCGGTGCGAGCCTGGGATCCAAACCCGGGCCACCAGCAATGGAGCGCACGCACTTAACCACTCAGCTACGAGGCCGGCCCTATCCTACCATTTTAAATACTAGGTCATCGACAAAAGTCCACATTACTCATTCAGTTGTGTGTTAGTGGATCCTTTGTAGGGTGTCTTCCTAGGTACGTTTTCACATGGTCATCGACAAAAGTCCACATTACTTGTTCAGTTGTGTGCTAATGGGTTCTCCGTAGGGTGTCTTCCCGAGTACATTTTCCAATGTGAACTCCAGCTGATGGCCTTGTGACACTGATATAAATACTGGTGTCTCCACAGATCATGGGGCCAAAGATGTGTGGTCTGTTATGAGAGGTTCAGGGATTCGATCGGAGATGTAAAAGACACTTTCCACTCCAAACAAATGGACTGAAGGTATATTTTATTATATAGACGATAGTAAAGGCGAGAGTCTGCAAACAGACCCGAATAGGTCAAATATTAAGAGGGAAAAAACATCAGCCCGACTGGAAAGGGAAAACATCCACATCGGCTGAAGAGAAATGACACAAATCAACCGGAAAGAGAAACACCAGGTTGACCGAAAAGAGAACACATCAAATCAATTACTTCATATCAAATCAATTACTTCACATAAAATCAATTACTCACAACATCCACGCCCCACTGCCGGGAAAGCCCTGTCAATCAACGCGGCTGGGCAAGGATCACACGTCCTGGACAAGGTGTCCCTTCCACAGGTGGAACTCTCACCAGGTCTCAATTTCCAGCAGTTTATATAAGCAGTTACAGAGTTTACAGAGCACACATCTAGTGTTCCCATGCACAAAATGGTTATCTGTGGCGTACGTGCACTGAGCCCCTTAGCTAACGTCCCAGCTCAGTAGTTGTGTACGTGCATTGTTCTCTTTGGTTATCGTCTTAGCCCGGCACAGATAGCCAGTCCATCCCACGCCACGATGCTCCAAGAGCCTTGAAATGTTACAACTTTCAACTCTCTCCATGGGAGAAAGGCCAGTTGTCAGGAAAAGGCCAGTTCCCACCACACAGAAAGCAGCTTTGTATTTCTTTGTGTGCTGGTGGCTATATGTCGATGGAGCAGCCAAACATGGCTGTACTCACGTCAAGACAGGTCCTTTACAGAGTCATATATAACCTAATAATTTTCATTCAATTAGTGTAAGGAATGCTATGGAAAGTAGATTGATGACAATTAATAAAAGATGATTGATTATGAACATGCTGTTAGGGAGAAAAATTGAACCTCTGGGTATAATGGTTTACTTTTTATGCAATTAATCAGCCACCCTAACAAACCCCGTTTATAAGCAGGTCTATATACATATATATATTTGATTAAGATTATATCATCTATTAGTTTGAATGTGCTTTTGTAAAGTATGTCTTGTTTCTCTTGCCCTTTTATACTGGGAGAAATATGGAATAGATAGAAACTGACTGGATTACTCTGGTCTGAACTCAGATCATGTAGGGCTTGAATCATTCAACAAATGAGCAAATAATGACAGCTACACCACTGGGATCTCCTGATCCAACATCACAGACATACACCCTATTGTGTATTCAGAGTGTAGAATAGGATTGTGCTGTTATCCCGAGGGTAACGTGTTCTGTTGATCAATATTTTGGATCAACAAGTGATAAAATATTTTGACTAGCTGGTCTAGATTTTAATCACTCAGAGGTTATTTTCTTCTCTGAGGTCACCCCAAACAAAATTGTTAGTCCATTTAAGTTTTGTTATCCCTTGATTTGGCTTACCTTTGTTTTTTTTTAATTCATTGAAGCTCCATAGGGTTTTCTCGTCTTATTTTGTCATTCCCGCTTCTTCAGACAAAGGTCAATTTCACTGTTTAAATGTAAGAGAGAGTAAAACCCTCGAGTGGCCGTTTATACAAGTTCTCATTTAGACAACAAATGATGATGTTGCCTTTGCAAGGTCTGGTCACCACCGAGTGATTAAAATCTAGACCAGCTAGTCAAAATATTTTATCACTTATTGATCCAAAATATTGATCAACAGAACAAGTTACCCTGAGGATAACAGCACAATCCTATTCTAGAGTCCATATCCACAATAGGGTGTATAACCGATGTTAGATCAGGAAATCCCAGTGGTGTAGCCGCCGTTAATGGCTCATTTGTTCAACGATTCAAGCCCTACGTGATCTGAGTTAGGACCAGAGTAAGCCAGTCATTTTCTATCTATTCCGTATTTCTCCCAGTATGAAAGGGCAAGAGAAACAAGGCATACTTTACAAAAGCACATTCAAACTAATGGATGATATAATCTTAATCTAATGTATATATGTATATAGCCCTGCCTATGAACGGGGTCTGTTAGGGTGGCTGATTAATTGCATAAACATAAACCTTTATAGCCAGAGGTTCAATTTTTCTCCCTAACAGCATGTTCATAATCAATCTTCTTTTATTAATTGTCCCCAATCTACTTTCCATAGCATTGTTTACACTGATTGAATGAAAAGTATTAGGTTATATATGACTCCGTAAAGGACCACACACCACTGGCCCCATGATATGTGGAGACACCAGTATTTACGTCAGTGTCACAAGGCCATCAGCTGGAGTTCACATTGGAAAACGTACCTGGAAAGACACCCTACAAAGGACACACTAGCACACAACTGGATAAGTCATGTGGACTTTTGTCAATGACCTAGTATTTAAAATGGTAGGATAAGGATGCAGGATTCTAAAATGTTCATGGAAATGCTGAAGGGACAATTCAGAAACAAGGAATAATCGACAAGGTAAACCAACTCCGATAGATTTATTATTGCTTACATGTACACAGTAAGAGTTTTTGCTGAATAATTAAGTATTCGTGTATTTGTCTTGATGAAAACATGAAACTTTATGATGAATAAAAATGGGCCATTTTCCTGTATTAGTACATTACTACTCAGCATGTAGTCAATTTCTATAGTTAATGGAGTTATAAACATAATTAAAAAGGCATGCATCCATCAGAAAATAGCTATGAATTAATCTGGAAATTGTAGGGCCAAAAATAATGTTTTCAATATTCTGTGTTAGAAAATGTATATACATAACAAGGATGAGAGAAAACTCTGATTCAAGGAGATTAAAATGTGATCTAATCTTAAAAGAGTAAAAAGGGCCTTAGTCCTGGGAGACTGGGGATAGGCAGTAAAATTTCACAGAATTCTGAGACTGGAAATGGACCATTCCCTATTTGCATTTTTATATTGTCGTTGCCAAGGGAATTTTGCCACCAAGAACAGAGAGATGGTGGGGAAAGAGGACATAGAGGGATATTGCAGACATGGGAAGGGTTCCATTTTCAGGACCCCTTAGAGCAACCGGGTGTCCATATTCTAGATCATGTAACCACAAAGAATTTCCCCTGGCAGATGCCTTCTGTAGCTCTTCCCTTCCAATTTCCACTCATTGCTCTTGGTGAGATCATCCTATATGAGAACAGGCTGGGAGAAAGACAGAGCTGCCTGGAGGAAAGCCCATCTTATAAATTGACCCTCCGCTGGAGCTGGCTGGGCAGAGGACAGGAGCTGCACGATGGACACCAGCCCCTCTTCCGTCCAGGGACTTTCCTCTAATTCCCAAAGCACTGGCTGTAACACTGAGGTTCGTTGAAGGCTAATGGGATGAGGTGTGAGACTAAGGCGTCGATAAAGCACTTGATGCAACGTTTTCATGCGTATCAATATGTACATAACTACGGAGAAGGTCCCTAACGTCTTTATGATCCTTAAGGGACATTTGACTCACACCAAATTAGGGATCATTGGCAATAATGTGTCATGTGGAAGAAGGATCATTGATCTAGATGAACTTATTCACACACTCAGTGTCCTAGTCAGTATGGGATGCTGTAACAAAAATACCATAGACTGGGTTCTTTATTTATATTTTTGCTGAGGAAGAGTCACCATGAGCTAACATCCATGCCAGTCTTCCTCTATTTTGTATGTTGGTCACCCCCACAGCATGGCTGCTGATGAGTGGCGTAGGTCTGTGTCCAGGAACCGAACCCAGACTACCAGAGAGGAGCTCACTAAACTTAACCACTAGGTGGTGGGGCAGGCCCCTAGACTGGGCACTTTTGGGTTTGTGTGTGTGTGTGTGTGTGTGTGTGTGTGTGTGTGTGTTCGTGAGGAAGATCAGCCCTGAGCTAAGATCTGATGCCAATCCTCCTCATCTTTGCTGAGGAAGATTGGCCCTGGGTTAACATCTGTGCCCATCTTCCTCTACTTTTTATATGGGACGCTGCCACAGCACGGCTTGACAAGCAGTGCGTCAGTGTGCACCCGGGATCCGATCCTGCAAACCCTCAGGCCACCGAAGTGGAGCACACACACTTAGCCACTGCGCCACTGGGCTGTCCCTAGACTGGGCACTTTTAACAACAGAAATGCATTCCTTAGAGTTCTCAAGACTGGGATGTTCAAGATCTAGGTTCCAGCTGATTTGTTTTTGGTGAGACCTGTCTTCCTGTTTTGCAGAAGGACAGCTTGTTGCTCTACCCTCATCTGGCAGAGAGAGTTCTGGCCCTCCATCTCCTTATAAGGGCACTAATTCCATCATGGGGGCTTCACACTCATGGCCTCACCTAACCTAATTAACTCCCAAAGGCTCCAGTTTCAAATACCACCATGTCAGGGGTTAGGATTTTAACGTATGAAATTGGGTTACATAGACATTCAGTCCATAGCATTCATGAAACCAACAATTAACAAATATTTATAGTAGTCATACAGCCCCAACTGAAGAATGTTCTGGAGATCACGTGGCAAATGATACAATGTCCTTCCCTTCACAGAGTCTTCTAGTGGAGGCAATAAAATTTAACAGGGAAACAAAACTTGTGATATTAAAAAGCTAACATAGATCAATATGACAGATTATACTTACTATTGTCTTCTGCTAACACAAGTCTGATTACCACAGTCCAGATTACGCAAATTCCCCCGGGTGAGGGTATGTCTGACAACCTCACCTAAAAAGGCTCTTACCTTTTTGAAATTTTATTTCATCTAGTCCTGTTTCTTCCACAGCCCTTTGGTGTTTTCAAACACACTGTATTTATTAAATCAATGTTTAATTATTGCTCTGCCTTTACCACATCTGACTGGAAGCAGAAGTTACTGGACTTTGCTGGAACCAAATTTCATTTCATTTTTCCTCCTCTTTCTACTCAGACTCTCTTCTCTCACTGTTGAAATAGCAAATGCCTTAGGGGAGAAGCTGCATGGAGCTGGTGCTCACAATCTTGTGCTTCCCTCATCTCAGAGATTATAGACCCCCAAGTCCTGCCTGCACGGGATGTTCTCTGACCCTTCAAGTAGCTGTTCTGTGTGCTTTATCCAGCTTTTATAGCTGCCCGAGGAAAGCTACTCAATAAAAGTGGAACCTGCAGTAATTTTATCCTGAAATGTTTTAAATCAATGAATATTTGTCATTTTTCAATGAGTATAATTTTATAAGAAACATTTAAATAGGAATTTTAACAGCAATAATGGCTGTTCTTTGGCCAGAATTCCATGTCACTCATTGTCTGGAATTATACCTAAGCTTTGATGAACTCTCCTCAGTGCCTTTTAAAATATCACTGTCCCTTACATTTCAATATCTTGTGATGGGTTTGTATCAGTCACCTCCTTTGTACCATTTCAGATCCTCTTGGCTCCTCATACCCTTGAGTCATATGTCATTTAGGAACCAGCTTTGCAGGTATCATATTT
The DNA here is from genome assembly GCF_020826845.1 of Diceros bicornis minor. NCBI lineage: Eukaryota > Metazoa > Chordata > Mammalia > Perissodactyla > Rhinocerotidae > Diceros > Diceros bicornis. Next base: position 3,255,307 of record NW_026690855.1, on the reverse strand, counting down.
GCTTTATGCAAGTGCCTCCTGTCTGCTCCCCACATGTTCCCCCTGTTCCCTCTGCCTCTCCCTCTCGCCCCGGGGTGTCCATGTTGATGCTGAGGTGTGAAAAAACCCCTGATCAAGCCCACACGTGCACGGTCACGTTCCTCGTTGTGTGGATGTGTGTGTGTTCAGCAATTCTGTATGGTCACAGGGTGCATGGCTATTATAGCATCTATGTGAATGTGTGTTTTGTTGATGTCTGTGTGTGTTTAGAGTTCAAGTCACTGTGGGCTCTGAGACAGTGAGTGGTCTGTATGTGTGTGAGTTTGTGTGTATGTTCTGATGATCAGTGTGCATTATCAGGTGCAGTTTACAGGCTGAATGCTGCTGGTCATTTGCAAATAGTGTGTATATGTGTGTGTGTGTGTGTGTGTGTGTGTGTGTGTGTGTTGTCAGCATTTCCAAGTGTTCAGAGGATGTTTGTCATTGTGAGAATGTGTGGAATAAGTATGTTGTTAGAGATCAGTGTGGGTACCAACATTGTTTGCTTGTTTATGTCAACACTCTACACCTCTGAAGAAACACTGAGTCCAGACAGACACAGGCCCCATCAAGCCCACAGAGATCATACTCAGTTGTTTCCTCCTCATCACAGAAATACGAATGGGTAGCCAAGGACCACTAGATATTTGAGGAATTCCTCTAGCATGAAAGATGGAGCAAGAAACACATACACTGAAGTGAGGGACTAAAGGAGCAGCAAGGGAATCCAGAGATCATAGTGAAACTTCAATTACATCTCTAGTAACATCATCAAAACTATTAGAGATGGGTCAGACCCATGGCCTAGTGGTTAAATTCAGAGAACTCCACTTCAGCGGCCCAGGTTCAGTTCCTGGGCATGGACCTACACCACTCATCAGTGGGCCAGGCTGTGGTGGCAACCCACATACAAAATAGAGGATGGTTGGCACAGAGGTTAGCTCAGAGTGAATCTTCCTTTGAAAAAGAAGATTGGCAACAGATATTAGCTCAGGGTGAATCCTCCTCAGCAAAGAAAAAGAAAAAGAAGATAAAACATCCATTAAGTATATATATATGTATTGATGTTACCGCACAATATTGAGGTTCTCTTGCCCAATCTACATTAAAAAAGGTAATTATTCTGGCATTAGCCTTTGGGGAAAGAATTGTAGCTTTATTTTGTGAGATTGATCTGCAAGGAGATGGGGCACGTGTCTGTCTCAGATCTGTCTCCCTGATCCAGGTCTTGGGGCACAATTTATGGGATGAAGGGCAGGGTGGTCTGATGTGTGGAGGCAGATGATTGGAAGTAAGGAGAAGTGAGGTAATTGATGATCTGCGCAAGCAAAGTCAAGCTTCATGGCTCTTCATCAGATGTGTGTTCACAAATTGGCAGTGTTACCATGATCTGAGGATGGAGCTTTTAGTTCGATGTCAAAAAGGTCACTTATCAAGCATTTGCGCAGGCCCGGTTGATGGGTTGGTGGTCTCAACTGGCCTGAACTGGACGAGGGGTGTCAGTTCCTGAAAGAAAATGCGGAACTACTCTGTTGATGAGATGGGGTCAGCTGAACTGGTCCTGGAGGGCCCATGGTTGTGTTGGTATATGCATATATATGCATATGCATGAGATTATCAGGATGTGTGTTAAATGTAGAGTATACACAAAGCCAGAATCTAGTTAAAAAGATCAAAACAGATTTTAATCAGTAATATACCACTGCAGTAGGGAAGAGGGAACAGGGCTGAATTCAATTGGATTTGTACAGAGGTGACGGGGCATTTGAAAGAGAGAATGAGGGAGCAGGCAGAGGGGTGAGCAGGGGCTCAGTAGAGTCAGGGAGGGAACAGCTACAGAGTGTTGGTCAGTGCAGTGTGATCTGGCCAGTTGTGTCTGCTAGTTGGAAATGATCAAAGTTTAACTTCTCTCCTCTCACAGAGTCTGGGAGACAGACACCCTGTCCTCCTCTCAAGGAATGGCTCTCAGAACCTTGAGAAATGCAGTTATAGGAGACACATACACAACTCAAAAAGACAGAGGAAAGATTCACAGTTGTAAGCACTTTTGGGTAAATGCTCTAAGAAAGGGATGTCAGGGGCCAATGATCGAGTGTTGGCCAGAACAAACAGTCAATTCTTTTGGCTGCCTTGAGCTTTCTCAGGCAGGCACTATAAGGGGGCAGGGGTCATCATAGGGATGTGGATTTGAGCTGTTAGAAACTATGTCAGTGTTTAATTCTTTAATGTGTGTGTGTGGGGTGAAACCATTTGTGCTGAGAGGCTGTAGTTATTATAGGCCAAGATCAAGGCCTAGTGAAGAAGAGGGCTCAAAGGAGCCTGGCTTGAGTTTGGTCAAGTAAAGGAAACTATATATATGAATAATATATGTATTTTTTGAATAACATAAATCATTATATTGAATAATATAATACATTGAGTTAAATAATATAAATATATATTTAATGAATATATATTGAATGTGTATAAATAAGTATGTGTATATATATTTGAATTAAAAAATATAAATATATATATGATTTAAAGGAATATTCAGACATAATAACAGAAATTTCCAGAATTGATAAAATTCTTCTACTCTAGCTTCAGGCAGCTGAATACATCTCAAGCAGAATTAAAAAAATAAATCTAGAGTCAGATCCATCCAGGGAAACCAAAGAACACCAAATACAAAAGAAGATATTCAAAGCCCCGCAGAGGGACAGAACACTTATGGAGACTTACATTTAGACCCATGATACGTGTCTTAACAACAGAAGGCAAGAGAGAGTTGGATTAATTCTTCAGGGTACAGAGAGACGATCACTTTCAGTGTATACCCAATCAAACCATATCTCAAGAACCGGGGTGAATTAAAGATATTTTTATGCAAACATTTACTAAGAGTATTACCACCAACAAATGCTCATTAAGGAACATCGAAGGAATGTACTTTAAGGGAGCCAGCCACCTGGTGTATTGGTTTAAGTTCACCACGCACCACTTTGGTTGCCTGGGTTCATGGGTTTGGATCTCAGGTGTGGACCTACAGCACTCATCAGCCATGCCGTGGTGGTGACCCACATGCAAAATAGCAGAAGATAGGAAAAGATGTTAGCCCAGGGCTAATCTTCCTCAAAGCAAAAATTTAAAAAGTGAAAAAGAATGTACTTTAAGAAGAAATTGATAGAAGAAGAAATGCTAAGATGTAAAAATGGATCGTGAGGATAAAAAAGGGTAAACGTCTGAATAAATCATTGAAAGCATGACTTTACCAAACAATAATAATATTGACAGGGTATAACTGATGGAGTTAAAAACTAATGACAAGGGAACTTCTGGTTTAGAGGAGACTAGGACAGGAAAACACTCCTGCTGCAAAACTGGACAAAGCCAGATAAATTATAAATATATTTTTAGAGCATCAGAGAACTTCAGAACCAACCAACTAAAATTCCAGAAAGAAGAAAACTCTTTTATGTGAGCAGGGATTTTTATCTTTCTTTCCCCTGCAGGCATTTTCTGATTCTAGGTGCTCGCCGAGACTCTGGCTTGCTCAGTCAGAGCCTCGGCTAGGGAAAAGAGAAACTAGCCAAACTTCTAGTTTGGTGTGGCAGAGGAAACCTGAAGGCTCTCAGACACACAACTGCTCTTCCTCACAGCACCTGTGTTAAGTTTTGGTGCCACACAGGAATCTGGGGAAATAGGCCAAAAGCTTCCACAAAGCAAAGCGAAACCTCCAGAAGTGGTGGAAGTGGCCTAAGTCAAACATACTGCTAGTGTGACCTTTTGGGAATTTGCCATATTGTGAACAATGTAAGGTAGGAGGCTGGAGAGCTACGCTGAGATGTCTGACGGGCGTAGCTAAGTTTTCTGTGGGCTCCCAAACCTGAGGAGACAGAGATCTACCAGACTTAGGACCAGACCCCTGTGCGGGGGAGGGGAGCACCGCAAACAGGAACAGGGGGAAAGTGGAAGGCCTGGGTTTACTAAAACTGAGACCCAGACCCAACTCTGATCAAGGTCTGATTGGACTCTCGTGCTCCAACTTCACTCTGTTTCCCAATGAAGGAAGATAAGGTCATGTGAAACCTCTCGAGTTATGTTACACAGACGTTACAAAGACACTCGTGGGAGGCTGGAGAAGGCAAGCCACAGACTGGGAGAAGACCTTTGCAAATCACATATCTGACAGGACTATAAAGAACTCTCAAAACTCGGCAATAAGAAAATTCAAGTTTAAAATGGTCACAGATTTGGACACTTCACCAAAGAAGATACGCAGATGGCAAATAAGCACATGAAAAGATGCTCAAGGTCGTTAATCATGAGAAAAAGGCACATAAAAACCACATTGAGATCCTGCTATGTACATACTGGAATGACTAGAATTAAAGAGGTTGAGCATACCAAGTGTTGATGAGGATGGAAAGTAACTGGAACACCCCTACATTGCTGGTGGGAACACAAAGTGGTTCAGCCTCTTTGGAAAACAGTTTTAAAGTGGAGTTTATTATGCTGCTGTAACAAATTAGCACAAATTTCATGGCTTAAATCAACTCAGATTTATTGTTTTACAGTACTGTAGGTTAGCAGTCTGACACGGGTCTCTTTGGGCTATAATCAAGGTGTTGGCAGAGCTAGGTTCTTTTGGGGGGACTTTAAAGCTTAATCCATTTCCTAGCCTTTTCAAGCTTCTAGAGACCACCACATTCCTTAGCCTATGCCCCCCTCCTCCACCCTCAAAACAAGAACTCGGCATCTCTCTGGCCCTGCTTCCCTTGGATCTTTTTCTACTCTACTGCTTCTCTTTCCCTTTTAAGGGCCTTTGTGATGCACTGGGCCCACCTGGATAATCCAGGATCCTCTCCCTATTTTAAAGTCAGTTGATCAGCAACCTTAATTCCGTCTGCAAATTTAATTCACCTTTGACAAGTAAACCAATGTATTCCCAGGTTCAGGGATTAGGACATCTTTGTGGGCCATGACTTTGCTACCACAAAGAGTTTTTAAAATAAAGTTAAACATGCACATACCATATGACCCAGCAATTCCACTTCTATGTGCTTACCCAGGAGAAGAAGACATGTTGATGCAAAAACTTGTTTGCCTTCTCAAATAATAAAGATTTATAGCAGCTTTATTCATAGTCAAAAAAGACAAAACTGAAAATAACTCAAATGTCCTTCAACTGGTGGATGGATAAACTGTGGTAAATTCATACAATGGATACTACATTCAGCAATAAAACAGAAGGAGCTGTTGATACAGTCAACAACATGGATGAACACTCAAATAAATGTATCATGCTAAATGAAAGAAACCAGACTCAAAAGGCCAAATACTGTAGGATTCCATTTATATGATATTCCAGAAAAGACAAACCATAGAGAAAGACAACAGATCATTAGCCACCAGGGGTTAAGTTTGAGGGAAGAGTTGACTAGAAAAGAGCAGCTCAAGGGAGTTCTGGGTGCTGGAACTGTTCTGTATCTCAATTTTGGTAGTTGCACAGCTCTATGCGTTTGTCAAAAGAGGAAAACAAATACTTCATTCCTCACCCATCAGATTGGCAAAAATTTAAAAATCTGACAATGCCAATCTGACCATTCCCAGGGCAAGGATGACTCAAACACTGTTGGAGGGAATGGAAATTGTTAAAACTTCAGAGGATGATTTGGCTGCAGCTCATCAAGAGGCTGATGCACATCAGCCTCTGGCCCAACAATCCAATCACAGGCAGGTGTCCATTCTAGGGAGTTCACACGTGTGCTCGAGGAGACACACACAAGGATGGTCATTAAACATGGCAGGGGAATAAATTAATTGTGTTTAGTAGTTATTTAAAAAAGAAAGGAAAGAAATGCATATGGGAAATAATCGACCCTGCTGGCTATGTATATGATATGAGAAGGTAACTCATTGATTTGTCTACTTAATAGTACGCAGCACAGAGAGCACTGTACTAGGAATCTGGAGACAAGCAATCTGAGCATTTAGTTCCAACTCTGCCACTAAAGTAGCAGTCTGACTGTGGACGACTTAACTCAAGAAACCTCACGTTCCATTTCCTGGAAATTGAAGAGGTTAGGCTCTAAACCACTAAAATTATTTCCAACTCAACAATTCTATGATTCAATAAGTCAACAATCAAAAATTATATTCCAAAGTACCTATGTTGAGAAACTGTTTTTCCCAGACACCCTGAAATCAGAAAGTATCAGAGAAATAAGACATCTTATTATATTGATACGTAAAATGGTCCAAATGTAATGTCTATGACCAGGTTTTTAATCAAGATCATAACTCAGAAAGAGTGTAAAAGCAACTAAACCTGCCATATCGACTTGGGTCACCCTCAGGTAAAATTTATATATCCTCTCCCATTTTAACATTCCAAAAGAAGTTCCCCATACCAATGAGTCCATCTTGTCAAGTTCAGGTCTGTCTAGCCAAAAGTTATTCATGTGTATGGTAAGATTTACTTGATTTTTTAACAAAGATAAATTGATGAATGGCTTTTTGTATTTTTGCCTGTTTCATCTATAAAGAGCTTACATTATAATTTAATAGCTTCAGCCTGCTACAATAATTTAAAGAGCCTTTTGAAACTTGTAACATGCCACGTCCAACAGGATCTAGTAAAAAAATCAGTAGTTCAGAATCCAAAAAAGCTCATTTACAAGTTTCATTACCGCCAATACTTACACTTCAAAGACGCCAATAACCAACATGTCATTTCTTCCTACTGCAGAATTTAATAGGTTATCAACTTCTGGTATCACCCAAAAGCATAATTAGGATGCTATCATTAAAATGTATTTTTTAATAAGAAATATTAAAACTAATGATTAAACTATTAAACTAAATGATTAACTAAATATGAAAACTAATGACAACTAACGATCTGTTGTCTTTCCCTATGGTTTATCTTTTCTAGAATATTATATAAATGACATCCTACCGTATTTGACCTTTTGACCTTTCCCCTTGTCAGTCAAATCAAAATTTCAAACTTCTTGTTCTATGGGCTTTCCAAATCTAAATTCTTACAATTCTAAATGAGTACGGAGACAAAACAGACACTACATACAACTTCCAAAATCCTCCTCTTTATCCGATTTTAATTTTAGCACCGACTGCCAAGAAAATCTTTTCAACTGAAACCAAAATTCCATACACATTATGTCAATCATCAATTGATCAGTCATCAGTCTATGTTAACAGAAGGTGAGTTAGTATTAGGAAGCTACACAATTTGCACCAAAGATTGTTTAAAGCTCCTTTCATTAAATGCAGTTTACAACAATTCACAGGCTTCAAAGTTCACCTTGCAAATATAGAATCAATTATCAGAAACTAGGAATGCGATCAGGCTTTTCTATAAAGGTGGTCCCAAGGATGTAGGAACCGTTCATTTGTTTAATGAAGGCAATGAGGAGCCCAATAGCCTGAGCGGAGTCAGGCAGAGGAGCGCTGACCACAGGCCCTCTTCCGAAGGAAAGCGTTCACCCAGAGATGTCGCGACCTGGCCTAGACGGGGTCCCGGGGGGCGCGAACTCAAGGGCGGGCGCACAGGGCAGGCGACTCCCTGCCGCCCCCTGCACCACGGATGGGTGTGACCCCGCTGAGGTGGGGCCCTGCCAAGGCACAGGGACAGGCTGGCCAAGCGGCGCTCTTCTGCTCCTCCAAGGGACAGAGGTTGGGCTCCCCCGCCTGGAGCAGCCCGCCAGCAGCCCCGGCCCCGGTCCCATCCGCCGCCCCGGACGCCGCGCTCCCGCCATACGCGGCGGAGATCTCCACGCCGAGCCCGCTGCCCACCGCCTACCTCAGCGCCGCTCCTGCCCAGCGCTCCTCCACACTGCAGAAAGGAGAGCTCCCCGCGCTGAAAATCCTGGAGGAAGGATCCAGAAACTGCCCGAGCCCCCCACACAAACTCCAGTGGCCACCACTTCCGCATCAGGGACTCCGCCCCCAGTGCATGCGCCCCGGGGCTCTCCAGCTCGGCGGCCCCTCTGCCACTCTGAGCACCGGTCCTGCGCTTGCTCGGGACTCTGAGGATACAATGGGAACCCCTGGGGGGGCACTGGGAGGGGTGTCGGGGATTGGGGACCGAGGTGTCCATGAGATGGAGAGCAGGAGCCGGCTGACGCTGTGCAGCCCTTGACTCTGCTCTCCCTGGATGACCTTCAGCTCCTGGAGAAGTTCTGCCTTCCCTTGAGGTGGCTTCTCCTGTCCTGAGAAGCCCGTTACACGATCTAACATCTGTTTATAAAAGAACAATGACATCCTTAACACCCAATGTGTTGTGTCTCCAGAAGAATTCTCTGCTTCCCCAGAAGATGATACAGGGAGCAGCTGGGACCGGGTTCTGACCAAAGAAGGAAGGATGCTGAGGGCCCAGCTGACTCCCCTCCACTGGCTCCTTCCCCTGATCCATGGCCCTGATGGGGCAACAGTGCTGGGGACTCCTGCAGGTGACAACTCTCAAGTGTTTGCCCACGGTATTACATTTCTTATGGTTTAGTGGTTAAAACAGGGGGCTAGCTGTCAGTTTTTCAGACGATTTCATTTGCAGAAATGTCTTTGGACAAAGAAGTTTGTTTTCTTCATCTCTGATTTTTAAAATCAATAACAATAATTAAAATACTTATTTTCTTAATCTCATTGGCATGCAAAAACAAAATAGTCACTTGGATTTCACCAAATTGGCCACATTTTCATTAAGACTTTGGAAGTATTGCTGATTGAATTAAAGAAAACATTTGGGAAGAACAATTACCTTCAGAGAGTATCTTCCCAGATAAATGTACAAACGGAGTTATGAGCCGTTTTGAGGGGCCTGGCAAATCCAGTTTGAGTTTTACAATGGATCGTCCAGAGTACAGGTTAAATTAGTAATTTTCTGAGGAGTTTTCGAGTAAATGTTCGTGTCGGCTTCATCAAATAGGTCTGGTGATTTAAATGAATGTTGAGCTAAAGAAAAGTTTTCAAGAGACTGAGAAATATTAGGTAAATGTACTTAAAAAAGGGTGCAAATTAAAGTAAATCTGCCATTATCCTCTTTAAAACAGATTCAGAGTAACATTATTGTCAAGGTATAAGAAGGAATAGAAATGTTTTATAAAAACAATTCTTCAATTCTAAAGGACCTAACGTGACATTCTAGAAGTCTCCATAGTCTTTCACTCATCTAGATTTAAATTGTTCAATTAATACTTTAAAGACTAATGAATCTGAGGGCAAAATATTCAAGGTCATTGTTTGTTTTTCATTGTTGCAAAGTAGATGGGTATGAACTGTGGCTGAAATTCATGGTCTTGAAGAAGAAAAATATATAGAACTTATTTATCACTCTCACAGTGTGTCCTGACTTAATCCTACACATATCCCCAGAATAAAGCCTCAAGGAATTCCATTATGTTATTAGAAATGACATCTTTCATTCACCATGAATATTCTCTAATTAATTCTCTAGCTAGTAATTATGTTCCTGATGCAAATAGGCAAGTAAAAGAATCCATGCCTGATTAAATTGGGCTCATAACATGTATACATGGGAGACACATGAGAAATGGAGTCTCTCAAAAGAATGGCAGAGATGCTCCTCTTAAATACTATCTTCAGATAAGACAAAGGAGGATGTTGGGGGTGGGGTTTGGGATGTGAGACTGGAGAAGACAATTCTCATGGAGAGGGGCATGTAAATGTTTGTCTGAACCAACTCCCCTGCACTGGGCTCTGGTCCTGAAGGGACAACAGGGAGGTGACCAGGAACAGGCCTCCCAGTGGTGGTGCCTTCCCAGGGGTAGCATGGGGATGCTGGGGGAAGGGGGATGGTGTGTGACATGGCACCAGCGGTGGAGGCAGCAATGCAGAGGTCAGGGATCTCTCTCGCTCTCTCACTCTCTCTCTCTCTCTGTCTCTCTCTCTCAGGGGCCTGAGAAGAGGAAGTCGGCAGAGCCTGCGCCCCTCGCCTACCTCTCTCATGGGCCCTTCTTTCTCTGGCCGCTCGCTATGGGAGCCCTGCGGCCTTGGGTTTAACCCATGAGGCCAAGGGCACGTGCACAGCCAGCGGGCCTAGGGGGGGCCTTGGGGGTCCTCAGTGAAGGCCCCACCTGCCCGCGAGGCCTTGACACGGTGACACCACCTGAAAATAAAGCAAACACATATAAGCATATGTAGTTTTAAAAGGAAAAGCACACAACTAAAAGAATTGATATCATTAAATACACTATTCTATTTGTTTATGTGTCAAATTACTGATAGGAAATAGCCCGGTGTAGTGATAGTAGAATTGATCAATTTCATAGAGAATTCTTTTAACGGTTGTTCATAGCTTGTGTTTTACATCATTGATTAGGGTAATATTTTCATCTTTTCCTTTCCTAGTGTCTCCATCAATCAGCCTTGAAGTGGAACTGAGTACATGCTTTTCAGAAGCGGCATCATTCTCTACTCAGCCAGAGCACTGGGCCTGACAATAGCTGGATCCAGCAGAAAACTGGGCACTCTAGGAGATGTCATGTGGAGATGTGCCTGGTTGGACTAATAGTCACGTGGATATGATTTTAAAAAAAAATCTCTCAGAGCTTTCCCAAAATCAAATAATATTCTTAAGTTGCTTTAGTAGACGAGACATTAGTTAGTGTCTTTTTAATTTCCACAGAAGCTTTTTTTATGTTACTAAAGAAACTAAACATTATGTCTTTTTTCTTGTTACCAAAATGGACTTGGTATTAAAAACGAGAAACCTACAAGAAAGGAAACACTCTTATGGAATAGAAATTGTGGGTCGCAATTGCTACTTTTTTATATAAAATCATGTTTTATTTATTTACAATTTCTCTCAACTGTGCTTTTGAAAATAACTTAGTATTAGAAATTACCAGTAAGAAGAGGGTGTGCTCCCTTGAGTGTGGTCCAGTAGAAGTCAGGTGACTCAGACCTGAGTTCTAGGCCCAGATCTGTTTCTGGTTAGTGTGTGACAACGTACTTAGGCTCTCTGGAACGTAGTATTCCTTTCTGTAAAATTAAAGAGTTTGATGATTTTTGAGAACTTTTCCAAATATTAAATGACTTCTCTTTTATATTTTTTATAATTTTATTTATTTATTTTTCCCCCAAAGCTCCAGTAGATAGCTGTATGTCATAGCTGCACATCCTTGATGCATGTGGGACACTGCCTCAGCATGGCCGGAGAAGTGGTGCGTCGGTGCGTGCCCGGAATCCGAACCCGGGCCTCCAGCAGCGGAGCGCGCGCAGTTAACCACTAAGCCACAGGGCCAGGCCTGACTTCTCTTTTAAAAAACAAAAAGATCCTTCTCAAACTTATACATTATCAAAAACTTTTTCTGAACTTTCACTTACCAAGAACAACTGATGTCCCTTCAATTATATTGATTGAAAATAAAGATCATAAAAGTATAAATTTGGTAATCTAATAAATGAATTAGCATAAAAATGAGCCAGGAAAAAATTTATGATCAATCAAGATATTACACTATGAAAATATTACTGTTTGTTACAGTACATAAAATGATGACACTGAAATAGTATCTTTTTGCTGTCTGTAAGTTTATATTGTTACTCATATATCACTATTAATCCTATTATGTTTTACAAGTCATAAAATGTCTTGAAAGGAGAGAACAATAAAGCAGCAGCCCTGCATTACACACGAATGTTGTGTTCTCCCTGGAGGATACAACATTGGTCAAGTACTTCATTTTGTAATCCACTGGTGCCTTTCAAACATATAGCTATTATTGTAAGAGTAAAGATATTCTTTTTTTTTATAATTTTATTTATTTATTTATTTTTCCCACAAAGCCCCAGTAGATAGTTGTATGTCATAGTTGCACATCCTTCTAGTTGCTGTATTTGGGACGCGGTGTCAGCATGGCCAGAGAACCGGCATGTCAGTGCATGCCTGGGATCCAAACCCGGGCCGCCAGCAGCAGAGTGTGCACACTTAACCACTAAGCCACGGGGCCAGCCCAAGAGTAAAGATATTCTTAAGAATAGTGCCACAAAACAGGTTTTCCCAGCTACTGTTTGTCAGAGCTGAGACAGACATTAGGCTGGGGCACTTGAAGAGGCATGGTGGACTCAGCTGAGGGTGATTTAATTACTGTGAGATGATTAGCCAATAGCGAATAAGACGGAGACAGATTAAAAAGAGGTAAAGGGAAATAAAGTTGGAAATAATTAAGAAAAATAGTGCCTTCAAAATATCCTCTCATTATTTGTATAGCTTTTTTTTTTTTTTTGAGGCATGACTAGGATAGTATGTTAGATTTTTATAAACCCTTTTCTCCTGGGCTTATATTACTGAGTTCTTCGTTATTTATGATAATGCCAAAGAAAGCCTGGACAAAAGTATTCTGTACTATCAACAAGCACAAAACATGTACAACATTGCTCTATATATTAAGAGTCCAGCTGTAATAGTCAAGACATATATTCATGTGTGTAAAATTATAATGATTTTCTTATTTTCTCTGGCTGTGAACCATGTTAAAATATATAGTAATAAGCAGAAAGCCTGAAGAACTAGGTGATTTAAAACACCTGTTGTTACAGCTAGGCCATTCAAGGGTGAAATTAATTTCAATTTCACACTTCTCCTTTCCTTGTAGCCAGTGAAGTGTCTGGAAGACAGAAAACACATGAAATTAATTGAGAGTTAACAGTATTTGGAGGCAGTTGAGGTTAAGCACTCAACAATGACGTCCCTTACTTCAGGAACCATTGACTGTTTGTCATAAGTTTACTTTATACATGGGTTCTATTCTTAGATTATTTCTGTATGTTTCTTAGAAGAGAGACAGGGCAGGAGAATTAACTATCAATCTACTGTGCGCCAGTTCCTTTACTGTATTCCCTTATGCAATTCTTACAGTAATCCTTTAGAGTAACTGTTATAATTCATATTTAACTCATAAAGAAAACCATGTTTACAAAATTGATCAAGGGTAAGAAGGAAGATGTTAACATCAGTCCGTTGGGTTATGCCTCATATTCTCTCCATTGTGATAAAAATGGTGCTTCAACATGGGTACTCACCATCTGGCTATTTAATACCGGCTCCTGCCAACAGCATTGGATGAGATGAGACGAGAAGTTTGTTTCCAAAGTTATTCTATTATATTTAAACTCTACTATTTATGCGTAGGATGTCAAGACATGTTTTAGAGGCATAGAGAGCAACTGATTAGTTCACCTACACATTTTTCAGGTTTACTATAACTTTCGTGTGCCACATTGTATCAACTTTACCAACTTTAGTGCTTCACTGTTCTGTTTTATAAAACTCAGAATTTCACTTTTCATGTAAAGCACTTTGCTGCTCTCTTAGTCACTAGATGGCAGTTCTGTATCTCTGTAAATTACCACTGCAGCAGGAAATGAGAGATCTTAAGCCAGTTTGCTCTGCACAAATGATGGACATAGGAGGACTTCTGGCCCATCAAGACTGCCTGTGTTATTCTGTGGCTGTAACGGGGATGTCCAGGACTGCTTAGTCAGAGGCACGAAGCAGAGTCAGAAAGCATCCTCTTAAGTTCTTCTTCAGATGTGAATTCAGGCACCTGTCTTCTCACCTGAGCACATTGGAGTTTATTGAATGTGTTCAGACTCTTACTCTCTCCCTGTACTTAATAAGTCTGGGAGCTCCATACCCCTAGAAAAAACATATGACTCATAAAGCCTTTTCTCAACTAAACAGAGTTGAGGGCTATGGTGTTGCCCGAGAGTCTGATGCTTAAAGAAAATACAGCTGGTGCTCAGGCGGAAGGAAAGAGCATCAGCTACTCCTGGAGGGCTTTTACTGATGCTCCTATGGAATGAGCAATTTCAAAATAAAACCACATGGCTTAAACATCAATAACTGATTGTTTTATTTTCAAGTAATATGCTCTGAAAATCTGCTATGTCTAAAAAGCTATTTCATAAAACTGAAACAGTTCTGTTTTTTATTCTCTGGTATTTGAAATACTACTAAAACTGTAAATCCTTTAACATTCTACAATATACAAATAGGCAAATATCAATTATATTCTCTAAAAATGTCTGCTCCCATGTTAAAGTTTAATATATAGCAGCAAAACTGGTTACCACCCAATTTTTAACTCATTTTTTGCTTTTGAAATTACATATAAAATTTGTGTTTTGAAGTATTTTCCTAAAACTCAGCATCTTTCTGATATAAATAGACTAGTTGCAAGGTAACTAGAATGAAGTTTGATCTTTAAAACTTTAGCTTTGTGTAAGAATTGATAACAAGAGGCAATTGGGTCTCTCCAGGTTATGATATTTATTAATTGTGAATAGCCACATCTATTACAAAGTGGTGAATAATAAAAATAAATCAAACAATATCAGCACTCTCTTACCCCACACGTACAGTTTATATGCAAATAAATTCTCATAGGTCAGAAAAATGCCTATGATTTCAGATAACTGGTAAAATACTATCTCATTCCAGTTTTAACCTCATTTGAAATTGACTTAAAACTCTTCTCTTAGATTCCTGCTCTGATCAGTGCCCCCTGGTCCCCTCAATGCCTCATTGGATTGCAAACTTATCTGAGGAATTGAATATTCTTTTCCATTTCTTCTCTTTAAGGTATCTGTGATAGTGCTTTTTATGCAATGACCACTTGGTACAATTCAGTATTAGTTTCAGAAACATCTTTAGTTAGGAACAAATCAAGGAAACAGATGTGAGGAATGTGGGGATGCCTAGCTGATGGTGCTTCAGGGATTCCTCACGTGAGTCTTGTCATAGAATAGCTTAAAGAATAAAGCAGCATTAGTCAGTTCAAAAGTGTGGGGTGAACATAATTCTAAATAATGATGGAGACGTAAAAACAAGAAGCCACTTGAATTTCGTTGAAAGGTGTTAGACACATCAAAGGGCTGGGAAAAAACATTGTTTAATGTAAGTTCTTTCTAAACTCTAAGGCAACAAGTAATATGAATTTACATGATAATTATAAACCACAAAACAACAATTCACAAGACAAGTAAACAACTAAAGTAGAAACCAGAGTAAGAAAAATAGAGGTTAAAGCAGAGATGGAGAGTGATGGTTGGGGTCAGAAACCATGGCTTAGTCATCCTTGAAGTCTCCCTCAGACTCTGATCATTCCTAGCGCTCAGTAAAGAGTTTGACCCCATGAGCCTGGGGAGGGCCAAAGTGAGAGATGGTTGGGAGGGGAGACAATGCAAGGATACCCTTGTGGAGGCACTGACATTGAAAATCAGTGACATCTTTGCCAAGGTGTTTACCATATTCAAGATTATTCTGGAAAGTTAAGGATTTTTCTGGAATGTACATTTTCATTTTATGGAAACTCCAACTAGCCCAGAGAAAGATTTAGACATTTTAGCTTTAGAAATAGAGAGAGGGGCCAGCCCGGTGGTGCAGCAGTTAAGTGAGCACGCTCCGCTACGGCAGCCCCGGGTTCAGAAGTTTGGATCCCGGGCGCACACCAATGCACCGCTTGTCGAGCCATGTTGTGGCGGCATCCCATATAATGTGGAGGAAGATGGGCACAATTGTTAACCCAGGACCAATCTTCCTCGGCAAAAAGAGGAGGATTGGCATTGTAAGTTAGCTCAGGTTTGATCTTTCTCATAAAACAAAAAAAAAAGAAAGAAAGAAAGAATGAGAAAGTTTTTTGTCAGTTTTAATAATGAAAACCAATTAGCAACTGGGAAACAGTTACAATTTGAGATGAGAATGTGAAGAAAGAATTAGACGTCACATGTTGTTGCTTTTCTCTGGGGCAGTAAGGCTTGCAAGGGGAATGAAGTTCCATCGTTGTTCTATTGAGTTTGAGAAGGTGTAAAATTCATTTGTGCTGGGCAACACTGTTGACCTGTGGAGAAAAACAAATGGTTCAAGCAGCTGATCTAAAGGAATAACTGAACTCATAAAAGTTTTTAGCTTATAAAGTGTGCTTCCACTCTATTTAACTTTACTGGACATCCATTTACCTCTATGTGCAAGGTATTTGTGGTAGGTATCGAAGGAAATATAAACAATTATAAGGTTCCAAGCTCCTCCACATACATGAAATTGTTTGCAAGATATAATTTGATTCTGCCAAGGTATTTAGTGTATGTTGTATTACAGAACCTTAAAAAAAATGAGAATGGTATCGAGAAATTGTAATTAAGGACAGCTTCTTAGGAGAGGCGGACTAGATCAAGTCCTCAAAGGGACCACTTTTGAGCAGGTGGAGGGAAGAAAGAGTGAGGATTTCAGATGGGAGAAGAGAGGAAAGGTACTGAAGTAGAAAGGAACATGGCATTTGGGCATGGGAGTGGGGAGGCCATGACAGGCACAGTCTTCCCGTGACTGAGAGGCAGCTCATTTTCCTCCTGCAGGAGCCCAGCACTGCTTCCCACCTCCTGGCCTCCTCCACCTGCAGACTCCGTGGTTGAGCCAAGGCCTATCTTTTTTTGTGTGTGTGAGGAGATCAGCCCTGTGCTAACATCTGCCAATCCTCCTCTTTTTTTGCTGAGGAAGACTGGCCCTGGGCTAACATCCATGCCCACCTTCCTCCACTTTGTATGGGATGCTGCCACAGAATGGCCTGCCAAGCGCTGCATCGGTGCGCACCCGAGATCCTAACCGGTGAAGCCCGGGCCACCGCATTGGACCACGCATGCTTAACAGCTTGCGCCACCGGGCCGGCCAAGACCTATCTTATCTGGATTGCTGCCTAGTCTTCCAACAGGTCCCTTTCCTTCAGTCTTAATTTTTTCTAATCTTTCCTTCACAATGCCTCCAGAGTTACCTTCTAGAATCCAAATTTGCTTAAATCTGATATCTGCTTAGACTCCTTCAATGACTGCTCAGAGCATCCGAGAGAACATTCAGACTCCTGAGCTGGACACGCAGGCTTTCTCTTGCTGTCCTCATCTTTAGCCTCATCACCCACTGTGTCCTACATGTTCGCTTTGTTCCAGCCTTAAAAATACCCCCATTTTCTGAAAGCTTTAGCATCTTTTATATCTGTCTTTTTATATGTGTTTATTCTGCACTCCTACCCCCTTTATTAATCAACTTAATTCCTATTTCTTGATCTAAACTCATATCAAATGTTTCTTCCTCTTGGAGACATTTCCTGAGAGGTCTCCATCTAGAGACCCATTTTGATGTCCCCACTCTGGGACCCTGTACTTATTTCCTTTTCCATAACTGTTGTTTTATTCTTGTCTCATAGACAGTGAGCTCCTTAAATCTGAGACGATCCTTCTTCTTGATGAATAAATGTCCAGCAACAGGATACATTGGAGCATATGAGGAAGCCATTTGGTGTAAAACTAATTGGGCCGGACCTTGTTTTTTTTTTCTTTTCCCCAAAAGGGGCCTGTAGCCTCTGTTCATCCATTGTATATCCGCTTTAAGCAATTAACGTGTCCCAAAGACAAAAGCAATGCCCTTAAGGTGTAAATGCAACTTTCCCCACATTAGCATTTCCTTAAGGATAAGCATTTCTCCATAGGCTAGGGTTTGATTGCTGCGCTCATTCCGTGACCACCAAACTTGAGACAACAGCCACGCCCATGGAGACAGCAGACCTGATACCCACAGTGTCCATCAATCCCCGTGCCAACAGGTCAACGTCGTGGCTATTGTAAAAGAGACATTGCAATCACATGTGGTCCATGCTCTTTGATGGTATATAATCACGCTGTACACCCCACTTCTTTGAAGTGCTCCATTTCTTTGTGAAAGCACTCTCCTGGGCTATATGATCCTCAAAGCTTGGTTCACAATAAACTCACCCCAATTTTGATAAATTTTTATTTATTTGGTTATGGATTATTTGCGTCGACATTCTATTTGTCTCTCCAGTATCTAAACGCCGTACCTGACACCTTTGGTGCACTCAGAAAATGTTTGATGAGTGAATAAGTATGTGTGAGACCACACAGGATGGAGCAGAAGGGGCTTTTTAGGGAGTGGTAGAAAATTTGCTCACATTCCTACCATAGTGGTTGAGGCTGTGGGCTTTGGACTAGTTTGTCTGGGCATCAATCCCAGTTATTCCACTTTTAACTGGAGAACCTGTGGAAATATTTACTCTCTGAACCTGAGTTTCCTCATCTATAAAAAGGGGCTACTGAAAACTCCTGTCTTGTAGCGTTTTAGTGAGATTTACATGCATTAACTTATGTAAAGTACTTAGAAGAGCTCCTGGCACATAGTAGGCACTTAAATGTTAGCTGTTATGTTATCATTATTGCTCTTATATATAAGCAATATTCTGGTTTTGAAAAGATGCTTTCATAATATAGTTGATCCTCATTATTTGTGGATTCCGTGTTTGCACACTTGTCCACTAGCTAAAATGTACCAGCAGCCCCCAAATCAACACTCTCAGGGCTTTCATGTCCATTTGCAGATATGCACAAAGTGGTGAGAAATTTGATTCACTCGACGTGCACGTTCCGAGCTGAGGGGCAACAGGATGCTGCTCTGCCCTCTTGTTTCAGCCCACATTGTAAACAAGTGTCCTTCTTGCAGTCTATTTAGTGCCTCATTTCTTATCTTTTTGTGCATTATGTTGGTGACCTTGCCATTTAATATGTCCCCCATGTGTAGTGCTGCAATGCTGCCTGGTGTTCCTCAGGGCAAGAGGCTGTGACGTGCCTTTACTGAGAAAATATGTGTGTTCGACAAGCTACTATCAGACACGAGTTGCAATGCTGTTGGTGTGAGTTCAATGTTAATATATCAACAATATATATTAAATAAGGTGACTTTAAAGAGAACACACAGAGAACAAGGTAATGTACTGATCAGTTGAAGAAAATGTGACTAAGGCTTACAGGAACCTAACACTGCATTTCCCGTAGGAGCAGTGGGTCATATTCACCGATTCAGTGTACACAATGACTTTATAGAATGTCACACTGTGCAGAAAGAGAACTGACTGTCTCTTATGTAATCCTAACATACTCCTTTAAAGCAGGCAGGGTACAGAACAGGGTGTCCACATTTTACTATTAAAGTAAGGCTATTAAAGACCTTGTGAACCAAGTGGAGAATTTAAAATGTTTTGTGTTCAGCATAAGAGTCATGAGTTTTTGAGCGAGGAAGATCTATGATGCACTGATGTTTAAGGAACAGTTACCTGGCAAGAGAATGTAGTATTGAGAGGAAGAGGGAGAACTGATCTGGAAAGGAGAACCAGCTGTTAAACTCTCCACGTATTCCCATTGCTAATTGAGGAGATTCTGAGCTAAGGTGCTGATGTGATAAAGGAAAAGTAGCAGCCAAAGGAAAAATTAATGGATTTGTTAACCATATATAGAGTCTAAATCAGGCTGTGGTTCTCAAAGTGGAGTCCTTGGAGCAGCAACATCAGCATCACCTGGGAACTGGGCTGAAATTCAAATTGTCAGGTGCTGCTGCAGACCTGCTGAACTGGCAAGTCTGGGGTGGGGCCTGGCAATCTGAGTTTCAACAAGGCCTCCAGGTGCTTCTGGTGCCCATCAAATTTAAGAACCAATGAATTAGGGGCCGGCCCCATGGCTTGGCGGTTAAGTGCGCACGCTCCGCTGCTGGTGGATCAGCTTCTGATCCTGGGCATGCACCAAGGCATCGCTTCTCCTGCCATGCTGAGGCCGAGTCCCACATACAGCAACTAGAAGGATGTGCAGCTATGACACACAATTATCTACTGGGGCTTTGGGGGGAAAAATAAATACATAAAATCTTTAAAAAAAAAAGAACCAATGAATTAGAAAAACGATTCCAACATATCACTATGTCCAGGTAAGCTGCAAGGCAGGAGTTGGTATTTGTTTGGAGGATAAGATGCATTTTATTTTTATTTTTTTTTGAGGACGATCAGCCCTGAGCTAACATCCATTCTAATCCCCCTCATTTTGCTGTGGAAGACCAGCTCTGAGCTAACATCCACTGCCAATCCTTCTCCTTTTATTTTCCCCCAAAGCCCCAGTAGATAGTTGCATGTCATAGTTGCACATCCTTCTAGTTGCTGTATGTGGGACGTGGCCTCAGTGTGGTCGGAGAAGCGGTGCGTCGGTGCGCGCCCGGGATCCGAACCCGGGCCGCAGGTAGCGGAGCGCATGCACTTAACCGATAAGGCACGGGGCCGGCCCAAGGTGCATTTTAAGTTTCAGGAAATAGTAGTTCAGCATCTGTTTCATCGTAAGGATTCCAGAGATGCCATTTTAGCTCTGGTGTGAAGCTCTTTTGTCCACAATATATTCTCCTTTAGAGAACCCTTGGTAAGTTATTTACCACTTCCCACATGTTCTGAAAGTCTCTTCTTTCTTGAAATCCTCTTTCAGACTTGAAAACGTACTTTATTTTTGTGCATAGTCTCCTCTATTTAAAATCTGGATTTCTCTTCCTGTAGGATCCTGTGTGGCACATGTAGCCTTACTGTAAATTTGGAATGCCATTGATTTGTTCCAAAACCTTAGAATGTTTTAGAACTTAGAACCTGATGAATAGAGAATTTATATGCTTCTGTTTAGGATTCATATTTTTCAGATGTCTAGAGGTATCCCAACTTTCCAGTAATGTGGCTTTAGGTTTAGCAGAACTTGAAAATCTGAATATACTAGAAAATGAATTACATCTCTCATACTAACATTTACAAAATAAATGATCACAATGTTAACTTACCCATAAGCACTTTCTATATTCTAGGCTCTATATTATGCTTACATAATAAACATGATAAAGTTTCAAAGAGGAGCCAATTAACTTTTGAACAAAAGCTCGA
Source organism: Diceros bicornis minor (assembly GCF_020826845.1). Taxonomy (NCBI): domain Eukaryota; kingdom Metazoa; phylum Chordata; class Mammalia; order Perissodactyla; family Rhinocerotidae; genus Diceros; species Diceros bicornis. The sequence goes on along the minus strand of NW_026690855.1, from coordinate 3,234,527 downwards.
CTTGAGTGTATCTTGGCTTCATTTTGACAGTTGTAGCCTTAATATTATAGTAATGTTTTCTTTTTCTGGGAATCAGATAATCTTGTTGTTGGGGGAAGAGGGAAAATCTCCCTCTGCCCTTTCCCTTAAGGTTCTTATGGCTGGCCAAATAATTAACAAGCCAGGTTAGCAGGAGAAAATAATAACAAGTTTAATAACATGTATACATGGGAGAAACTCAGAAATGAGCAACTCATCCCTCTGTCTAAGTTGCCTGCTTAAGTATTGCAGTTGAAAACGAGGAACGTGTTGGGGGTGGATAGTGGTCTGGGACCTCAGAGGGCAAGAGGCAACTCACATGGAGATAGAAATGCAAATGTTTGCATGGCAACTCCTCTCAGGGTCATCTATAGATAATATGGTCAGGGAGAGATAGAGTCTTTGATATAAGGGGCTTGGAGTCTTTCCTGTTGTATCATCTATCCTACATTATCTTTACAACCATCATGATAATAACTGCTTCCTGAAACTGATCTTTTGTTTTAAATTCTTTAGACAGTTTGGGAGGGGAAACTCAAATATTCTTCCTGAGCTCTCTGAGTCCTTATTGTCTTCAGCTGGAAATAATCTGCATACCAGAGTTGTGCCTCCTGGGGTAACTTGCCCTGAGCACCATCAGTTCCCTCCTCTGAAACTTTCCTAGAAGTTTCACAGTCCTTTTGAAAATTAAAGACGTTTCATAGTCCAGAAGCTGAGTTGGTAGATTGTTTCATCTCACTGAGCACATTTCTTAGTCCTGATAATAGATAGTTCAATTAAGTACATTTTAGAAGGTGGTGATGCAGGTGGGCTCTCAAGGTTACACCTATATTGTGGAAGCAAGCAATCAAGTATTTAATGGAAGCATTTCTATGTAAACGAAAGAAAAACAAGGTTAATGGTTGGAGCAAGTTGTAAAGCAGTTTCTGAGTTTAGAGGAGAGCCAGATAAGATTTTTAGATGTCAACATCAAAGCAGCTTTTGCAGTTTAAAATGTCTCTGGTGATGTCATCGGGTAATCTCTTAAGTTTATAGCAAGACCATCAGCTTCAGTTTATAAGGCTTCAGGAAAAAGGGCAGGTTCAGTTTTCAGTGATTCCTAATGAAAGTGATGGAAAAAATCAAAAACGTTAGTTTGGACATCTGTAGCCAGATATTTTAGGAGACTAGAAGAAATCAGGACCCAGTCAAGTCAACAATATAAAACAAAAACCTTAAAATACAATTAACAAAACCAGGATCTAATATCCGCAAATCTACACTATAGTTTTTACAGAAATATAATTTTTCTTTCTAAAATCACCCTCATTTTTATCAAAGATAGACAAATTAATACTAAGTAGTTTGCAAAATAAGTCTAGTTCCAATAGAGTTGGCCCAATTATTTACATAAGTACAGCAAGAATAGCAATTGATCACATAGGCTCTTTTAAATCTGCTGTGCTGGAACTTTTTATAAGGAATCTCAGATTGAACTTTAAAGGCCTCTCCAGGCCAGGAAAGCCAAGCCAAGGATTTTGTTATCAGACTTTGCCTGTAATACCTACAGATTTGGGTGAACTCCTCTCTTCCGAGGTTCCCCCAAAATATTTCGAGGTTCCTTGTGCTTGCCAGATAAGTGACATTCTTTACTTATCCTGGTAAGTGCTGCTTGGAACATAAGGTACCAGGCTAATGTTTCCACGTGGCTTTATTCCATAAAGTCCAATCTTCATTCCTCAAAAGCTGTATGGTTGTATCGCAAATATGATGTTCCAGTCACAGCCTTGGTAATAGAACCAGTGTTTCCAATTGTGTCCTGTTATAAGGAGAACAGATTCTTATTGAACTTATGCAAATAACTATATTGCCATGAAAACAACAATACTCACTAAGAGTTTCCAAATTCGAGGGATCAGATAGAGAGAAAGATAAATATTTCAATTTTACTTACAAAAACATTATTTACCAAATTGTTATAAGTCATAGCTAGCTCAGGAGAAAAGAGAAAAAGTTTTCCTTAAATCTAAAAAAAAAAAACATTAAAAAGTCAGCAATACTTCAAATGAAAAATAATAAAAATTATAATCATCCTTATCAGTTCATTCAGTCCTGTGTAATCCATTCTTGACCCCAATCTTTTTCTGAGCAGCTTCATGAAGTTATCAGTCTTTCCATCAGCTTTCTGTAATTTCTTACCAAGTTCAGTTTTATTATCAGAAAGTTTGTCAGAAACCAGTACTCCAGTGTAAATGTCAGAGTACTTTCCATGAATTTTTCTGAAGTTGAAACATTTTGCAAGAGCATTAGAGCAAAGAAATAAGTCTGTAAACAAGACCTCAAAATGGCAATTGACAGAGAAATTTGGTTAATTTTGTGACACACAACACTTTAAAATAATAGTAACCAGAATTATGACTGATAATCAGGACAGATCAGAATTTCAGTAATGTTATACAATTTTAAAACACCTATGTCAATAACATTTGCCCACATAACAGCGCCTAAGCAGACTTACCATCACTTGTCTGACAATGCTTTCCATGTAATTTAACATACGGAATAAGCCTAATAAATTTAGTATCTTTCCCTTTGTAGGAAGAGAGCAAATTTCTTTGAGAAGTTCCAAGGCCCTTTGAAAATTCTCAAAGAAAAAAAGTAAAAAAAAGACTTTATTTATATGAATTTTTGGGAGCTTGTCAGAAATATAAAACGTTAAAGCAAAGAGAGCATTGACAGTCCAAAAACCTTAATAGAGGGACCTCAGTCTTTTGAACGCAGGAAATCATTTTAACAGATTTTTTTTTTTCTGTCTTTTAGGTAGACTTACCCAAAGGTAAAGAAAAATCTTTTATAACCTCTTTATCAAGTTCAAGAAAATTATCCTTTTAAGAGAAAGAAGACCAAATTATAATTTTGTACCAGCTTCCTTCTGATATTAAAACTCATTTACTTAATTAAATTCATTTCAATCTTAGCCAACTTGACCATACAAAAACTGCTTTTCCAGAATTCCTCTTCCACAAACCTATAACTTTCTTTTTACATTCAGAATTTGTCCCATGTCTTTCTTTTCCCTCCTAGTTCTTGAAGACAAATTTATCTTTCTTAATCAATCAAATAAAATATCTCCATTCTTTGTTCCTTCTTTATACATCTTACTTTCCTTGTACACAGGCATAATTTTCTTAATATTTAGTAGCTTCAATCACATATACTAATTAGAAATTTTAACTCTTAGAAACCCCAATTTGTAAGTAAAAACTAAGTAAACAATTATAAACTTTCTTTTACATTAGGATCTTGTAGATTGGAAAATTTATAAAGACTTCATAACTTCTAGAAATATCTTACTTTATAGTACAATCTTTTAATAAAACACACGTTTACCAATAGACCCAAAACACCTTTTAGTTTTCCTGTAATGAAAAGCCAAAAGTAGACAAACGTAAGTTTAGCAATCAATGTCTAATATCTTATCTTATTTGGAAATGATGATACTCAGTGAATTTTTATCACAAAATTTAGCAAAACTCTAAAGTTTTATGTCACCAAAAAGAGTTTGGAAGCTGTAACCACCATAACACATAATTATTGTTTAAAGTTCACCCAACATTCATCTTTTTCACAACTATTTAGTTACTTGTTCCCAATAATTATTTAGATTGTCTATAAGACTTCATAAGACATTAGATAAAATTAGCCATCATTTAAATTACTATTTTTGTTAACCAGTTCTGTAATAGAAATAACATCAGTTTTTTGTACAAAAGTTCATGTAAATTTCATCACCTCTTATACCTTTAACCATAGTTATCATTAAGATTTTTATTAATAGGTCTGGGTCTTCTGATTTTGGACAAGGGAAGAATTCCCAGTCAGACATTTTAAAATATACTCAGGCAAAGTTGATGTAACCTCTTTATATAAAATTAGCTCAAACATTCCAACCTTTATAATCTTATCAACACTTACACTTTTACATGTTCTGAATTCAATTGCAACCTGAGTCAAGCTCTTAAGGCTATTTAAATTTTTCCCTTCCTTTTTCTGGCCCTTTTTTAGGTACCAATTAAACAATTGTGTGAGAGCTCTCAAAACATATTTTTTCCCCCAATTTAGAAGTTTTCCCAATTCAAAGAATCCGTCATCTGGCCATTGACGAGTAGGATCTTCATTTGTATATTTATTCCAATAGTGACTCGATCCAATAAGACTTTTTAAGGAAAGACCGAGAGGTAACTTTCCACGCTTAGAATAAATCTTTACCATGGACGCAAGAGGTGTCCCTGGTGAGGGTGCAGATGATGTAGCCCCCATGATCCACAGAATTCACTCCCAAAGATATTCAGAGAAAGTAAAGACCTTCGTTGCACAGGCGGTAAGGATGGTGTAGTGAAAACGGTGTCTCCGGTCTCCCACAATAGTGTGGGACGCCTCCAGTCACAGACCCGCTAATCTGTGACACCGGGCAGGCGATACTGGTATGGGATTTTTCCAGCACTAACAAGCAACGAAGGTTTGTAGGATCCCAAAAAGGAAACCCCAACTCCAGTCTCGGGAAGGCGCGGACCCACAGACACAGAAGACCGAGCTTGATGCAAACGCAAGAGGTTTATTAAGCGGAGCTCCGGGTCGACACGTATCTCTCGCAGGAGACAGAGGAGTCGACCCCGGACCTTAAAGGGCAAATTCTTATATAGGGTTTGGGAGCACAAAGCGGGAAAAGGTTGGCGCGGTTTTACATGATTGGCCAATTTAAAACATTTAAACAGTTACATTTTATGGCCCGAATTGCTATGGCGCGAAGCGATTATCAGGTTACACACACGCGTCCCCACCTGGACCCCCTCCACCCCGACCCTCCCAAACTTATCCCTCTGGAGCACTCTCTTGTTCTCAGTTTTTCCCCGAACAGTTTAGGGTGGGTCTTTCATGAATAGAGTCAGTCAGGATCGATAAACGTTCCCCCTTATACCAGGAATCCTTAGGGCGTGGAGGTGCCTGTCTCTAAGGTAGTAACTTTTTAATTTTTAATATAATTTTTACTTCCTTCAGGTTAAGACGACAAAAGCCCTTATGGACGGGGCCCTTTATGACAAACTCCCCTGAGAGCTTGGCACAGCCAGACAAAGAGACAGTTCAGAACCCCAGTCTACTCGACTGGCCACCAAGGGGCACCCCAATAAATGCACTTTCCATATGGTGGAGACCAAGGAGAATATTCTCACTTGGCACAAAGCCAAGTTGTCTCAGGACACAGAACAAGACAGAAGGAAAAACCTCATCCGGTTTTTTTCTTATGTGCACAATGACAGCTTTAGCCACGCCTTAGGTCTGTTGGAGCCAGAATAATACCTAGGGGGGGAGGTGTCACGGGGTTGGGGACTGTGTGCTTTACAGAGTACCTCGTCGTTGCATGGACATTTTCTTGCAGTTGACGGGGGACCTGTGTCATCTACCCCGTTCCGTGACCCAACTTATCCTGTCACGGGAGTCTCCTGAAAGTGGCAACTGCCCTAATGGCTCTTAACTGCTCGACCCGTGCTCACCAAATTTGTAGCCTTTTTGGCTTCCAAGATGCCCTTGGCAATGGCCTTCACTTCATGTGCATATTAACCCACAGCAAAGTTTGTCTAAATAGATGCCAGTCTGGTGAGACCCGCAAACTCACCAGTCTGTGGGGCCGGCCCGGACAGTAGGCTTATAGGGTCTATGCCTGCGTCCTACCCTATGGTATTTCCTTCTTATGACACACGATACAAAAGACAAAGACAAAAGAGAAAAACAGAGACTATCTCTGGGAGGAAAAGGGATCAAGATCAAAACCAAGAGTACTCTACCAAATGTACCAGCGTCACTAAAAGCACAAAAAACTCGTTTCCCAAATATTTTCTTCTGCCAATCTAAATTTAGAAAGAGAAAAAAATTCTCGCCACTTCCTTCCACCGGACTCCACAGGTAGAGATTCTGGGAGGCTGACGTGGTAAGAAGTCTTACATTTTGCCGACTTTCGTCAGGCGTTCCCGTATCTCATCATCTGAAGTAATCCAGGGAGAAGGCAGTTCTTCCAGCCAGAGAACGCAACTTGCTAGCCAGTGTAGCCCCACGTTGGGCACAAAAACTGTTGGGGGAGAGAGAGAATCTGCCTCTGCCCTTTTCTTAAGGTTCTTATGGCTGGCCAAATAATTAACAAGACAGGTTAGCAGGAGAAAATAAAACCAAGTTTAATAACATGTATACATGGGAGAAACTCAGAAATGAGCAACTCGTCCCTCTGTCTAAGCTGCCCGCTTAAGTATTGTAGCTAAAGACGAGGAAGGTGTTGGGGATGGGTAGTGGTCTGGGACCTCAGAGGGCAAGAAGACAACTCACATGGAGATAGAAATGCAAATGTTTGCCTGACAACTCCTCTCAGGGTCATCTATAGATAATGTGGTCAGGGAGAGATAGAGTTTTTGATAAAAGGGGCTTGGTGCCTTTCCTGTTGTAACCTCTATCCTACATTATCTTTACAGCCATCATGATAATAACTCCTTCCTGAAACAGATCTTTTGTTTTAAATTCTTTAGGCTGTTTGGGAGGGGAAACTCAAATATTCTTCGTGAGTTCTCTGAGTCCTTATTGTCTTCAGCTTGAAATAATCTGCATACCAGAGTGGTGCCTCCTGGGGTAGCTTGCCCTGAGCACCATCACCTCCATTTATAAGGATGCACCCATTATATAGATTCTGTACAAAATTGCAAAGATCACTTTTTCCTTTTCAAAATTTATTTAACTTTTAATAGTGAGAACCTTAGTGTTGGGTAAACTGCTGCACAATTACTGGAAATGCTGAGAGTCTTTTTGAAAAGTCTAGAAGTCTAAAGATAATGAAAAGTACATTTGTTGAATGTCAAGTCCCTTGATGATTTGATAAGCATCTGTCTAGTTGTACCCGGAAGAGATGGAAGATTAAACACCAGCACAGCACACAAGGAAACAGGCTGCAAACTTGAGGGCTTCCCATGGACCACAGAGTGCCTGGCTGACTCTTGGAGATTAAATCTGGGCTTCGTCCATGGGTGGACCCTGAGAGGAAAATTTTGCTTAAATGACCAGAGAATAGACAACGTTTATGTTGATAATAATACTTACCATGTAAATTTCTTTATAAATCTCTGAATAAAATAAAAAATTATAACCCGCATAGAAATCAACTCTTACTGACAAGCCCCACAGCCTTCTCTAGAGAGCTCAACAGAAAATATCTCCACTGAGTGTGAATTGCTCTTCTCTGAAAGCCAGCCAACACTTCACTGATAGCCCTGGATAAGGAAGGCCAGATACAGTTCTTTGAAGATGTTTAGCTGAATTCAGAACCAAAAATCGTATCCTCCAGTTGGCTCCTCTGTGAGAGTGGATGGCCGGCCTTGTTTCACAGCCTGAGCAATTGAGGTTTCAGGTGAGATAAGTTGCTCTGTTCCCCAGGGATGGAAAAGCTGGACTGTGACATCGATTCAATGCTGAGATTTTGCAGGTAAAGGTAGGGTCATAGAGGGGAATAAAGATTTCAGCAAATTGGATTTTTGTTCTCAACAGTGGAAATAATTTAAGAAGCAGATAATCTCTCACTCCAACTTCTCTTCCTTGTTCTCTATCTGTCATATCACTGTAAAAATTCTCTCTATGAAAATTTCAATGTTTTTTCTTTGTAGTGTGTTTATTATCATCTTTACAAATTCTTTGACTTCACCACATTCCTGGCACCATAACATTAGCCATTGAGATATTATTATAGATTCAGTTCTGCAATTTCATCCTCTTATCTCTATTTCCTCTGCCATTTCATAGTTTTAGTTCTTATTGTATCTTATGCTTGAAAGCATTTGAAGCTTACAGTGTGTAACAGTACCTTATTTTCTCAAATTTTTATCTAAGTGTCCTCAACTATCACTTTTTTTTAGAGAAGAAGTGAAATACATAACAGAACAATACACTGTAATAAATAGACCACTTATAAAATTAAGGTCAACCTGAAATCCTTCCTCGCTTAACAGAGACCACCTTTTATAATTCACAATGCTTTAGTCTGGACAGGGTCAGTTTATCAATGATTTTTGGATGTTTTAAACCACATGAGATATATACAGTGTAAGGTAAAATTGTTAATCTTGCAGAAATTGTAGAATTTCCTGATGCTTAGGGGACTTGGTGGTGGAGAACCTGAATCATATGAAAAGTAGTTGATTAATTAGCACCTGAGTTTGTTAATTTGGTAAGGATGATGATGAGACATACATGTTGAAAAGATAACTTTGCATATCAGAGTATTGTCAGAGGCCACTGGGAAAATTCATAATATTTTCAAATACTACAAAAAATGATCATTTTTTCATAAAAGATGTCATACATGACGGCATCATATACTTCTGTCACAAAATTTGCAATGAAGAAAATTAACACTTCAGTCATTTTAATTCTAACAATTTGTTCATGCTTACTAGTAGGTTAAAAAACTTTTTAGAAATAAAGTGATAAGTGATGTACTTACTTAATTTTTAATTTTTTTTAGTAAGAAAACTTTTTCATATTTATAAAAAATATTTATTTGTATTTATTTTATGCTGAATTTATTCCTGGGCCACAGACTTTTTTTTAAATTAACTAACACCAATTCTTTTCAAACTCTTTCAAAAAGTTGAAGAGGAGAGAATACCTCTAAAGTCATCCTATGGGATTAACACTACCCTGATATCAAAGCCAAAGACACTAAGAGAAAAGAAAACTATAGGTCAATATCTTTGATGAATATTGATATAAAAATCCTCCATAAAACAGTAATAAACTAAATTAATCAGCATATTAAAAGGATTATACAGCATTTTTAAGTGGCATTTATTCCTGGAATAAAGAGTGTTTCAGTATATGAAAATGAATCAATGTAATAAACCACATTAACAGAACGAAGGAAAAAAACACATGATCATCTCAATGGATGCAGAAAAGGCGTTTGGCAAAACTAAACATGCTTTCATGCTAAAAACACTAAAAAACCCCTCAGAGTAAAAGGAAACTACTTCAACATAATAAAAGCCATATATAGAAATCCACAGAGAACATCATATTCAATGGTGAAGGAATGAAAGCTTTTTCTGTAAGATCAGGAACAAGGCAAGAAGGCCCATTTTCACCACTTCTATTCAACATGGTATTAGAAGTTCTAGCCAAGGCAAGTAGGCAAGAAAAAGAAAGAAATAGCATCCAAATTGGAAAGGAAGAAGTAATATTATATTTGTTTACAAATAGTATCTTATATGTTGAAACCCCTAAAAATTCCACCAAAAATTTGTTAGAACTAGAAAATTCTGCAGAGTAGTGGGACACAAAATCAACATCTAAAAACTAGTTGTTCTTCTATACATTAATAATAAGTAATCTGAAAAAGAAATTTAAAAACTTTATGTTTTTATTTACAATAGCATCAAACAGAGTAAAATACTTAAGAATCAACTTACTCAAAGAGGTAAACATTCCAGTGATGGTTTTGCAAAATTAGAAAAATCTATCCTAAAATTCATATGGACTCTCAAGGGACACTGAATAGCCAAAACAATCTAGAAAAAGAAGAACAAAGTTAGAGAACTCACACTTCCTGATTTCAAAACTTACTATAAAGTAATCAAAACAGTGTGGTATTGGCATAAATACACACACTATACTAATGAAACAGCATAGAGACCCCAGAAACAAAACTTTGCGTATATGGTCCAATGATTTTTGACAAAGGTACAAAGACCATTCATTGGAGAAAAGATCAGTTTTTCAACAAATATTGTTGGGAAAACTGGATATTCACATGCAAAAGAATGAGGTTGGACTCGTAATTTACACCATATACAAAAATTAACTCAAAATGGATCAAAGATATAAATGTTAGAGTTGAAGCTATAAAATCCTTAGAAGAAAACACACGGTAAAAGCTGTGTGTCATTGTGTCCAAATGCCATTGTAACAATGATTTCTTTAATATGACACCAAAGACATAAGTAACAAAAAAAAATAAAAAATTGTACTTCATCAAAATGAAAACGTTTTCTGTATCACAAGATACTATCAACAGAGTAAAAAGGCAAACCGTGGAATGGTTGAAAATATTTGCAAATCACAAATCTGATAAGGGATTAATATCTAGAATAAATAAAGAACTTCTACAACTCAACAATAAAAAAAACTCAATTTAAAAATGCACAAAATACTTGAATAGACATTTCTCCAAAGAAGATATAAAATTAACAGGAAACACATGAAAAGATGCTCAACATCACTAAGTATCAGGAAAATGTGAAATAAAACCACAATGAGATACCTTTTCACACCCATTAGGATAGTTACCATCACAAAATCAGAACATAACAAGTGTTGGCAAGGATGTTGAGAAATTGGAACCCTTGTGCTCTGATGGTGAGAATATAAAACTGTGGAAAACAGTATGGAAGTTCCTTCAAAGATTAAAAATAGAATTACTATATGATCTAGATATTCCACTTACGGGTTCTGAAATAATAAAAAACATATTTATCAGCCTCTGCGTCCAGTTCTTGGCACAGAGCTCCTAAAACCTTTGTAATTTCCCCAGTGGTAAGAACACTAGGAGAATCTTTTGTTCTATTGAGGCAACTCTGGGGGCTTCTGGATGCCTCCTGAATGGGGGCTGCTCACCAGAAAGACCAAGCCCTGATTAGAAGCTTGGAATTTTTAGCCCTACCCCTTATCCTCCAGAGAGAGGAGAGGGGCTGGAATCTGAGTTAATAATTGATCATGCCTATGTGAGAGAGCCTCCATAAAAATCCCAAGAGAAGGCGGTTCAGAGAGCTTCCAGGTTGGCAATGACAAGGACTGCTCGGAGAGTGGTCCACCTGGAGATGGCATGAAAGCTCTGTGTACCATCTCCATACCTTTCCCTATGCACCACTTCCAACAGGCTGTTCTTGAATTATATCCTCTTATAATAAACTGGTGATCTAGTAAATGTTTCTCTGAGTTTTGTGAGCCACTCTAGCAAATTAATCAAACCCAAGGAGAAGGTTGTGGGAACCTCTGGTTTTTAGCCAGTAAGTCAGAAGTATAGGTAACAGCCTGGGCTTGTAACTAGCATCTGAAGTTGAGGTGAGGTTGGGTGGGTGTGCAGACTTACAGGACGGAGCCATCAACCTGTGGAATCTGATGTATCTCTGGGTTGTCAGCATCAAATTGAGTTGAATTATCTGGCGACCAGCTGGCATTCCAAGAATTGCTTGTTGGAGGTGTGGGAAACCCTCCTACATGTGAAAAAGTGAATCTGAGAACACCATTTATGGGTATACACGCAAAAGAACTGAACGCAGAGGTATAAAGACATATATGTACACCCATGTTCTTAACAGCATTATTCAAAATAGCCAGAAGCTGGAATCAAGCCAGGTGTCCATCAATGGACGAACTGACAAAAAAATGTGGTGTATACACATAGTGGAATACTCTTCACCCTTTAAAAGGAAGGAATTCTGACACATGTTATGACATGGATGAAGCTTGAGGACTTTATACTAAGTGAAATAAAGCCAGTCACAAAAGGAAAAATACTGTATGATTCCACTCATATAAGGTACTTAGAGTAGTCAAATTTATAGGAATAGAAAGGAGAATGGTGGTTCCCTGGGGCAAGAGGGAGAGATAACAGGGAGTTGTTGCTTAATGGGCACAAAGTTTCAGTGCAAGGTGAAAATAGTTCTGTGGATGGTCGGAGGTTATGGCTACACAACTATGTGAATGTATTGAATGTCACTGAACTGTACACGTAAAAATGGTTAAAATTTTATGTTATGCATATTTTATGACCATTAAAAAATTAATTATTTTCAACAAATGAACAAACACTAGCTACATGCAATAGCATGGATGAATATCACAACCATAATGCTGCATAAAAGAAATTATATTCAAAAGGCTATATATTTTATAATTCCATTTATATAAAATCCAAGAAAGAAACAAAACCGAGGTCTGGCTTCTAGTAATGGTGGAGTAGCCTGTTGAACTAACACTCTCACAGATAACAATGATAAAATCTGCACAAAATAGTATATATATTTATACAGACTCGTGTGGCTATATGTAATACACGTATAATAAATGTGTATTTGTGTGTATGTATAAATCATTTCCAAAAGCAAGCAGAACTGACAGGGAATTTTCCCTTAAATGATGGGAATTGCACCAGGAGATATTTGCAAGCTTGTGTCTTTTGCCTCAAAGCATTCCAAAATCTGCACATGGCCTAGACAGGGGAAAAACTACAGTCTTACTTGTAATGTTAGAGGATGTATTTTTGGCTGGCAGAGTAGCTGGAAAGTTAGGGGAGAAATTCTGGAAGAGAGGGAGCCACAAAGAGGAAAATTGCAAAATATATAAGTCTCTCCTCCACACACTCCAAATTGGCAGATCTTTGAACAACACACATGCAGGGTAGGCCCCAGAAGGCCTAGTGTAAAAACAGCAGTTGGAAGATGAAAGAACTAAACTAGGATTTCAGTTATGCCCACTGTAAATGAGATAGGATTGGAATTTCAGTCTAGCCAAGCTGATTCCCTGCTAGAAAAATGACAAAACTCTTCTAAGGAATACAATAGAATCCGGAGCCTCTATACCTATCTTTCATGATTTCCAGTACACAATTTAAAAGAAGCATGAGATTTGACGAAATAGGAAAATGTAATCCATATGTGACCAAAAGCAGGCAGTAGAAACTCTCCCCAATGTGTTGTAATTAGCAGTCAAGAATACAAAAGCAGTTATTATAAAGATGATCATGGTGGTAAAGAAAAATATTCCCATAATGAATGAACAGATGTGGGAACTCAGCAGAGAAGTGGAAATTACACAAAAGAATCAAATAGGAAGATGAAATAAAAAAATACTTTTGAGTTTACCGGTAGATTAGAAATAGTAGAAAAAACATGAAGATACAGCAATAGAAATTATCCAGTCTGAAGAAAAGAATGTAAAAATTTTGAAGAAAAATGAACAGAGCCTTATGACCTGTGAGATGATTGAGTCCCAAGCAGAGAGGAGAGAGACAGAAAAATTAAATGAGGCAGAAAGACAAATCAATAAGTAATAGCATAAAACTTCCAAAATTTGTTGGAAAATCTAAAATTTTAGATCCCAGAAATTCAGCAAACCCACAAAATAAAATATAAAAGAAAAGCATACTTAGGTACATGATAGTCAAGCTACTAAAATCCAAAGATAAAAAGAAAATCTTGAAAGCAGTCAGGGAAATACACACATACAGTGGAAGACATTACATACAGGGAGAAATAATGTAAATGATGGATGATGTACTATCAAAAACAAAAGAGACAACTCAACAATAAAATGACATCATTCAATTGTAGAAATAAAACCCAAAAGTCAACACAAAATTCTATATTTAGCAGAACTCACTTTCTAAAAGGAAGTAGAAGCCACAATAAGATACTGCACTCCTATTATATGGCTGAAATAAAAAATAAAATTGCAAATACCACGTGCTGGTGAGGACTAGGAGCAATTAACAATTAGAACTGGGAATGCAACATGATAGTTGCATTCAGAAAACAGTTGAGCAGGTTCTTATAAAGCTAAACATACACTGATTATATGACTCATATATCCCACTCCTAGGTATTTACTGAAGAAAATTGAAAACTAATGTTTAAACAAAAATCTTTGTGGGAATCTTTATAGCCATTTTATTCATAATTGCCAAAAGCTGGAAATAAACTAAATGTCCTTCATCAAGTGAGTGGAGAAAGAAACTGTGTTGCATTGGTACATTATAATACTACTTGGCAATAAAAAGGATAAACTCTTTTTTTGTGTGTGAGGAAGATAAGCCCTGAGCTAACATCCTTTGCCAATCCTCCTCCTTTTCCCCCCAAGGCCCAGTAGATAGTTATACGTCGTATTTGCACACCTTTCTAGTTGATGTATGTGGAACACGACCTCAGCATGGCCTGAGAAGCGATGTGTCAGTGTGCACCATGGATCCGAACCTGGGCCGCCAGTAGGGGAGCGCACGCACTCAACCACTAAGCCACGGGCTGCTCCCAGGATAAACTCTTGATTCACACAACAACATGGATGAATCTTGGCTGCATTTCTCTAAGTGAAGGAAGCCAGATTCAAAAGGCTGTATAGAATATGATTCCATTTATATGACTTTCTAGAAAAGGCAGAATTACAGGGATGGAAAATGATCAGTGGTTGCCAAGGGATGGAGTAGGGGAAGGGGTTGAATACAAAGGGATAGCATGAGAGAACTTTGGGGGTGAAAAACACAGCTCTGCGTGGTACTGTGGACATGGATGCATGACCATAATGTCAAAACCCATAGAACTGTACACAGCAAAGAGTGAATTTTATTCTGCAAATTTTAAAAATCAATCAGGATGCTGGGGAACCCAGATGGACTGCAGTGATAAATGAATCTCACTGTATTACAAGCATGTGACATAACCATACAGAAGGAGTGGGGATGAAAGGTCCTGACCTAAGTTACTTTGGAAGACAGTGTTTTGACGGGATACTGTAGAACTAAAGCACTGGACACTAACACTGTACTTTAGGTGGTAAATTTGTTTTTCATAAGGGTATGGATTAGCAATTCTGAAACTAGTTGACACAGTAAACATATCGTAGCTAACTGGAGTTAAGTTTCTCACTGTTGGTGAAAGAAGTTACAAATAAACAAAAGGAGAATGCTAGAATAAACCCTGTGGTGTTGGCTTGGAGTTGGAAATATCAATATGAATCCATGTCTCTTTTAATATATCTATCAAAAAAGATAGATAGATTGATAGATCGATAGACAGATGTGTATACTTGAGTTTATATTCATACATACATTTCCAAGCTCTGCTGAGAGAGACTAGAAGCAGTGACACTCTAATATTAATGAGCACATCTAGCTCCCAGATCTTGTTTTCTAAACATCATTCTCCAATAAAAGAAACCAGGTTTTCTTGGAGAAATGGCTCATTCTAGGGCTGGAGATAGAAAATACAAAATGAGCCTGGATCATCTTGTAGTGCCAGAAAGTAGGAAAGTGCTTTAAAAAAAAACACACACACAGAAAATGATGGGACGTGTCAAAGTGAATCAGTCTAAAAGACTTCCCAATGACTCAAGCTGGAAAACTGTGAGCAACAAAATAAATAATGGTAGCATTGGATTATTATCCAGAGAATAAAATAAATATCCACGAGGCTATACTGATATAAGAAAGATTAAATAAGAAAGGAAGGGAAGGAAGAAAGAAAAAAGGGGAAAAAAAAAGAATGAGAGAAAGAAAGGAAGAAGGAAGGGAGAGGGAGGGTGGGGAATCTTCCTCAGAGAATTCCAAATAATATATGCGCTAGATAGCATGAAATTGAAAATCGCCACTAGAACGCTACAGTAATAATTACTGTTGGAAAGATTGACTGATGAATGCAAAAACTGTGGAGGAAACTTAAAGAAGAAACAGTACAATTGCAGAGTCTCAAAGCATTTCCTTCCAAACACTTAACTTATTTCTTTAAAATACCTATGACTATTTAAAGCAAAAATTATAACACTGTATTGTGGGATTTATAACATGGGAAGATGTAAAATTTATGACAACAATAGCACAAAGGACAGACAGAGGTAGATGGAACTGTTCTGTAGCAAGGCTTCCATATTTTACATTGATTAAACTGGTGAACTATTAAGTCTAGGTAGGCTGTGATATGTTAAAGATGCATATTATAATCTGGACCAACCAGTAAAAATGCAAAGGTGTGTCACAACTTAAATGCTAATAAAGGAATTAAACAGCATACCAAAAAACGTTTGTACAAGACTGTTCACAGGAGATGACCTGCACGTCCCCAGGAGGAAGATGAGTGCACTTTGGGGCATCCACAGAGCAGAACGCCCTCAGCCGTGCCAAGGAGCAAATGCTGACACACACATGCTGAGAGAGACTCATCAACATCGTGCTGAGGGAGGCAAGCTGGACAGAAAACAACACACATGGGATGATTTCAGCCAAGATGAACCTATGCTGAAAAAACCAGAACAGGGGTTGCATCGGGGGAAGGAAAAAATTGCCTGGGAAGGAACAGGAAGGAGTTTTCTGGGGGTGATGGAAATATCCTATTCTTAAAGGGATGAAAGTTATATGGGCATGTTTATTTGCCAAAACTGTACGGTTGAGATTTGTGCCTTTCAGTGTGCATACATCTTACTCACCACACACGCACAAAGGCTTACAAGAATAATAACGTGAGGTGGGAATGGGATGGAGTGTGGATGAAACAAAAATAGCAGATGATTAGTAGTTGTTGAAGATGGGTGATGGGCCTACTATGCTATTTTGCTTATTTTGTATATTGTTTAAAATGTTCTGTAATAAAACACGTGTATAAGAAGACAAACTCGATATATAGTGTTCGCTGGTAAGATATCAGTTACCTTTGGGGAGGAAATAGGAAGAAAAGGATGGTTGGGGCCTGAGTAAATCTGGTGCTAGTTCTTGGTCACACAAGTGTGTTCACTTTGTAATAATTCTTTGAGATTTACGTGGATGACTTCTCCATATATTTCTGTATGCAGGATATACATCAATAAACATTTTGAATCCTGCATATTTGCACAAAGATACTAACTCAGTATCTCAGAATAACAGCAGTGTTTTGTTTTAAAGTGGAACACATTCACTCATGACACCATTAGATGGATTTTAATACTCCCAAGTATCTATTAATGCCCTCATCCTTGCGTGGCTCCTGGGTCTTTCTATTTTTGCCTCAGTTTTGTAAGTGGCATGGATTTTTTATGATGCCATCTTTCTCCAGCAAGGTCCACCCCTACCACGATGCTCACCAAGGCCTCGACTCCTAGCACAGTGCTGTGTTCACAGCATGCACTGAAGACCTGTGGGACTGGGTTGAATGAGGAACAAAATGAGGAGCACATGATGTTCGTAACTTATGTCTAGGTGCCATATTGCGACTTAGGAAATTGGTAGAGTTTTTCAATAGATTTGCTATGCCTTCTAATTTTTCCTATTTAAAACAATGGGGGGCCGGCCCCGTAGCTTGGTGGTTAAGTGCCCGCAGTCCGTTGCTGGTGGCCCGGGTTTGGATCCCCGGCGCGCACCGAGGCACCACTTCTCCGTCCATCCTGAGGCCAAGTCCCACATACAGCAACTAGAAGGATGTGCAGCTATGACATACAACTATCTACTGGGGCTTTGGGGGGAAAAAATAAATAAATAAAATCTTTAAAAAAATAAATAAATAAATAAAACAATGGGAAATAGGGTCTCAGAGTTCTTTCTCAGAGAAAGTCTGACATTTCAGGCACAGATTACTGACAATTATTAATGGCATATGACTTTCCCACCTCATCTTAGTGTTAAGTTTTTAATTCCTTACCTTGGAAATGACCTAACTTTTCTTCTTCCAAATCTTGTAGTACTACGGATGCTCCAGAAAGTCAGGCCACGGATATTCTGCTGTTGTGCGTTCTCCCTGCAAAGAAGTGGAGCTGTGCATCCACCATTCTAAGAAGCGTGTGGTGCTGTAGTATTTGGAGTCAATCAGAAAGGCTAAATGAAAAAACGACTTCAGAGAATTATCACCATAACCCCCCAAAGCAAAAAATTATTTTGTGATTCTGAGGGTATATTTAAACAGGGATATTAAAACTAGTTCCCAAGGAGCCAACCCTATAGTAGAGCAGAAATTGAATATTACCTTCCTGCAAAAACTTGCCTAACATTGTGGGAAGGACCAAAGGGAAGTTTCAGTGTTGTTGCCTATGTTAACGAGGCTAAGAGGTCCACACTCGGATAAGGAAGTCCAGTGAACCAGCCTGTGTGCAGCGTGGGAGAAGGGGCATGTGTGTGGTCCCCTGAAGTGGCTTAGGGGTCACTTACCAGTGCACCTGAGTTTCCTGTCTGTATAATGCAGGAATTGGGGCTGTCCAATGTGATGTTTTCTCCTTTTTATGACATGGCTCAGGGCAGTCCTTCTAAGACTCCTGACCAAGGTATGGGCCCTTCAGGCAGATTGGGTCCAAAGGGAGGATCTCTGCAACGGCCCTCACCATGGGTCCAGAGCGAGGATCATGGCAGCCTGGAGGGATAGAGGGTATGGTAGGACAGTGGCCTTGAAAAGGCAAATTCCAGGATCCCAGGCACCTGGTAGTTCCATTTATATATTGAATTCACATTTCAAATACTGGCCAGGGAGCTTCCACCAGGGCTGCAAGCAACCTCAGCAATAGCCATGCTGGTGAACCCCACCCCTACCTGAGTCCCGGCCTCAAGGGATGCAGCCCAACCACACTGCGCATACTCTGGAAGGTGGGCAGGGCATGGAGAATGGGCGTGGTATAGAGAAGAGGGTTGGATGGAGAATCAGAGGCGTGGAGCCCAGGGCCCGAGAGACAAGGCATGAATTGGGGCCACGAGATGTGCATGCTGGGAGCTTTTCTCTCTTAACCGCTCCCAGCTGGCAGCCCGTAGGGCTGCAGGACTAGAACTCCCAGGAGGCTCTGGGCACAGGGCCGTGCCTAGCTCTGGGGGGAGGAACAGGGCAATGTGAGCTTGACCGAGGGCCAAACCCCAATTGAATCAGGACTCTGGCCCTGCACCCGCTCCAACTGGACTGAGTCCCGGAGGGAATGTGACGGGATGAGAGGGACCAGGGAGTTAGGAGGATGTGGCGGCTGCATGGGCAGCCGCGGGTCTACAGTGTGCAACTGCTTTTGTCCAAAATTGAAACTGGACTCACGCCTCTTCCCTACCACCTCCCTCCGTTGCTTGATTCCTCCTCCCACCTGCATGCCTGTGGGTCTTTCCACAACCTCTTACCTAGTCCAACGCCAGGTGCTTCTCTAAAGTGCTTATGGGAACTGGTTTGACATCCCAGAAACTTTCCACTTTGCCTGCTGCCCTCTGCCATCTCCAGCCAAAGTACCATCATTTCATCAGCTTCTAGGAGACATTCGCCCTTGTGGCCCCTCTTGCAAGCACAGCTTCAGAGTTTGCAGGGTGGTAGCATTGGCTGTTGCTTGACTTTTTCACAGATGTGGAAGTTGAGGAATCCTTGGGGTTAATCATTGGTTTCCCCAGGATTTGCTAAGAGCAGAGGGGAACAACACAATTCCCAGGCAAGTATCTAGTAGGCCATTTTCACTAACCCATTCCAGCGCAGAGGCCTCCAAAACAGCATCCTTAAGATGAGAATAGCTTAAGCATTTTGCCCTTTAGATTGATCACCTAATCTCAGCTCAGGCCTGAGTGGCCAGTCTCTCAGAGACATGAGTGATGACTCTGATCCTTCAGGAAGAGACCGGTGGTCCAGCTTTGGGAGAGGCATGTTCATGGTAGACAGCACCTGGGCAGCATTTGAAACCCGTCAGCTTTAACATCTCTGCTTTGGATTCTGGCAAGTTTCCAGGATAAACATGCCCAGGGATAGTCAAATGTACCGTATTCTTTAAAAATTGATTAGAGTAGTGAAAGGAACAGAGCATAAAATATCCTGATTATTTGCAAAAGATGAAATGCAAGCAAGACCTTCTTGTTAATTTTTTCTGCTCATTCTCTTGGTTGTACTATACGCTTGAATGCAGAAACAAAATTTTGAATTACCAAGTTATCTTTTCCTGAGATTGGTAAATTAACTTAAAAGTCTTATTGAAACCTGTGGAGGAATGGTTAGCAACTTTCATGATTCATGTCCTCCCTAAAAACCTGGGTGATGATCTACATGAAAAAAAGTCCTTGTTTATATTACACATCCCAATAGGTTACATTTCTGATTCCTGAATGTGGGATATTATCAAAACAACTGAAAAAGCTGGTCATGGAAACTGGACCCTGTCACTATGTGAAGAATTTGCCTCTTTATTAATTAATTACTCGAATTCTTTAACATTTTTGTAAAGAACGGACGAGAAACTCTGCAGTATCTCTGAATGTGGCAAGACGGGGAATTCTCCTTAGAAAACATCCTCGAGTTCTTCTCTCGTGTTCAATAGACCCGAATGATAGTCCGTGTTTTCAGGTACAGCGCCGCTCCCCCAACCCCCAGTGATCTATCCTACTGTGGCCTGTGACCTCTTCAGGGGGTTCTGATGACACACATCTACAAGGGTTGGAAGGAGAGATTGTAACATGAGGATATTCATCATCTTAAAACAACGATTAATGGAGAGGAAAGTCTCGGGTTCTGTGTGCACCGATGCAACTGCTGTTGGGGTGTGGCTTCAGTGACCACTATGCTCCCAGCAGTCTCCACAATGGCTGTCTCAGACATTTGATCTCCTGGTGCAACCACAGCAGCTGTTGACAGAGCTGGGCGCTCGTGGTTCAGTGTCTTCCGTCAGATTTTGTGGCTCTGATCCTCCTATGCTCGCCCCCTTCCCATTCCTATCTGCTGAGTTGATTGCTTTGTAGTTGTTTCCTAGGAGCCACTGTGTGTAACTGGATTTCACAGTGTCTTTACGGACCCACCCTCCCTACACGAGTCACTGTACAACAGTGACTTATCCTGGTGTAGCCCGTGTTCATCGTCTCCAGTGGAGCTGTGAAGAACCCTGCTTACTAGAAGCCTCTCTCATTCTCATGTTGCTGGGGCTGCTTATGAAGTTGAGCAGCCCATCTTTGGTCTCATTGCCATTATTCTTTTCATCGATTATTTTGAAGTCGGATATGACTTTGTTAATAATGTGGACACTGGCTGTCACAGGAACTTTTATGTAACTTCCCCAACAGCTCTATGAAGTAGTCCTGTGATTCCCATTTTACAGGGGGGGACACTGAAGCTCAGAGAAATGGAGTAGCTTCCTTCACGTCACACAGTTTCTTGGTACATTTTGTGTCTCCACCTGGAGCTCCGCTTCTCAGGTGTGAGCACTTAGCTGGTGTTCCACTTTATACCTCTCCGCCAGTCTTCCCAAAGGCACACGCCCCATCCTGAGTCCATTGTCTGCTTGATAGCAGTCACCCTGCCCAAACAGTCTCCGAGCAGGGATTGGACTAGCGGGACGTGGTCCTCTGGCTTACTCTGGGCAGGTACTAGGTTCATGGCGAGAGCTGGAGCAGTGGAAGATACTGACTGTTGCTCACCTGGAAGGTTTGTTATGTAGAAATACTCTACTGACATTTTGCAGGTGTCATGTCTTCTTTGTCTTCATTGCTCCTCTGGGCTTTCTCCTACAGTCCATGCTGTGCAGTAACATAGAGTACAGAGACTGGTGAACATAATACTGTTGCCATGCACCAGATGGTCACATCACTCATTTTTCTAATTATGAAACAAATACACACTGTAAAAAAAGTCAAATTGCACTGATCTGTGTAGAGTAAAGTGAAACATTCCCCTTTCATCCCCTTGCCTGCAAACTCACTGTCCTACTCAGAAGGAACTATTGTTAAGAGGTTGCAGCTTATTCTTCTGGAAATTTCTTATGAATTTATAAACACACAAAGTTTTTTTTAAACATAAATTACATAACTACATCGTTTTGCAATTTGCTGTTTCCCAAACCATATATCATAGACCTCTTTCCTTATCAGTGCACATCACTCTAACTTACCTTTTTAGAAGTTTTAGAGGTACTCCAAAGAATAGGCATACCATGATCTGTTTATATCTTCTTTGATAGCAAAGGGATTACATCCAGTTTCACTATTATACATAATGCTGCTATAAGATCCTTGTATGGAATTTATTACACTGCTTTCAACTGCTCAATATGCTTTGTTTCCTTTTAGTCAGAGACTATGATATATTTTTAACACTTTTATGGGAATTATTTTATAGGGAAATTAATTTTATCCCTGAATAACGACATTTATGCGGAAGCTGGACTTTAACGTCATCCATCTCAGTATTCTGGAGAAAAATCATGAAACTTAGAAGGTATTATGCTTGCCCCATCACATTCTAACAAGTCATGTTAACAATGTGAGTTGAATCTTTGAATAGCCTCTACTCTCTCTGTTCAGATGAAGGATGACTTTTTCTTGTCTTGAAAACTTCTGACTCCAGGGGCTCTCAGTTGGGCTTCAGAGAGGGTAAGATATTGGTGTTGTACCTACTTCTCTTCAGCTGTAGGCTGTGTCTTCTAAAGATCATAGAATTGAACATGGTCCAATCGATATATGTGATTTGGTTCAAAAATTCAAAGTAATGAACTCAACATAAGAATCTATATCTTTTGTTCTTAATAAAGAATTTCCTTTGATATCCTTAAGTCTCTGTGATTACTAGTAAAAACTCACCTACGGGTGAAGAGATGTAGTTCTGCTGGCAATGTCTGGCTTGAACATCCATAGTTAAGCCTACCACATCTGTAGGTAGGTTAGACTTGACCTCTTGATGACCTCTGCCCTTGGTCTTTGACCTGGGAAAAATAAGAATTTAAAAAAGCTGCTGTTATTAGCACTCAATGCTAGAAATGCCCATTAAAGAGTGAGTTTGGTTTGGTAAACCAAAGGGAATATAAACAGAACAATGTCATTAATATCTATAAAATTTCAAAAAATTCTAATTTTTAAAAATATGACTCTATTTTTGCCAGAGTGCAAACTGTGTATATATGAATGAAGTATCCCTCTGTCCATTTCTTAAGTTATTTCCATTGATTTGATGGATTTATCTTCAAACCTGGAGTCCAAGTGTGAAAGGACATCTTGGTCCTTCAAAAAAAAGAAACCATTGAGATTTAATTTTCTTTTAGCTCAGCATCCCAAAGATTTGAGGAATAAATGATCATGTAATGATACAATGATTTTGAAATCTAATTGTTAATTAGAGGGGTGTAAGAGATGATTGAATGGTGGTTCATCACTATGGTCAAGGGTGTTATACATATGGACATGTAAACAAGATTCAAGAAGCTGCTTCAGCACCGTGACATCCCTGAGAACCACAGTGCAGGGGGATCTAGGCACAAAGCCGTCTGCCTCGATCTCCTGGGTTACATGTAGTTCCAGGGGGCTTGACAGTGGCTTCAGAGCAGCTAACTTTTATCTATTTCTCCCCTTCTTTATCTCCAGTTTATCTCAAACAGTCCTGACTACCATATTTTAAAGTAAGACCAATTATAGTTATCTACGTGAGTTTCTTGTTCATTATTAGAGAGTGATAATCAAGGATACCATCAAATATCATTTAATTGACCTAATTAAATTTGTTGTACCTTATAATTGATTAGAACACTACGTTTAGTTGAGCGTTTGATATTCACCAAGTGTGTTAATCTGCTTACAACTGCTATGTGCCTGACTCCTCGTAGAAGTGTATCTTTGGCCCATCACAAGATTTTAATGACTCAAATCATCATAAATTAAGATAATGTACTGTCTTTTGGATGATAGGGAGGCATATGGGTCCATTTTGGAAATATGCCCCACTGTCTTTGCTGCCCATGGGAAGTTGCTGGTTATTAGGTCTCCAGGTGGCTTGCACAAGCCCTAGGTCTGTAATAGCTTGGTGCCTCTCCTTCTACTTGGGGTAGAAATAAAAGAGATCAGAGAGACTTATTAAAGTTTTGGTTGCATGAAGTCTTCGATGAAGACCATCCATGCATATTGTTCTGGATAGCTCTCTGTTCCTAAGACTACTAGTTACTTTAAGGGCTTGTTGGGAACTGTGAAAGGTCTGATATTTTACCTTTCCTGCAAGCTAATAAGTTAGCCTACAATGGTCTTACAGATGCTGGCAAAAGACACGAGACCCATGGGTCAGAGACAAAGGACTTAATGACACAGCCATAGCAGTGGCCAGAGTATCAGCATTGGCACTGGTTCACTAAATCCCACTTCCTACAGGGTGATACACAGTGGGCCAGGTGACATGCAGAGGGTTGCAAGATCTCAGAGCCTAAGGAACTCAAATATTTGATAACGGGCAGGATGTCTGCTAACCTTTGTCCTGGGAGGGTGTTATTTTTATTATACTGGGCAGTAAGCAAGCCTACTCTTTGCTCCAGAGGAGGCCACTATTTCTATCTTCCAAGGCTGACAGCTCTACACACATCCTTGAAAAGATAACCTGGTCTTACTGGCTTTCAAAGATAAGCTTGAATGAGACTTGATCATCATTCAGTTCTTCTGTTTCCTTTATTGAGATTGTGCAAATATGCTCTTTTCTCTGTAAAGTTCACTAACTTTATTCATACATAAGGGATGCTTTTGGCTTTATTTATTAAGTTGAAATTGTCGTATTAGAGGAAATGATGAAACTGTTATGGGTTCTATCTGAAAGTATGCTTTTCCAGGAAAAATGGGAAAGAAGATCAGTGCTCACAGAACTTTGCCACAAGGAGCTGATAGCAACTTAAATGATTTTAATTTGAATAGTGTTTTGTACATCTTTCTTCCATTTACTTCATCCTCTCTGCTTCCTGTAACTCTCATATGGGAATGGGGCACTTTCAGGGATTCACTGAACTCATTTACAATATTCAAATGGTTTTGTTTGTTGTGTTTTTTTTATTGAGGTAAAGTTGACATATAATATTATATCAGTTTCAGGGGTACAACGTAATGATTCAATGTTTGAGTATATATTGAAATGATCACCACAATAAGTCCAGTTAACATCCGTCCCCATACATAGTTACAAATGTTTTTGTCTTGTGATGAGGACATGGCATATTTCAAGGTGCAGAAGAATCAACAATTCTGTAATACTTTTCTATATACAGCTTGATGAATTTGAACATAAGTATACACCCTTGAGACTGTCACCACCATCAAGGCCACAAACATATCCATCACCATCCAAAGATTTCTCTCACCTCCTTTATTACTATCATTCTGTGGTAAGAACTCTTAGTATCTACTCTAGTAACAAATGTGACGTATGCAATAGAGTTTTGTTACCTTTAGGCACTAAGCCATATCCTACATCTCCAGAACTTATTTATCTTGATAACTGAAACTTTGTATCCTTTGACAATCAGCTCCCCATTTCTCCATCTCCCCAGCCCCTGCCAACCACCATTCTGACATCTGCTTGTATGAATTTCACAATTTTAGATTCCACATATAAGTATTTGTCTTTCTCTGTCTGCCTTATTTCACTTAGCATAATATCTTCTAGGTCCCTCATGTTGTCAAAAATGGCAGGAATTCCTTCTTTTTTCAAGGTTGAAGAATATTCCATTTCTTTATCCATTCATCATCAGTGACGTTTAGGTTACTTCCATATCTTCGCTATTGTGAATTAGTTGCAATGAACATTAGAGTACAGGTATCTTTTTGAGACCCTGATTTCAATTCCTGTGGGTATATACCAGAAGTGGGATTGCTGGATCATATGCTAGTTTTCTTTTTTGGAGAAACCTCCATACTGTTTTTCATAATGGCTGTACTAGTTACATTCCCACAAGGGTTCCTTTTATTCACATCTTCACCAATATTCGTTATCTTTAGTTTTTCTGATAATCGCCATCTTAACAGGTGTGAAGTGATAGCTCATTGTGGCTTTGATTTGTATTCCCTGATGATTAGCGATGCCAAACACCTTTTCATAGACCTATTGGCCACTTGTATGTCTTCATTGGAAAAAGTCTATTGTGGTCCCTTGCCCATTTTATAAATTGATTTGTCTTTTTGTAATTGAGCCAACACAAAAAAAAGAACAAAATTTCCAGGCATTATAGATGCTTCCCAGTTGATGCAGATGGTTTTGTGTTTACAGTGGTACCAAAAGATCATGTTTCGTGTTTTTTCTTCAGCTTGTTATAAGACCAACAGTAGCTGCAGCATGGCAGATAATCGGGATCTTCTGGGTTTGGAGGTTTACAAAATAAATGAGTGGTAAGGATTTTTTTATTTTTCCAAGGAAGTTATTGTGATCATAGTCCATGGAATCCAGGATTAGATAGGTGGAGGAGAAAATTAAGGTGAGGATTGGTGATCTGGCATTACTTCTGATCTTGAGGGACAGGTATTTACTGTATGAGTGTTTGAATAAAAATATTAGAGATCAGGAATTTGTGGTGGGTGAATATGTTTTCTGAATTATTTACTTTTGAACATAACCACTTGGATTATGTGAACATCTGGGATATGGGAGTAAGTCGTTAGCAGGGAGTGGTTGATAATATCACTATTGATTTAACCTCTATGAACACCAAGTGGTCAATGGATTAAGCAAATGAGTAGACAGAAAACACAGAAATGGTAAGAATTGGGATTTAGTAAAAGACTGGGGACTTACTGTCCTGAGTGGGAATGCCAGGACTTGTGCGGTTGAGAGTGACAAGGACAAGAAGAGAATAGAATCACACTCATACAAGGAGGGGGTGTTAACAGGATGGAGGGGGAAATGATCTGGAGTAGCCTTGAGTTTTGACCTTGAGCTTTCTGTTCTTGATGCAAATCTGCCTGATGACATCCCGGGACACAGGTCAGATCTAGCCCCAGGGGATCGAGGGTGGGTGGAAGTACAAAACAGCCAGGATAATTTTCCTAAAAAGGCAGGCTTCCTTTATCATTTGACCCACTTTCATGATTGGTTTTTGTAGGGTAAGAGGAAAAGAAAGATGATAAGAAGGATGATAGTCAAGTCTTCGCAGACGTGGTGAACACAGAAGGAGCAGCAGGGGCCTGGCTTCCTGAGGACAGTTTTAGGCTGAGGGCTAAACCCACCGCAACAGCCTGGAAGAAGCTACATCCAGCAGGATGGACGTGCACGGAAGCCAGAGACCTGCTGATGGCACCAGCTCGGCAACTCCTCCTGGAACAGCCCAACCAACACCACTGTGTCCCATGACCAGGGCCTCCTGCCGAAAAATGGCACCCTGCCGCCCATGGGCTGAACAGATCCCTCTGCTTGTTAACCTGGACAAGATAGATGGGAATGTTTCAGAGAAATTTCAAGTGAGAAACTATCAAACCTACAGCCTGCCCAGTCCCCCTACCCCTCTCTCCCCTCCTCTCTTTCCAGACCCACGGCCTCCACTTTATCTTGGTCATCAGTTCTCTGCTCAAGGACTCGTCTTGTTTATAGAGCTCCTTAAGTTTTTCAGAGCTTTACCCGAGGGGAGGGGAAAGAGGGAAGGATAAATTTAGGGATAATGTGAGGGGTCTGAGTGCAAATCCCTTTTCTTTGACAACCCAAGAGATTCAACCTGTCTGGAGGAGTGTTCTCACTGGGATCCTCTGAGCGTTAAGGTCTCATGGGACTGGCAGGGGACTCTCCTGTTGGTCACTGGGGTCTCCACTCCCCAGCTCTACAGAGCAGCTCTGTTTTGACCACTATGAGTTTCAACTGACCATAGAGTTCTGTTGCTATAAACACTTGAATATCCCCAATGTGGCTCAATCCAGTAGCTGACATTTAGGGAAACCGAGTACTGAAGCAGAACTGGTTCACTAAGGTCACCAGGAGACTTAGAGACCAACTGCCAACGTCCAGGCCCTGTCCCCAGCATTTGCTGCCTCCCAAGAGTTCCCAGCTGACTGAGGCGCCAATGGCAGTCATACAGGAGATCCCCCATCCATCCTGGTCCTCCTATGGAGAGAGGCCTACCCACGGGGAAACTTCCCCCCATGTGTTCTTCAGATGGCTTGTGGAAGTTTTCTGCAGAGCAGAGATGACAGTGCAGGGCGAGGAGAAGTTCTTCCAGATCTCGCACTCCTGGGGAAGGGAAGAGAATGAGGTGTGAGGTTGGGCACTGGAGCCCCGCTTGCTCTAGCTTCAGTCCCCTTCTATTTAAATCTCCCCTCCCGGATGAGACAGATGCTCAGGGAGCCCCAGAAGGACATTTAGGACCCAGAGAGTAACACTCACAAGGAGGAGGAGTTTAGCTCAACCCAGGGAATTAGACAGGTAGGAAGTGAGCAGCCTCCCACTGGGACCTGGAGTCAAGGTCAGTGGGCCCCTGGCAGGAAGGGCCTAAGGACTTGCAGGAGCTTAGACCACACACTGCAATCCTGGGAGCTGATAAATGTGGAGAGGCAGTTCCCAAGTCTCCAGAGAGGGGCTCCACTGGGCCTCCCACGGCACACCTGGGCCAC
Organism: Diceros bicornis minor; assembly: GCF_020826845.1. NCBI lineage: Eukaryota > Metazoa > Chordata > Mammalia > Perissodactyla > Rhinocerotidae > Diceros > Diceros bicornis. The sequence continues at coordinate 3,206,452 of NW_026690855.1, read as the reverse complement.
CTGGACCCAGTGCTCTACCACCCTCGCCCTGTCCTGGGCTGTCATGCTCGGTCCCCAAGGCAGGTGGTGATGACGAGGCTGGCCACCCTTCTGAACTGGTCGATGGTGGCCTGGATAGTGGGTGTCTAGTGCTCACTGCCAGGCTTGTTCTTCTTGTGCCAGGTGGATCCCAGGCATTGAGAGGGCACCACCTTCCAGAAGAGCTCCTGGGGAACAGAGGGAGTGTCATCGAGCCCTGCCACAGGCCACCTCTGTGTCCACAGCCCCTAAAGTCCGACACAGGTGTCACAGTTTAGAGCTGGAGCTCAGGAAGCTCAGGATGTGGCCTGAGCCTTGTGAGAGTCCCTGGGTTTTCTTCTCTGTCCACCGAGGGTACCCAACACAGGATGACCCAGGACACAATCCCGGCAGAGAAGAGAGAGAGGCATTTGCACCCAGCCCGTCCTGGCTAACTCCAAGCTCCAGACGGTGGCTCAATTCTGCTCATGTCAAGGAGGCATCTTCCACCACCCTGATCTCCGCTCTGGTCCCACTCCCCATTCTGATGTACATTCCCCCGTGGCAGCTACAACCACTGGCCTTGTCTGTCTCCCTTGTAGTGAAGCACACATCAGGTGTCAAGTCCTGAGGCTGTTGAGCCTCCTGAGGAGACGGCTGGGCCACTGTAGACCTGGCTGCACACAGTGAGTTCCCCTCCACCACTGATGGGCCAGGCCCTGTCAAGCTTTCCATCTCTTCTACCTCATGGAGCTGGCACAGCCACTCTGTGGAGCAGGTCCTGTTAGTGTCCATCTCTACGATCTGCAGGTGGACAGCAAAGGCTTGGGGGTTCCAGAAGTTGCCCAGGTCATATGGTTGGTAAGGGGTGGAGCTAGGATTTGGGCCCAGATCATGGGAGTCTGGATCAGGTCTGGGGCAATGATGGCAGAGGGAAGGCCTGTTCCACCCCGCCTTGAGAGCCCAGCTGCTCACCGCATCCATCACGGTCAACCGCTCTACCACCTGCTTAGGAGAGAAGGCCGTGTGGTTGGGCTTCTTCTCACGCTCCTTAACAGCCACAGGTGGAGACGGACTTCCCACTAGAAATGATGGTCCAGGTGACTCCAGCTCAGCAGCTCCCACTCCTGCTGGAGCCGATGTTGGCCCTTGCTCCAGCTCCAACACTGCTGATGGAGGGGACTCTGGCTCCAACTCTAGAAGGGGTGATGTTAACGGAGCTGTAGCCAGCTCTACCTCCACCACTGCACACTGCTCTGCTTCTGCCACTGGCTGGAGCTCTGCAGCTGGCGCTACAGTGGTATAAAGAGAAAGATTCACCCACATAGCTGACTTTCCATGTGTCCTTCTAAACACAAGCAAGATCCCACTTCCCTTCCAGGAATATGCAGCCTGCAGTCCCCCTTACCCTCTGCCTCTGCCTCAGTGGCCTCCAGAAGCTCACACCGGGCAAGGGTAAGAGGGTCATGGCAGCTCAGCTCCGAACCAGGCAAGGTTACCTGCGTGTACATCCCCTTTAGATTGAAAAAGAGACAGCCCCAGTCTGGTCATGCCCTAGTTCTGGTCCAACCTGGTTATCTCAAGGTCCTGAGTGTGGAGACTTTCTGCTCCTGCTCTCATCTCAGAGCAGCACTGGATGGTGTTTGTGGCCTCAGGCACCTTCCCCTTGCCTAGTGAGTTGGTGAAATTGAAACTATTGGGCAGCTCCTCGATGATCTTCTGATTGGAGTTCTGCAAAGACTGCTCTGGAGCTGGGCCAGAAGGAATGAGGGGCTGCCTGCAGACTGCCACTGAGGTCAACCCCCAAGAGAAAGTCTGCTCCTCAGTTCAGGCACAGAGGGACACCCCTGCAAAGAACTGTGGTCAGGCAGGAAAAGAGATGAAACCTCCATGGCTCAGTAACATGAGTAGAGGAGCTCACCTTCTCATGCTGCCAGCCATGACCTGGGCTATGAACATGACAGGCCCACCATGCTTCCGACACCTAACAACCAGCTCCTGCCCAGGAATGGCCTACCCCTCATACCCTGCCTTCTCCCTTCCACACAAACACACACAGACACACACACACACGATGAAGGGTAAGGGGTGTGGGGCTGATCAGGTAGGATCACAGTTGTGTCCTGGCCTGCACTAGCCTTTCCTGGGCTGCCCCGTGTTACCCTTCACTGCCTCCTGCCAGATGCCCAGAGGCGTCGGGGATGACGGCTGAGCCAACGTCGGCAACGACCAAGAAGTTTCACTTTCTGGGTTTTTTTGAGCCTAGATCCTCCAAAAGTTGGGATACAACAACAAAATATTTTTTCCTGTTGACTGTCTCCAGTCAAGTGAGCTGGATGGGGGGCTGTGGGTGCCTGGTTACCAGAGTTCTAAGATCTGTTGAGGTTTATGACCAAGGAAGTGAGGTCATTTTTCAAGATTCCTTTACCTGGGCCCCTTCCCTCAATCAGACTTGTCCAGAGCTGCCCCCTGTGCCCCGGCTGCTCACCCTCCTCCCCCATGTCATCTCCTGAACTGTACACAAGGAGCCTACACAGCCCTAGCCACAGCTCCCTGGAAACCTAAGTCGGGTCTTAACTTTGAGGAGACAGAGATGAATGTTGACCTCCTTTTTCTTACCAGTTCTTCATCCTGAGGAAGCCCCTGTACCTCTCAGGTCCTCCCCAGTCTCTAAACCTGCACCATGGGGATCAGACTAGAATCTACTTCCTAGGGATGTCAGCCGGTGTATATGACATAATATCTATTACCCCTGTGAGCTGGTGTCACATGTACCTAAGGCACAAACTTAGAGATGGAAGAATAACAAGAAGGGGTGACAGGTAGCACAGAACACCACTCAAAACAGGCCTGGGTTCTAGCAATGTGATATTGGAACAGTCGCTTCCAACTTGGTCTCATTTTCAGGTCAGAATCACGAGGGGGTTGAAACTAATGGAAATTTAGATACTACCATCCTGTGTCATAAAACCATTCAATTGTTTCCTGTTTAATGGAGAATGCGACCCAAGTGTCTCGTCTTGGCCTATGAGGTGGGCAATCTCCACAGTGGTACCCAGTAAGCTGCACCCATGGTAGAGCCATCCCAGTGGAACCACTAAGTAGTTAGTAGCTGGCTTCTTAACATAATAACAGCCAAAGTGATGGGATTTCTTGTCTAAATTTTAACTAAAAAAGTCTCTCACTTCCTCTTACTCCCTCTTTCATGTTCCATCTCTCTCTCTCACTCTGTCGAATCCCTGTAACTGAGGAATCAAATACCAGTGTTTTCGGGTTGCCCAATGTGGACGCCTAGAGAAGAGAGAAGCACGAGATTGCCCAGGCCTACTGACAGAAAGAAACTCAGGCTCTCATTCCAAACTGAACCCTGAAAGCAGAGAGTGAACTTGGGGGCCAGTCCTCCCCAAGTTGAACCTCAGTTGCAGGCCGCACAGGGTGGTGATGAGGTAAGAGGGAAGAAAAGACTGTGGGAGCTTTCTGCCTGATCCACCTGGAAGGGTGAGGGCGAGAACAGTGTCATGTGACACTGAGTCCTCAGGAGAACCTGTGAGGTAGCTGGAATTCTCACACCTTCCAGGTGAGGAAACAGGCTCAGGGAGGCCTGGCCCAAAGCCCAAGCTCACACCCAGAGTGAGAGTTGGAGCTTGGCTTGTTCTAGAATCACAACACCTTGGAGGATGGAGTGCTATTGGTACCAGATGCGTGCAGTCAGATGTCCACGGTCAGAGGCCAGTGGTGCTGGAGAGAAATGGGGTGAGGGGACTATGGCCTTACTGACACTCACCTCGACCCTGGCAGCAGAGGCCCTCCACGTTTGCCCCCCCGCAGATCAGCCTCTAGAGAGTGCAGGAGAAGCAGCAGCAGCAGGTGAGTGTGCCTGTGGGGGAGGGGCTCTGCCCTCCCAGCTGGAGGCCCTCAAATCAAGAGAGGAGGCCCCTTCCTCTTGCTGCCACAGTGCCTGAATCCTCCAGTAGAAGTGACCGGGAGGAGGGCCTGGAAGAGCTGGTGCAGGATGGGTTTGTTGTGGGGAGGGCCAGGGACCGCACACCCTGTGATTTGCCAGAAGGCAGCCCTGGGAGGTGAGGAGGAGGAGTGTGGTTTTCTTGGGCTGTGAAAGGAGGAGGGGTTGGGGGAGGCTGCTAGGCGTCTTGGCTGCTCCCCGTGGGAACCCTGGTGTGGGCCAGGAGGCTGAGGGTGAGGACTTTTCAGGGGAGGGTCTGCAGGGGGCCGACTTGAGAACAAGGACTCATCCCACCCACACCCCGATGTCACAAAGTGTCGTCCCATATCTTAGCACTTTCCTTGGTCACCTGCTGATGCTGCACCTGCTGATGGGTGATAATCTCGAGATGAGTGCACCTGAGGACCAGGCAAGGAGGGCCAGGATCCTGAGCCTTGGGAGGGGGAGCCCCCGAACTGAGCTCTGAGCCCTCAGCACTTGGCACATCTCCTGTCATAAGAGCCTCTCAGCCACCCCTGGGAGATGGGGCATCAGGCCCATCTTAGGGATGAGTGAACAGAGGCTCCACCTGAGACACCCATTCCGGTTCCTCAGGCTGGGGAAGCTCAGAGCTGCCTGACGGCACAGCTGCTTGAGGTTTTATCTGAGCTGGACGCAGCCTCTCCCTCCCACGCTGCCCATGGAGGGAGAGAGAATTCAGACCCCTCCAAGTCAGGCAGCACATAAGTGGCTGAGCAGTCCCGTCTGACTGAGGCCTCAGCCTCCAAGTCTGTCATCAGAGAGGGTTGTGCTGCCAGGTCCCTCAGCCTCTCCCCCATGTCCTGCTTCTCTGGAGCCCAGATCCCGGCCTAGGTCCAAGTCCTGTTTTCTGTGCATGCCCGGCCCCCTCTGGGGACCTGGCAGTAGTGCAACATGAGAAGGGGTGGGCCTAGGGGTCTAGTCAGGCTACAGGGCTCTGTCTGATGGACTCTGGCTCTCTGCCTTCCATGGGAATGAGATCAACCTGAGAAGAGGACTGAAGTGAACAGCTGCCGCACTCCCTGCAGGGGAGGGGAAGGAGGAGGAAATCAGAGACCCTCTGGGCAGAACAGTCCCTGGCTCCACCCCCTGTATCTTACATTTAGTGGAAGAGTTTGATAACAGAGAAGTGGGAGACCCAACCAATTGGCGGGTGGGTTGAGGGGAGGATGGCATCAAGGAAAACTTCCTGGAGGAGGGGCTGATTATTCCCATTCTGTGAACAGGTAGAGCCTGGATGGAACTGGAGGGAAGGAGGGTTCCCAGGATGGTCCCCTGCCCCACTCCTCACCACCCACAAGGTCCATGATGCATCGCCCACCCAGGTCCTATCTGCATCCTCTCCTTCCCTCTGGTCCCAGGAATACCCAGTCATGAGGGAGATCCTTCTGCTCCAGGTGGCCGCAAAGAATTACAACCTAGAGCCCGAGGAGCGATTTGGGACCTGGTTCTAGGACATGGAGCTGCTCAACGAGAATGATAGGTGAGGCCAGGCAGGAGTTGGGTGAGGGCAGGGGTGGACTCTCCCTGTTGGCCAGTCCAGAGAGCCTGTCTCCGTGGCCCCCCACTCAGCCCCAGGCCTTATTGCATGGCGACCTCTGGGACACCTAGACTCCAGCTGCCGGGCAGGCAGTGGGGGGACACCTGAGGTGTGTCTCCTGGTAGGCTCACAGGTGACTCTCTGTCTTGGAGCTACAGCCTGTCCTGCCAGCTGGACCCCCAGAACTAGTTGGCGAGCAGAATACTCAAGGATAAGAAAAACCCGCCATCATTAAGGTCAGGGGTGAGTGAGTGTCTGGGCCGTGGTGACTGACTCCTAACGGTTCAGTAAAGCTTCCGGCTAAACGTGCCCTTGGGGAGTCGGACAGCTGGCACTGGGATCCCAGCTCCACTACTGAGCAGTACTGTGACTGGGGTGACTCTCTTCAGCTTCCTGAGACTCCGTTTCCTCCTCTGTGAAATAAGTGATACTAAATAACCTCTTGCGTTGCAGGGACAAATGGGGTACTGGTGGGTGACAGCACTGAGCACAGAGTCTGGAGCACTCAGTGCAGTGGGGACAGGGTGGGGGCCATGATACTGAGGGAGGCCCCCCAGGATAACCCGACTCTTCTACTCAGTCCCCAGGCCCCAACACCGAGCCCTGTACCAGTGGCTGACCACAGCCCCATTCTCAGCAGCGGGGACACAGCTGGGAGGCTTTCCCTGCACTGGGCCAGCTCCTCCCACCTGACGGGAAGGGAAGCATTGTAAGCTGATCTCTGAGGTCCCCTGAAACCCAAGAGAGAGGGGACCACCCCACCCCAGCTCCCTGATGTCTCTACCCTAGCACCTATTCACACAATGGGGAGGGACAGTAGTTATTTGTTGTAAATTATAAACGCCATATTTGAATATTATATTAAAGTCCTGTTCCCTTTAGAGCCTGGGAGTTGTGGTGTGGTTCTGTCGCTTTCTGTAGGCATGTAAGTGAGACACTGAATCTCACATTTCTCCTCGAATCACGAACTCTTCTGGGTCTTCAGCTTATTGTATGTGGGCAAAGGGAGAAGGGCCAGCCCCTTCCCTGGTTAGTGGGGACAATCCCAAGTCCCCATAATTCCGAAGACCAGCTCATTTCAGTATCATTCAGCTCCTCCAGGAGCAGACATGGTCCCTGCCCGTTCTTTTGGGATTTTAAGGTTGAAGGTACTTTCACAGGCAGAGCAACAACCACTGAAATGTGGGTGTCTTTAAAACAGCACTACCCAGGACAATGTCGTGTCACAGGCAGGGGCTGCCTTTCTACATTCTGGAGTAACAGGCAACGTTTTCTGCTTCTCTTTTTGAGATTTCTTTTGACTAAATTTTAGGAACTTGTAGTTTTCTAGTTCAATCTCTTGAATTGCATCAGCTCTAAGTGGGGAAAACAATGTAAAAAGATCAAAACGTGCACGTGGAGAGGACAAGGCCCAAGGAAGGTCATTTGCAAATGGACTAAAGGCAGGCAGGACCTCGCTCCTGAGGCCCCTCTAGGGGCTCCCTGTTCACCCCTGACCTGGATTTGAATCCTGCTGGGATCCTTGTCCAAGACTCTGAATTCCTTTTCCTGCTTGTTCTGTATCCAGGAGGAAAGATTTGTGATGCAGCTTTTAAGGGTACTGCTGGGCCTCGTTCCATAAACATGGCTGCTCCCTGTGAACTAGGATTTTCAGCACCCCTGCCTTCCTTATGCAATTCCCTTTAGGGCAGAAATTCCCCAGAAGGCCCCAAGCCTCCTCCCTCGCTTGGCCTGATGGATCTCGGGTAAGCTCTACTTTGTCAGTATAAGGGACCATAATCCCGGCCAGTGAGTGACCTCACACTGTCCCTTGCTATCCAAGGTGACTTCTGAGCCCGTGTAATTCTGAGGTCCAGGGTCTTGGACAATCCTCCAGTTTACACACTAAGTGTTGGTGTTATCAACTTGTCCAAATGGGGCAATTGGGCCCGAGCCCATAAACTGTGTTGCCTCTGGGTTTTTGTGTTTTTGTCCCCAGTCCTGGGCTGTGGTTACATTACCACCACCTGCTGGGGTGTGAACACTGTTTGGAGCTTTCAAAGATGAGGCACGACAGGGGTGTGAGGGGCTACAGCAGGGAATGCCACTGAACTGATGGTCCATGGACGTGCATGAACACAGCCTTACCAATTAAAATACTGAAATACTTCCCATCTGGTGGTGAACAGACACTGCTCTGAGCTCGCCCCGAGAACCCACCCCATGACTAGGAGCTTTCAAATGGTTACCAAGTGGCATTTTGAACCTCATCCCTTGGGAACACCCTGTAAGACAAGGACCAGATTAATCGCTTGGCACTTGTGAGTTATCCCCTCATTTCTGATGGCTGCAAGTGTCACCCAGACACACAGGCTGCACTCTGCCAGGGAAGCCTTCTCAGGACAACCAGAAGCTGAAAATGAATCCTGGTTCCCGGCATCCCAAGCCCTTCTTGCCACGGCACAGCCACCCAGGAAAGTGATTTGGTAACGGAAAGACTGGGAAGGCTGTACTTTCCCTCCAAAGAGAAAGAGAAGTGCCAACAGTGAAAGCTTGATCCCTCAGATAGACAATTAAATCCCAACATGCAGTGGGTTCTTTCAGCATTAATGATACTGAGAAGATCTCTTTTGATAATAGCACGATCCCCCAACTGCCGTGTTCATCTCCATGAATCAAATTTCCAACACATATGGATCTAAAAAACTGAGGGAAATCTGGTATTTCCTTAGATGCAACTCTGAATTAGCATGCAACAGAGAACAGAAAAATGGAGACCTAGAAGTAAATATCTAATTTGAGAACATAGACACAAAAGTGTGTTTGAAATAATATTTTAGAATCTATTGGAATATTATACAAAAAGAATAATCCATTTTTAGTAGGTTTTACTGTGACTGTGAGGGGAAAAACTGAATCATCCCTTGACATTGATAACTCGCTGCTGACTTTAAGTACAAATGAATAATATACATAGTAAAGGAAAATGAGAGAACAGCATGAAAAAGGAAGATCATTCTCTCCTCACCTGAAACTCAACCTCTCACCTCAGAAATAAACTGTTGTCTATATTTTCTATGTCTCGAAACAGAGTTTAATAAAAGAAAAGTATCAATATATTTTAAAGTTTCAAGAGCTCAAAGCAAGGAAACATTAGGGACGCTGCCAAGAGACCTCAATGAGGTGCCTGCTCCATTTCATCTGCTGTCAGGATGGCCTTCTTAGACCCTCACTTTCTCTGCCTTGCTAGCAAGTGTGTCCGCCATCAGTGCTATCACCAGTCTCGCTCCTGTGCTCTTCACTGCCCTTTCCTCCTTCCTGATACCTCCACAGTGGAGCTGTGGAATGCACAGATCAGTTCCTGGAATCATCTCTGCCAAATCTGAAGACCAGCAGGAGTGGGAATGGGACCTGGAATGCAGAACACCTGCGAGCACACCTGGCAGGGATTCACCTGTGTGACTAGGTGCAAGTTTTTATAAACTTTTTGGCAAGATTGAAAGGACTTACGAGTTGTCCTGCACTGCTGCAGGCCTGGAGTCCTTGCGGTCTCTCGGGCCAGCAGATCTGGTGGGGCTGGCCCAAGTTGTCCTCTCAGAGACCAGTCATTGACAGGATGGGTTGGGATTTTAGTAACTGGCCTCTTGAATATGTCACTGGACAACCTCAAAAGAATGGAAATGCTTAAACCAGGCTTTGGTTTGGACAGATCTGACCTGTGTCCTGGGATGTCATCAGGCAGATTTGCATCAAGAACAGAAAGCTCAAGGTCAAAACTCAAGGCTCCTCCAGATCATTTCCCCCTCCATCCTGTTAACACGCCCTCCTTGTTTGAGTGTTAGTCTATTCTCTTCTTTTCCCTGTTACTCTCAACCGCACAAGTCCTGGCACTCCCTCTCAGGACAGTCGGCCCCCAGTCCTTTAGTAAATCTCAAATCTTACCATTTTTGTGTTTTCTGTCTACTCATTTGCTTAATCCATTGACCACTTGGTGTTCATAGAGATTAAATCAATAGTGACGTTATCAACCACCCCCTGTTAGCAACTTACTCCCATATCCCAGATGTTCACATAATCCAAATGGTTATGTTCAAAACTAAATAATTCACAAAACATATTCAACCACCACAAATTCCTGATCTCTAATATTTTTATTCAAACATTCATACAGTAGATACCTGTCCCTCAAGATCAGTAGTAACGCCAGATCAATGATACTCACCTTAATTTCCTCCTACACCTAACAATCCTGGATTCCATGGACTATGATCACAATAATTTCCTTGGAAAAATAAAAAATTCCTTACCACTCATTTATTTTGTAAACCTCCAAACCCAGAAGATCCCGATTATCTGCCGTGAAGCAGCTACTGCTGGTCTTATGACAAACTGAAGAAAAAGCACGAAACATGATCTTTTTGTACCACTGTAAATACAAAGCCATCTGCATCAACTGGGAAGCACCCATAATGCCTGGAAATTTTGTTCTCTTTTTTTGTTTGGCTCAAAAACAAAAAGACAAATCAATTTAAAAAATGGGCAGGGGACCAGAGTATAATTTTTCCAGTGAAGACATACAGGTGTCCAGCAGGTGTATGAAAAGTTGTTCAGCATCACAAATCAGGGAATGCAAATCAAAACCACAATGAGCTATCATTTCACACCTGTTATGATGGCGATTATCAAAAAAACTAAAGATGACAAATGTTGGTGAGGATGTGGAGAAAAGGGACTCTCGTGGGAATGTAAACTAGTACAGCCATTATGGAAAACAGTGTGGAATTTCCTCCAAAAATGAAAACTAGCCTATGATCCAGCAATCCCACTTCTGGTAGACACCCACAGGAATTGAAGTCAGGGTCTCAAAGAGATATCTGCCCTCTAATGTTCATTGCAGCTAATTCACAATAGCCAAAATACGGAAGTAACCTAAACGTCACTGATGGATGAAGGGATAAAGAAATGGCATATTCTTCAACATTGAAAAAAGAAGGAATTGCTGCTATTTTTGACAACATGAATGCATCTAAAAGACATTGTGCTAAGTGAAATAAGGCAGACAGAGAAAGGCAAATATTCCCTTATTTGTGGAATCCAAAATAGTCAAACTCACACAAGCAGAGGTTAGAATGGTGGTTGCCAGGGGCTGGGGAGATGGAGAAATGGGGAGCTGATGTTCAAAGATACAAAGTTTCAGTTATCAAGATAAATAAGTTCTGGAAATCTAGGATACGGCATAGTACCTACAGCTAACAAGACTGTATCGCATATGTTACATTTGCTAATAGAGTAGATATTAAGAGTTCTTACCAGAGAATAATAGTAATAAAGGAGGTGAGAGAAAGCTTTGGGAGATGATGGATATGTTTGTGGCCTTGATGGTGGTGACAGTCTTAAGGGTGTATGCTTATGTCCAAATTCATCAAGCTGTCTATGGAAAAGTATGACATCATCGTTGATTCTTCTGCACCTTGAAATATGCCATGTCCTCATCACAAGAGAAAAAATTTGTAACTCTATATGGGGACGGATGTTAACTGGACTTATTGTGGTGATCGTTTCAACATATATACAAACATTGAATCATTATGTCGTACCGCTGAAACTAATTTAATGTTGTATGTCAACTTTATCTCAATTAAAAAAACACAACAGACAAAATCATTTGAATACTGTATATGAGTTCAGTGAATCCCTGAAACTGCCCCATTCCCATATGGGAATTACAGGAAGCAGAGAGGATGATGTAAGATGGAAGAAAGTTGTACAAAACAGTATTCAAATTAAAATCATTTAAGTTGTCATCAGCTCCTTGTGGCAAAGTTCTGCGAGCACCTATCTACTTTCACATTTTTCCTGAAAAAACATACTTTCACATCCAACCCATAATAGTTTCATCATTTTCTCTAATAAGAAAATTTCAACTTAATAAATAAAACCAAAAGCATCTCTTATGTATGAATAAAGTTAGTGAACTTTACAGAGAAAATAGCATATTTGCACAATCTCAATAAAGGAAACAGAAGAACTGAATGATGATCAAGTCTCGTTCAAGCTTATCTTTGAAAGCCAGTAAAACCAGGCTGTCTTTTCAAGGATGTGTGTAGAGCTGTCAGCCTTGGAAGATAGAAATAGTGGCCTCCTCTGGAGCCAAGGGCAGCCTTGCTTACTGCCCAGTATAATAAAAATAACACCCCCCCAGGACAAAGGTTAGCAGACATCCTGCCCGTTATCAAAGATTTGAGTTCCTTAGGCTCTGAGATCTTACATCTCTCTGCATGTTACCTGGCCCACTGTGTATCACCCTGTAGGAAGTGAGATTTATTGAACTGGTGCAAACGCTGATACTCTGGCCACTGCTATTGTTGTGTCATTAAGTCCTTTGTCTCTGATGCATGAGTCTCTTGACTTTTGCTGCCATCTGTAAGACCATTGTAGGCTAACTTACTGGTTTGCAAGTAAGGTAAAACATCAGACCTTTCACAGTTTCTGACAAGCCCTTAAAATAACTAGTAGTCTTAGGAACAGAGAGCTATCCAGAACAATATGCATGGATGGTCTTCATAGAAGACTTCATGCAACCAAAACTTTAATAAGTCTCTCTGACCTCTTTTATTTCTACCCCAAGTAGAAGGAGAGGCACCAAGCTATTACAGACCTAGGGCTTGTGCAAGCCACCTGGAGACCTAGTGACAAGAAACTTCCCATGGGGAGCAAAGACAGATGGGCATATTTCCAAAATGGACCCATGTGCTTCCCGGTCATCAAAAAGACAGTGCATTATCTTAATTTATGATGATTTGAGTCATTAAAATCTTGTGATGGGCCAAAGATACACTTCTAAGAGGAGTGAGGCACACGGCAGTTGTAAGCAGATTAACACACTTGGTGAATATCAAACTCTGAACCAACTTTAGTGTTCTAATCAATTAAAAGGTACAACAAATTTATTTAGGTAGATTAAATGGTATTTAATGTTATGCCTGATTATTACTCTTCAATAATGAACAAGAAGCTTATGTAAATAACTATAATTGGCCTTACTTTAAAACATGATAGTCAGGACTGTTTCAGATAAGCTGCAGAGAAGGAAGGGGAGAAATAGACAAAAGTTAACTGCTCTGAAGCCACTGTCAAGACCTCTGGATCTACATGTAACCCAGGAGATCGAGGCAAAGGGCTGTGCCCCTAGATCCTCCTGCATTGTGGTTCTCAGGGATGTCACGGGGCTGAAGCAGCTTCCTGATTCGTGTTTACATGTCCATGTGTACAATACCCCTGACCATGGGGATGAAGCACCATTCAATCATCCCTTACATCCCTCTAATTAACAATTAGATTTCAGAATCATTTTATCATTACATGATAATTTATTCCTCAAACCTGTAGGATGCCGAGCTAAAAGAAAATCAAATATCAATGGCTTCTTTTCTTTGAAATACCAAGATGTTCTTTCACACTTGGAATCCTGATTAGAGGATAAATCCATCAAATCAATGGAAACAAGTTAAGAAATGGACACAGGGATATTGCATTCATATATATATTTTTTGCATTGTTGCAAAAATAGAGTTACATTTAAAAAAATTAGAACTTTTTGAAATTTCATAGATATTAAAGATTTTGTTCTGCTTATACTCCCTTTGGTTTACCAAATCAAACTCACTCTTTAATGGACATTTCTAGCATTCAGTGCTAGTAACAACAGCTTTTTTAAATTTTTATTTTTCCCACGTCAAAGAACAAGGGCAGAGGTCATGGAGAGGTCAAGTCTAATCTACCTAGGGATGTGGCAGCCTTAACTACGGATGTTCAAGCCAGACATTGCCAGCAGAACCACATCTCTTCTTCCATAGGTGAGTTTTTACTAGTAATCACAGAGACTTGAGGATATGAAAGGAAATTCTTCATTAAGAACCAAAGTTATAGGGCCGGCCCAGTGGCTTAGCGGTTAAGTGCGTGCGCTCCGCTGCTGGTGGCCCGGATTCGGATCCCGGGTGCTCACTGACTCACCGTTTCTCCAGCCGTGCTGAGGCCGCGCCCCACATACAGCAACTAGAAAGGTGTGCAGCTATAACATATAACTATCTACTGGGGATTTGGGGGAAAAAATAAATAAATAAATAAAATCTTTAAAATGAACCAAAGTTATAGGTTCCTATCTTGGGTTCATTACTTTGAATTTTTGACGCAAATCATATATGTAGATTGGACCATGTTCAATTCTATGATCTTTAGAAGATGCAGCCTACAGCTGAAGAGAAACAGATACAACACCAACATCTTATCCTCTCTGAAGCCCAACTGAGAGCCCCTGGAGTCAGAAGTTTTCAAGACAAGAAAAAGTCATCCTTCTTCTGAACAAAGACTGTAGAGGCTATACTAACATTCAACTTTATTTATTTTGTTTTTTATTTTTGCTTTGTGAGGAAGATCAGCTCTGAGCTAACATTTGCCAATCCTCCTCTTTTTGCCGAGGAAGACTGGCCCTGGGCTAACATCCATGCCCATCTTCCTCCACTTTATATGGCACGCCACCACAGCATGGCTTGACAAGCAGTGCATCGGTGAGTGCCCGGGATCCGAACCTGCGAACTTTGGGTCGCCGCGAACCCCGGGCCGCTGCAGCGGAGCACGTGCACTTAACTGCTTGCGCCACCGGGCCAGTCCAAATATTCAACTTTAAATTGTTAACGTGACTTGTTAGAATGTGATGCAGCAAGCATAATATCTTCTAAGTTTCATGATTTTTCTCCAGAATACTGAGATGGATGACCTTGAAGTCCAATTTCCCCATAAATGTCTTGATTCAGAGATAAAATTAATTTCCCTATAAAATAATTCCCATAAAATTGTTAAAAATATATCATAGTCTCTGACTAAAAGGGAACAAAGCAAATTGAGCAGTTGAATAGCAGTGTAATAAATTCCATACAAGGATCTTACTGCAGCATTATGTATAATAGTGAAACTGGAAATAACCCCATCTCTATCAAAGAAGAAATAAACAGATCATGGTATTCCTGTTCTTTGGAGTAGCTCTAAAACTTCTAAAAAGCTAAGTTAGAGTGACGTGCACTGATAAGGAGAGACGTCTATGATATATGTTTTGGGAAACAGCAAGTTGCAAAACGATGTAGTTATGTAATTTATTTATGTTAAAAAAATCTTTATGTGTATTTATAAATTCATAGGAAATGTCCAGAAGAATAAGCTGCAACCTCTTAACAATAGTTCCTTCTGAGTAGGGGAGTGAGTGTGCAGGGAAGGGGATGGAAGTGGAGGGTTTCACTTTACTCTACATAGATCTGTGTAATTTGACTTTTTTTACAAAGTATGTAATTCTTTCATAATTAGAAAAATGAGTGATGTGACCGTTTGGTGCAGGGCAACAGTATTATGTTCACCAGTCTCTGTACTGTATGTTACTGCACAGCACGGACTGTAGGAGAAAGCCCAGAGGAGCAATGAAGACAAAAAACATGACACCTGCAAAAAGTCAGTGGAGTATTTCTACATAAGAAACCTTGCAGGTGAGTGATGGTCAGTATCTTCCACTGTTCCAGCTCTTGCAATAAACCTAGAATCTGCCCAGGGTAGGCCGGACGACCACGCCTTGCTAGTCCACTCCCCACCCAGGGCCTGTTTGTGCAGGGTGACTGCCAACTAGCAGACAATGGACTCAGGATGGGCCGTGTGCCTTTGGGGAGGCTGGCAGAGAAAGACAAAGTGGAACACCAGCTAAGTGCACACACCTGAGAGGCGGAGTTCCAGGTGGAGGCTCAAAATGCACCAAGAAACTGTGTGAAGGAAGCTACTCGACCTCTCTGAGCCTCAGAGTCCCCCCTGTAAAATGGGGATCACAGGCATACTTCACAGAGCTGGTGGGGAAGATACATAGAAGTGCCTGTGACAGCCAGTGTCACATTATTAATAAAGTCGTATCTGACTTAAGAATAATCGATGAAAAGAATAATGTGATGAGACCAAAGACGAGATGCCCAGCTTCATAAGCAGCCCCAGCAGCATGAGAATGAAAGGAGTTCCGAGTAAGCAGGGTTCTTCACAGCTCCACTTTAGAGGACGAACATGGGCTACACCAGGATAAGTGGCTGTTGTACAGTGACTCGTGTAGTGAAGATGGGTCCCTAAAGACACTGTGAAATCCAGTTACACACAGTGGCTCCTAGGAAACAACTGCAAAGCAATCAATGCAGCAGTTAGGAATGGGAAGGGGCTGAGCAGAGGAGTGTCAGAGCCATAAAATTGACGGAAGACACTTAACCACAGCGAGCGCCCAGCTCTGTCAACAGCTGCTGTGGTTGCACCAGGAGATCAAATGTCTGAGGCAGCCATTGTGGGGACTGCTGGGAGCACAGTGGTCACTGAAGCCACACCCCAACAGCAGTGCATCGGAGCACACAGACCCAGAGACTTTCCTCTCAATTAATCTTTGTTTCAAGATGAGGAATATCCTCACGTTACAATGTCTCCTTCCAACACATGTGGACGACTGTAATCAGAACCCCCTGAAGAGGTCACAGGCCAGAGTAGGATGGAACACTGGGGGCTGGGGAGCGGCGCTGCACCTGACCACACGGACTATCACCCGGGCCTGTTGAACACGAGAGAAGAACCCGAGGATGTGGTCTAACGAGAATTCCCCGTCTTGCCACATTCAGAGACATTGCAGGGATTCTCATCCTTTCTTTACAAAAATGTTGAAGAATTCATGTGTCATTAATTCATAAAGAGGCAAATTCTTGACAATGTGACAGGGTCTAGTTTCCATGACCAGGTTTTCCAGTTGTTTTGATAATATTTCACATTCAGGAATCGGAAATGTAACCTATTGGGGTGTATAATATAAACAAGGACTTGTTTTCATTTAGATCAACGCCCAGACTTTTAGGGATGACATAAATCAGAAAAACTGCTAATCATTCCTCTACAGGTTTCAATAAGACTTTTAAGTTAATTTACCAATCTCAGGAAAAGAGAATATGGCAATTCAAGTTTTTTGTTTCTGCATTCAAGCGTACAGTACAGCCAAGAGAATGAGCAGAAAAAAATTAACAAGAAAGCTTGCTTGCATTTTATCTTTTGCAAATGAGAAGCATATTTTATGTTCTGTTCTTTTCACTGCTGTAATAAATTTTTAAAGAATACGGTACATCTGACTATCCCTAGGCGTGTTTATCCAGGAACCTTGCCGGAATCCAAAGCAGAGATGTTAAAGCTGACGGGTTTCAAATGCTGCCCAAGTGCTGTCTACCATGAACATCCCTCTCCCAAAGCTGGACGACCGATCTCTTCCTGAGGGATCAGAATCACCACCCATGTCCCTGAGAGACTGGCCACTCAGGCTTGAGCTGAGATTAAGTGATCAATCTAAAGGGCAAAATACTTAAGCTATTCTCATCTTAAGGATGTTGTTTCGGAGGCCTCTGCACTGGAATGGGTTGGTGAAAACGGCCTACTAGATACTTGCCTGGGAATTGATTTGTTCTCCACTGCTCTTAGTGGATCCTGGGGAAACCAGTGATTAACATCACAGATGCCTCAACTTCCACATCTGCGAAAAAGGCAAGCAACAGCTAATGTTACCACCCTGCAAACTCTTAAGTTGTGCTTGCAAGAGGGGCCACAAGGGCGAATGTCTCCCAAAAGCTGATGAAATGATGGCACTTTGGCTGGAGAAGGCAGAGGGCAACAGGCAAAGTGGAAAGTTTCTGGGATGTCAAACCAGTTCCCGTAAGCAGTTTAGAGAAGCACCTGGCCCTGGACTAGGTAGGAGGCTGTAGAAAGACCCACAGGCACACAGGGGGAAGGAGGAATCAAGCAACGGAGGGAGGCGGTGGGGAAGAAGAGGCACGTGTCCAGCTTCAATTTTGGACAAAAACAGTTGCACGTTGCAGGCCCGCAGCTGCTCATGCAGCTGCCACACCCTCCTAACTCCCTGGTCCCTCTCGTCCAGTCACATCACTCCGGGACTCAGTCCAGTTGGAGCGGGTGCAGGACCAGATTCCTGAGTCAATGGCGGTTTGGCCCTCAGGCAAGCCTTCACAGCCCTGCTCCTCCCACCAGGGCTAGGCACCACCCCGTGCCCAGAGCATCTTGGGAGTTGTAGTCCTGCAATCTTGGAAGCTCCCAGCCGGGAATGGTTAAGAGAAAAAAGCACCAAGCATGCACAGCTAAGGGACCCCACTCCCACCTGTCCCTCCACCCCTGGCCCACGCCCCTCTGCTTCCACACCCCACCTTCTGCCCCGCCTCTTCTCTGTACGATGCCATCTCTCCATGCCTTGCCAATCCCCCAGAGTTGTGCAGTGTGGTTGGGCTGCATCCTTTGAGGCCAGTACTCAGGTAGGGGTGGGGCTCACCAGCCTGGCTATTGCTGAGGATGCTTGCAGCCCTGGTGGAAGCTCCCTGGCCAGTATTTGAAATGTAAATTCAATATCTAAAATGGAAATACCGGGTGCATGGGATCCTGGAATTTGCCTTTTCAAGGCCATCTGTCCTACCATCCCCTCCATCCATCCAGCCTGCAATGATCCTCCCTCAGGACCCCGTGATCAGGGTCGCTGCAGAGATCCTCCCCTTGGAACGCACCCACCTTAAGGGCCCATACCCATCATAAAAACTCAAAGCCATGCCACTTGCCAAATTGAGGCAAAAATGGAACGACCCAGGGGGGCCACTCAAGGGTGAGGGCATTACTAGATAATTGGGAGTATTAAAATCTATCTGATGATATCATGAGTGAACGTGTTCCACTTTAAAAAAAACACTGCTGTTATTCTGAGATATGGAGTTAGGATCATTTTGCGAATATGCCGGGTTTAAAATATTTATTGATGTATAACATGCCTATAGAAATATACGCAGAAGTCATCCATGTAAACCTCAAAGAATTATTACAAAGTGAACACACTTGTGTGACCAAGAACTAGCACCAGTTTCACTCAGGCCCCGACAATCCCTTTCTCCCTCCTTCCTCCCCAAAGGTAACTGACATCTTAGCAGCGAACACTATATATCGAGTTTGTCTTCTTATACAAGTGTTTTATTACAGAACAAATTAAACAATACACAAAATATACTCAACAGCATAGTAGGCTCCTCACCCAGCTTCAACAACTACTAATCATCTGCCATTTTTGTTTCTTCCACACTCCATCCCATTCCCACCTCACTTTATTATTCTTTTAGTCCTTTGTTTGTGTGGGGGGGTAAGAAGTACGCATACTGAAAGGCACAAATCTCAACCTTATATTTTTGGCAAATAAACATGCCTATATAACCTTCACCCCTTTAAGAACAGGATATTTCCATCACCCCCAGAAAACCCCTTCCTGTTCCTTCCTAGGAAATTTTTTCCTTCCCCCGAGGCAACCACTGTTCTGGTTTTTTCAGCATAGGTTCATCTTGGCTGAAATCATCTCACGTGTATTGTTTTCTGTCCAGCTTGCTTCCCTCGGCACGAGGTTGATGAGTCTCTCCCAACATGTGTGTGTCAGCGTTTGCTCCTCGGCACGGCTGAGGGAGTTCTGCTCTGTGGATGCCCCGCAGTGCGCTCATCTTCCTCCTGGGGACGTGCAGGTCATCTCCTGTGAACATTCTTGTACAAACCCTTTTTGTATGCTATTTAATTCCTTTATTAGCATTTAAGTGACACACCTTTGCATTTTTTAGTGGTTGATCCAGATTACAATATGCATCTTTAACATATCACAGCCTACCTAGACTTAATAGTGCACCAGTTTAATCAATGTAAAATATGGAAGACTTGCTACAGAACAGTTCCATTTACCTCTGTCTGTCCTTTGTGCTATTGTTGTCGTAAATTTTACATCTTCCCATGTTATAAATCCCATAATACAGTATTATAATTTTTGCTTTCAATAGTCATAGGTCTTTTAAAGTAATTAACATAAAAAAGTTATGTATTTTGAGGCTCTGCAAATGTATTTTTTTTTTAAGTTTCACCCACAGTTTTTGCATTCATCAGTCAGCCTTACCCACAATAATTATTACTGTGGTGTTCTAGTGGCGATATTCTATTTCATGCTATCCAGCCACATTTATTATTTGGAATTCTGTGAGGAAGATTCCCTCCCTCCCTCTCCCTTCTTTCTTCCTTTCTTTCTCTTATTATTTTTTATTCCTCTTTCTTTCTTCCTTTCTTATTTAATCTATTTTATGTCAGTATAGACTCATGGATATTTATTTTATTCTCTGTGTAATGATCCAATGCTACCATTATTTATTATGTTGCTCACAGTTTTCCAGCTTGAGCCATTGAGAAGTCTTTCAGATTGATTCCTTTTGACACATCTCATCATTTGCTGTGTTTTATTTAAAGCACTTTTCTACTTTCTGGCACTACAAGATGGTCCAGGCTCATATTGTATTTTCCATCTCCAGCCCTAGAATTAGCCATTTCTCCAAGAAAACCTGGTTCTTTTTATTGGAGAATGATATTTAGAAACCAAGATCTGGGAGCTAAGTGTGCTCATTGATACTAGGGTGTCACTGCTTCTGGACCCTCTCAGCAGAGCCTGGAAATGTATGTATGAATATAAACTCAAGTAGACACATCTATCTATCAATCTACCAACCTATCAATCTATCGATCTATCCGGATAGATATATTAGAAGTGGCATGGATTCATACTGATACTTCCAACTCCTATCCAGCACCACAGAGTTTATTCTAGCATTCTCCTTTTGTTTATTTTTAACTTCTTTCACCAACAGTGAGAAACTTAACTCCAGTTAGCTACAATATATTTCCTAATGTGTCAACTAGTTTCAGAATTGCTAATCCATACCCTTATGAAAAACAAACTTACCACCTAGAGTACAGTGTTTCTGTACAGTACTTTAGTTTTACAGTATCCCATCAAAACACTGTCGTCCAAAGTAACTTAGGTCAGGACCTTTCATTCCCACCCATTATGTGTGACTATGTCACATGCTTGTAATACAGTGAGATTCATTTGTCACTGCATTTCATCTGAGTTCCCCAGCATCCTGATTGATTTTTAAAATTTGCAGAGTAAAATTCACTCTTTGTAGTGTACAGTTCTGTGGGTTTTGACAACTTTATGGTCATATATCTACCTCCACAGTAGCATACAGAGCTGTTTTTCTCACTCCCCAAAATTCTCTCATACTGTCCCTGTGTAGTCAACCCCTTCCCCCATTCCATCCCTTGGCAATCACTGATCATTTTTCATCTCTGTAATGCTGACTTTTCTAGAAAGTCATACAAATGAAACCACATACTGTACAGCCTTTTGAATAGGGCTTCCTTCACTTAGAGAAATGCAGCCAAGATTCATCCATGTTGTTGTGTGAATCAAGAGTTTATCCTTTTTATTGCCAAGTAGTATTCTAATGTCCCAATTCAGCACAGATTCTTTCTCCATTCACATGATGAAGGACATTTAATTTATTTCCAGCTTGTGGCAATTATGAATAACATGGTTATGAACATTCACCCAAAGGTTTTGTTTAAACATGAGTTTTCAATTTGCTTAAGTAAATCCCTAGGAGTGGGATATCTGAGTCATATAATAAGTGTATGTTTAACTTTATAAGAACCCGCTAAACCGTTATCCAAATGCAACTATCATGTTGCATTCCCAGTTCTAGTTGCTCCTTGTCCTCACCAGGACTTGATATTTGCAATTTTATTTTTTATTTCAGCCACCTAATAGGTGTGCGGAATATTATTGTGGCTTCTGCCTTCTTTTTGAAAGTGAGATCTACTAAATATAGAATCCTGTGTTGACTTTTGGGTTTTCTTTCTGCACTTGAAAGAAGTCATTTTGTTGTTGATTTGTTTCTTTTGTTTTTGATAACATATCATCCATCATTGACATTATTTTTCCCTGTATGTAATGTCTTCCCCTGTGTATATGTATTTCCCTGACTGCTTTCAAGTTTTTGTTTTTATCTTTGGATTTTAGCAGCTTGACTATCATGTGCCCAAGTATGGTTTTATTTTGTATTTTATTTTCTGGGTTTGCTGACTTCCTTGGATCTAAAATTTTAGATTTTCCACCAAATTTTGGAAGTTTTATGCTATTACTTATTAATTTGCCTTTCTGCGTCATTTAATTTTTCTGTCTCTCTCCTCTCTGCTGGGGACTCAATCATCTCACAGGTAAGGCTTTCTTCATTTTTCTTCAAAATTTTTACATTCTTTTGTTCAGACTGGATAATTTCTATTGCTCTATCTTCATGTTTCTTCTACTGTTCCTTTTTATTTTTAATTTTATTTATTTATTTATTTTTCACCCCAACGCCCCAGCAGATATTTCTATGTCATTGCTGCACATCCTTCTAGTTGCTGTATGTGGAACGCAGCCTCAGCATGGCCAGAGAAGCAGTGCATAGGTGCGTGCCCGGGATCCGAACCTGGGGCCGCCAGCAGTGGAGCGCACACACTTAACTGTTAAGCCTCAGGGTCGGCCCTCTTCTACTGTTTCTAATGTACATGTAAACTCAAAAGAATTTTTTTTTATTTAATCTTCCTATTTGGTTCTTTTTTGTAATTTCCATTTCTCTGCTGAGTTTCCAGATATGTTCATTCATTATGAGAATATTTTTCATACCACCTTGATCATCTTTATAATAGCTGCTGTCTTATCCTTGTCAGCTAATTGCAACACCTTGGGGAGAGTTTCTACTCCCTGCTTTTGGTCATATATGGATTACATTTTCCCATCTCTTCAAATCTCATGATTTTTTAAACTGTGTACTGGAGGGCCGGCCCCGTGGCTTAGCGGTTATGTGCACATGCTCTGCTACTGGCGACCTGGGTTCGGATCCCGGGCGGGCACCGAGGCACTGCTTCTCCGGCCATGCTGAGGCCGCGTCCCACATACAGCAACTAGAAGGACGTGCAGCTATAACACACAACAATCTACTGGGGCTTTGGGAGAAAAATAAATTTAAAAAAAATTTAAACTGTGTACTTGAAACCATGAATGATAGTTATAGAGACTCTGGAATCTATTGTATTCCTCTGAAGAGTGTTGTTATTTTTCTAGCAGGGAGTTAACTTGGCTGGACTGAAACTCCAATCTTCTCTCCTTTACAGTGAGCGTAACTGAAATCCTCATTCTGTTCTTTCATCTACCAATTGCTGTTTTTACACTAAGCCCTCTGGGGTCTACCCTGCATGTGTGTTGTTCAAAGATCTGCCAATTTGGTGTGTGTGTGGGGGAGACTTACATACATATTTTGAGATTTTCCTCTGTGTCTCCCTCCCTTCGAGAATTTCTCCCTTAACTTTCCAGCTACTCTGTCAGCCCCAAAATACATCCTCTAACATTACAAGTAAGACTGTAGTTTTTCCCTTGTCTGGGCCATGTACAGATTTTAGAATGCTTTGAGGCAAAAGAATCAAGCTTGCAAATATCTTCTGGTGCAATTCCCATCATTTAAGGGAAGACTCCCTCTCAGTTCTGTTTGCTTTTGTAAGAGATTTATACATACACACATATACACATTTATTATATGTGTATTATATATAAATACATGATTCTATATAAATACATATAATATTTTATGCAGATTTTATCATTGTTATCTGTGAGAATGTTAGTTCAACAAGCCACTCCACCATTACTGGAAACCAGACCTCAGTTTTGTTTCTTTTTTAGATTTTATATAAATGGAATTAAAAAATCTACAGCCTTTTGAATATAATTTCTTTTATGCAGCATTTTGGTTGTGATATTCATCTATGCTATTGCATGTAGCTAGTGTTTGTTCATTTGTTGAAAATAATTAATTTTTTAAATGGTCATAAAATATGCATAACCTAAAATTGACCATTTTAACCATTTTTAAGTGTACAGTTCAGTGACATGCAGTACATTCACATTTTGTGTAGCCATAACCTCGAGCGATCCACAGAACTATTTTCACCTTGCACTGAAACTCTGTGCTCATTAAGCAACAACTCCCTGTTATCCCTCCCTCTTGCCCTTGGGAAACACCATTCTCCTTTCTATTCCTATGATTTTGAGTACTCTAAGTACCTTATATGAGTGGAATCATACAGTATTTTTCCTTTTGTGGATGGCTTTATTTCACTTAGCATAAAATCCACAAGGTTCTTCTTTGTCATAACATGTGTCAGAATTTCTTCCTTTTTAAGGGTGAATGGTATTCCACTGTGTGTATACACCACATTTTTTTTGTATTTCATCTGTTGATGGACACCCGGTTTGCTTCCAGCTTCTGGCTATTCGGAATAATGCTGTTAAGAACACTGGTGTACATTTATGTCTTTATACCTCTGCATTCAATCATTTTGGGTGTATGCCCACAAATGGTGTTCTGAGATTCAGTTTTTCCACATGTGAGAGGGTTCCCCACACCTCCAACAAGCAATTCTTGGAGTGCCAGCTAGTCGTCAGATAATTCAACTCAATTTGATGCTGTCAACCCAGAGATACATCAGATTCCACAGGTTGAGGGCTTAATCCTATAAGACTGCACATCCACACTACCTCACCTCAACTTCAGATGCCAGTTACAAGCCCAGGCTGTTACCTGTACTTCTGACTGACTGGCTATAAACCAGAGGTTCCCACGACCTCCTCATTGGGTTTGATTAACTTACTAGAGTGGCTCACAAAACTCAGAGAAACATTTACTAGATCACCAGTTTATTATAAGAGGATATGACTCAAGAACAGCCGATGGAAGTGGTGCATAGGGAAAGGTATGTGAGAAGGGGCACAGAGCTTTCATGCCATATCCAAGTGCACCACTCTTCAAGCACTCCTTGTCATTGCCAACCTGGAAGCTCTCTGAACCTCCTTCTATTGGGATTTTAATGGAGGCTCTGTCACGTAGGCATGGTTAATTATTAACTCAGTTTCCAGCCCCCCTCCCCTCTCTGCAAGATAAGGGGTAGGGCTAAGAATTCGAAGCTTCTAATCAGAACTTGATCTTCCTGGTGACCAGCTCCCATCCAGGAGCCATGAAGAAGCCCACCCAGAGTTGCCTCCATAGAACAAAAGTTTTTCCTAGTGTTCTTATCAATTAGGAAATTACAAGGAGGTGGGCCCCGTGGCTTAGTACTACTATTTTTGCAAAAAAATCATTGGAATTTTTACCTCCATGTGTAAGTTGATTCTTAAGTATTTTACTCTTTTTGATGCTATTGTAAATAAAAATGTAAAGTTTTTAAATTTCTTTTTCAGATTACTTGTTGTTAATGTATAGAAGAACAACTAATTTTTGCAGGTTAATTTTGTGTCCCACTAGTCTGCATAATTTATTTGTTCTAAAATTTTTTTGTGAAACTTTTACAGGTTTCAACATATAAGGTATTATGTGTAAACAAATATAATATTACTTCTTCCTTTCCAATTTGAATGCTATTTCTTTCTTTTTCTTATCTAATTGCTTTGGCTAGAACTTCTAATACCATGTTGAATAGAAGTGGTGAAAGTGGGCCTTCTTGCCTTTCTCCTGATCTTAGATAAAAATATTTCAGTCTTTCACCCTTGAATACGATGTTCTCTGTGGATTTCTGTATATGGCTTTTATTATGTTGAAGTAGCTTCCCTTTACTCTAAGGGTATTTTAGTGTTTTTAACATGAAAGCATGTCTAGTTTTGTCAAACGCCTTTTCTGCATCCATTGAGATGATCACTTTTTTTCCATCATTCTGTTAATGTGGTTAATTACATTGATTCATTTTCATATATTGAAACATCTTTGTATTCCAGGAATAAATTCCACTTACAAATGATGTATAATCCTTTTAATATGCTGCTGAATTTGTTTCGTTACTATTTTATTGAGGATTTTTGTATCAATATTCATGAAAGGTATTGACCTGTAGTTTTCCTTTCTCTTAGTGTCTTTGGCTTTGATATCAGGGTAGTACTAACTCCATAGGATCACTTTAGAAGTATTCTCTCCTCTTCAACTTTTTGAAAGAGTTTGAAAAGAATTGTTGTTAGTTAATGAAAAAAAAGTCTTTGGGCCTAGGAATAAATTCAGCATAAAATAAATACAAAGAAATATTTTTTTAAAATGTGAAAAAGTCTTTTCCTAAAAAAATTAAAAATTAAGCAAGTACATCATTTATCACTTTATTTCTAAAAATTGTTTTTAACCTAATAGTAAACATGAACAAATTGTTAGAATTAAAATGACTCAAGTGTTAATTTTCTTCATTCCAAATTTTCTGACATAAATATTTGATGCCATCATGTATGACATCTTTTATGAAAAAATGGTCATTTTTTGTAGTATTTGAGAACATTATGAATTTTCCCAGTGGCCTCTGACAATACTCTGATATGCAAAGTTATCTTTTCAGCATGTATGTCTTATCATCATCTTTAACAAATTAACAAACTCTGTCAGGTGCCAAGTAATCAACTACTTTTCATATCATTCAGGTTCTCCGCCATCAACTTCTCTAACCATCAGGAAATTCTACAACTTCTGCAAGATTAACAATTTTACCATATTGTATTCGTCTCATGTGGTTTAAAACATCCAAAAATCATTGATAAACTGACCCTACCCAAACTAAAGCATGGTGAATTATGAAAGATGGTCTCTGTTAAGTGGGGAGGGATTTCAGGTTGAACTTAATTTTATAATTGGTCAATTTATTACAGTGTATTGTTCTGTTATATATTTCACTTCTTTTTTAAAAAAGTGATAGTTGAGGGCCCTTAGATAATAAAAAGTTGAGAAAATAAGAAACTGATACACACTATAAGCTTCAAATATTTTCAAGCATAAGATGCAGTAAGAACTAAAGCTAAGAAATGGCAGAGGAAATAGAGATAAGATGATAAAATTTCAAAACTGAATCTATAATAACTTCTCAATGGCTACCGTTGTGGAGCCAAGAAGATGGTGAAATCAAAGCATTCGTAAAGATGATAATAAACAGACTGCAAAGTAAAAAGACTGAAATTTTTTTTGTGTGTGTGTGTCAGGAAGATCAGCCGTGAGCTAACATCTGTGCTAATCCTCCTCTTTTTGCTGAGGAAGACTGGCTCTGAGCTAAGATCTATTGCCAATCTTCCTCCTTTTTTTCCTTAAAGCCCCAATAGATAGTTCTATGTCATATTTGCACATCCTTCTAGTTGCTGTATGTGGGACGCTGCCTCAGCATGGCCGAAGAAGCGCTGCATCCGTGTGCGCCCGGGATCCGAACCCTGGCCGTCAGTAGCGGACCGCACGCACTTAACCACTAAGCCACGGGGCTGGCCCAAGACTGAAATCTTTAAAGAGAGAATTTTTACAGCAATATTACAGATAGATAACAGGGAAGAGAAGTTGGAGTGAGAGACTATCTGTTTCTTAAATTATTTCCACTGTAGACAACAAAAAACCAATTTGCTGAAATATTTATTCCCTTCTATGACCCTATCTTTACCTGCAAAATCTGAGCACTGAATCAATGTCACATTCCTCCTTTTCCATCCCTGTGTAACAGAGCAATTAAACTCATCTGAAACCTCAACTGCCCGGCCTGTGAAATAAGGCTGGACATCCATTCTCACAGAGGAGCCAACTGGAGGTAGGATTTTTGGTTCTGAATTCAGCTCAACATCTTGAAAGAATTGTATCTGACCTTCCTTATCCAGGGCTATCAATGAAGGGCGGGTTGGCTTTCAGAGAAGACCAATTCACAGTCAGCTTAGACATTTTCTGTTGAGCTCTCTAAAGAAGGCTGTGGGGCATGTCAGTAAGAGTTGATTTCTATACGGGTTATAATTTTATTTTATTCAGAGATGTATAAAGAAATTTACATGGTAAATATTACTTATTAACAAGAAAAAAGGTGGTCTAGTCTCTGATCATTTAAACAAAATCCTCCTCTCAGGGCCCAGCCATGGACAAAGCCCAGATTCAATCTCCAAGTGTCTGCCAGGCACTCTGTGGTCCATGGGAAGCCCTCAAGTTGGCAGCCTATTCCCTTGTGTCTTGTGCTGGTACTTAATCTTCCATCTCTTCATAGTACAACTAGACAGAAGCTCAAAGGACTTGACATTGGAGAAATGTACTTTTCATTATCTTTAGACTTTTACACTTTTTCAAAAGACTTTCAGCATGTCCAGTAATTGTGCAGCAATTTACCCAACACTAAGGTTCTCACTATTAAAAATTAAAATAAATAAATTTTGAAAAGGAAAAAAAGTGATCATTGCAGCTTTGTACAGAATCTATATAATGGGTGCATCCTTATAAAGGGAGGAAAGATAACAAATTTAACTATTTTGGTTAGTTAACACTGTAAGTAATATACTCTATATATTAGCATTTTTGAGATTATTTGTATTTAAAGATACTGCTTCAAACCCCTAAATCATTGTATGTAGTAGAGTCTACCATCTGCTTTGGCTGAACAATTATATACAGTAAGTCAGCCAACATTCTTCCATTCCTGTATAATCTTATATGTGGGTGGTAATGGTTAGTTCTTACAGATTATTTGAAGATGTGCATATCACGAAATACAAGTGACCATTAAAAATTAAAGTGTTCACCAAATAGAAGATTATCTGATTCCCAGAAAAAGAAAACATTACTGTGACATTAAGGCTAAAACTGTCAAAAAGGAAGCCAAGATACACTCAAGTAAAGCTTTTGCTGAAAAGTTAGTTGATTCATCTTTGAAACTTTATCAGGCTTACTACGTAAGCAAGATACTTTCAGAACCTAGAATGTAGAAAGTGCTTATTGGTACGTTAACAATGTGATCATTTATTTTGTAAATGTTAATATTACAGATGGAGTTCATTTTCTACTATATTCAGATTTTCAAGTTCTGCTAAATCTTAAGGCCACATTACTGGCAAGTTGGGATACCTCTGGACATCTAAAACTATGAATCCTACACAGAAGCATATAAATTCTCTATTCATCAGGTTCTAAATTCTAAAACATTCTAAGCTTTTGGAAGAAACCAATGGCATTCCAAATTGACAGTAAGGCTGCATGTGCGATAAATTATCCTATAGGAAGAGAATTCCAGATTTTAAATAGAGGAGATTGTGCACAAAAATAAAGTACATTTTGACGTCTGAAAGGGGATTTCAAGAAATAAGGGACTCTCAGAACATGTGGTAATTGGTAAATAACTTACCAAGGGCTCTCTAAAGGAGAACATATTGTGGACAAAAGAGCTTCACATGCAGAGAGCTAAAATGGCATCTCTGGAATCCTCATGATGAAACAGACACTGAATTACTTTTTCCTAAAATTTAAAATGTGTCTTATCCTTCAAACAAATACCACCTCCCTGCCTTGTGGCTTACCTGGGCATGGTGACGTGTTGGGATCATTTTTCTATTTCTTTGGCTCTTAAACTTGATGGGCACCAGAAGTACCTGGATGCCTTGTTGAAACCCGGAGTGCCAGGCCCCACCCCAGAATTTCCAGTTCAGCAGGTCTGCAGCAGTACCTGACAATTTGCGTTTCTTCCCAGTTCCCAGGTGATGCTGATGCTGCTGGTCCAGGACCCCATTTTGAGAACCATAGCCTAACTTCCACCCTATATATGGTTACCAAATCCATTATTTCATCCCGTGGCTGCTACTTTTCCTTTATCACATCAGCACCTTAGCTCCGAATCTCCTCAAGAAGCAATGGGAATACTTGGAGAGTTTAACAACTGGTCCTTCTTTCTGGCTCAGTTCTCCCTCTTCCAACAACTGGTCCTTCTTTCTGGCTCAGTTCTCCCTCTTCCTCTCAAAACTACAGTCTCTTGCCAGGTAATTTTTCCTTAAACATCAGTTCATCATAGATCTTCTTTGCTCAAAAACTCATGGCTCTTATGCTGAACACAAGAATTTTTAAATTCTCTACTTGGTTCAAAAGGTCTGTAATAGCCCGTAGAATGTGGACACCCTGTTCCCTACCCTGCCTGTTATAAAGGAGTATGTGAAGATTACATAAGATACAGTCAGTTCTCGTTATGCACAGTGTGACATTCTACAAAGTCACTGTGAACACTGAATCAGTGAATATGACCCACTGCTCCTACAGGAAATGCAGGGTTAGGTTCCTGCAAACATTAATCACATTTTCTTCAACTGATCAATGCATAACCTTTTTCTCTGTGTGTTTCTCCTTAAAGTCACCTTATTTAATATATATTGTTGATATATTAACATTGAACTTAGACTAACAGCACTGTACCTCGTGTCTGAAAGAAGCTTGTCAAACACAAATACTTTCTCTGTAAAGACACGTCACAGCCTCTTGCCCTGAGGAACACCAGGCAGCACTGCAGCACTACACATGGGGGACATATTAAACAGCCGAGTCACCAACACAAGGCAGAAAAAGATAATAAATGAGGCACTAAATAGACTGCAAGAAGGACACTTGTTTACAGCATGGGCTGAAAAAACAGGGCAGAGCGTCACCTTGTTCCCCTCAGCTGGGAACGTGCACTTCGAGTGAATCAAAATTTTCACCACTTTGCGCTTATCTGCAAATGGACATGAAACCCTGTGAGTGTTGATTTGGGGGCTGCCAGTACATTTTAGCTAGTAGGCAACTGTGCAGACACGGAATCCACAATTAATGAGGATCAACTATATTATGAAAACATCTTTTCAAAACCAGAGTATCGTTCAGATATAAGAGCAATAATGATAACACAACAGCTAACATGTTAACGCCTACTATGCGCCAGGAGCTCTTCTAAACACTTTACATAAGTTAATGCATTTAAATCTCACTAAAACCCTATGAGACAGGAGTTCTCAGAAGCCCCATTTTATAGATGAGGAAAATAAGGCACAGAGACTAAATACTTTGCACAGGTTCTCCAGTTAAAAGCGGGATAACTGGGATTGGTGCCGAGACAAACTGGTCCAAAGCCCACAGCTTCAACCACTATGGTAGGAACGTGAGTGAATTTTCTACCACTCCCCAAAATGCCCCTTCTGCTCCAGCCAGTGTGGTCTCCCACATACTTATTCACTCATCAAACATTTTCTGAGTGCCCCCAACGTGTCAGGTACTGTGTTCAGACACTGGAGGGACAAATAGAATGTCGACGCAAATAATCCATAAAAAATCTATAAAACCAACTTGGGGTGAGTTTACTATGAGCCAACCTTTGAGGACCATATAGCCCGGGAGAGTCCTTTCACAAAGAAATGGAACACTCCAAAGAAGTGGGGTGTACAGCGTGGTTATATACCATCAAAGAGCATGTACCACATGTGATTGCAATGTCCCTTTTACAATAGCCGCAACCTTGACCTGTCAGCACCTCCATTGATGGACACAGTGGGTATCAGGTCTGCTGTCTCCATGGGCGTGGCTGTTGTCTGGAGTTGGGTGGTCACAGGATGAGTGCAGCAATTAAATTCTAGCCTAGGGAGAAATGATTATACTTAAGGAAATGCCCATGTGGGGGAAGTTGCATTTACAAATTAAGGGCATTGCTTTTGTCTTTGGGACATGTTAATTGCTTAGGGCAGATATACAATGGATGAACAGAGGCTACAGGCCCCTTTTGGGGAAAAAAAAACAATTTCAGGCCCACTTAGTTTTACACCAAATGGCTTTCTCATATGCTCCAATGTATCCTATTGCTGGTCATTTATTTATCAAGAAGAAGGATAGTCTCAGCTTTAAGTAGCTCGCTGTCTATGAGACATGAATAAAACAACAGTTATGGAAAAGTAGATAAGTATATGGTCCCAGAGTGGGGACATCAAAATGGGTCTCTAGGTGGAGACCTCTCAGACCTCTCAGGAAAAGTCTCCAAGAGAAAGGAGCATTTGACGTGAGTTTAGATTAAGAAATAGGAATTAAGTTGATTAAAAAACTGGGTAGGAGGACAGAAGAAGCACATATAAAAAGACAGATATAAAGGATGCTAAATCTTTCCGAAAATGGGTGGTATTTTTAAGGCTGGAACAAAGCAAACATGTAGGACAGAGTGGGTGATGAGGGTAAAGATGAGGACAGCAAGGGAAAGCCTGCGTGTCCAGCTCAGGAGTCTGAATGTTCTCTAGGCTACTCTGAACAGTCATTGAAGGAGTCGAAGCAGATATCAGATTTAAGCAAATTTGGATTCTAGAATGTAACTCTGCAGGCAAGGTGGAGGAAAGATTAGAAGAAATTATGACTGAAAGTAAAGGGACCTGTTGGGAGACTAGGCAGTGATCCAGATAAGATAGGCCTTGGCTCAGGCGTGGGGTCTGCAGGTGGAGGAGGCCAGGAGGTGGCAAGCAGTGCTGGGCTCCTGCAGGAGGAAACTGAGCTGCCTCTCAGTCACGGGAAGACTGTCCCTGTCATGGCCTGCCCACCCCCATGCCCAAATGCCATGTTTCTTTCCACTTCTGTACCTTTCCTCTCTTCCCCCATCTGAAATCCTCACTCTTTCTTCCCTCCACCTGCCCAAAAGTGGTCCCTTTGAGGACTTGATCTAGTCCATCTCTCCTAAAAAGCTGTCTTTAATTACAATTTCTCAATAACATTGCCATTTTTTTTAGGTTCTGTAATGCAACATACACTAAATACCTTGGCAGAATCAAATTACATCTTGCAAACCATGTCATGTATGTGGAGGAGCTTGGAACCCTATAATTCTTTGTATTTCCTTCAATACCTACCACAAATACCTTACACATATAGGTCAATGGATGTCCAGTAAAGTTGAGCAAAGTAGAAACAACATTTGTAAGCTAAGAACTTTTATGAGCTCAGTTATTCCTTTAGATCAGCTGCTTAAACCATTTGTTTTTCTCCACAGGTCAACAGTGTTGCCCAGCACAAATGAATTTTACACCTTCTCAAACTCAATAGAGCAAAGATGGAATTTCATTCCCCCTGCAAGCCTTACTGCCTCAGAGAAAAGGAAAAACAACATGTGACATCTAATTCTTTCTTCACATTCTCATCTCAAATTGCAAGTGATTTCCAAATGCTAACTGGTTTTCATTGTAAAACTGACAGAAAAATTTGCCCATTCTGGCTTTGTTTCTTTCTTTTTTTGTGTGAGGAAGATCAGCCCTGAGGTAACTTTTGATGCCAATCCTCCTCTTTTTGCTGAGGAAGATTAGACCTGGGCTAACAACTGTGCCCATCTTCCTCTACTTTATATGGGATGCCACCACAACATGGCTTGACAAGCGGTGTGTCTGTGCGTGCCCGGGATCCGAACCTGTGAACCTGAGGCCACCACACCGGAGTGTGTTCACTTAACTGCTGCACCACGGGGATGGCCCCTCTCTTTATTTCTAAAGCTGAAATGTCTAAATCTTTCACTGGCCTTGTTGGAGTTTCCATAAAATGAAAACGTACATTCCAGAAAAATCCTTATCTTTCCAGAATAATCCTTAATATATTATGGTAAACACCTTTGCAAAATGTAACTGATTTTCAATGTCAGTGCCTCCACAAGGGTATCTTTGCATTATCTCCCCTCCCAACCACGTGTCACTTTGCTCCTCCCCAGGCTCATGGGGTCAAAGTGTTTACTGAGCACTAGGAATTATCAGAGTCTGAGGGAGACCTCAAGGATGACTAAGCCATATTTTCTGACCCCAACCATCTCTTTCCATCTCTCCTTTAACCTCTATTTTTCTCACTCTGGTTTCTACTTTAGTTATTTACTTGTCTTTTGAATTGTTGTTTTGTGGTTTATAATTACCATGTAAATTCATGTTACTTTTTGCCTTAGAGTTTAGAAAGAACTTACAGTGAACAATGTTTTTTCCCAGCTCTTTGATGTGTCTAATAACTTCCAACGCAATTCAAGGGGTTTCTTGTTTTTATGTCTCCATCATTATTCCTTCAGAATTATGTTCACCCCACACTTTTTATCTGACCAATGCTGCTTTACCCTTTGAACGTTTCTATGCCAAGACTCACATGAGGAATCCCTCGAACACCATTAGCTAGGTGACCCCACATTCCTCACATTTGTTTTCTTGATTTGTTCCTAAATAAGCATATTTCTGAAACTAATAATAAATTGTACCAAGTGGTCGTTGCATAAAAAGCACTATCACAGATACCTTAAAGAGAACAAATGGAAAAGAATATTCAATTTCTCAGATAAGTTTACAATCAAATGAGGCATTGAGGGGACCTGGGGGCACTGATCAGAGCAAAATCCAAAGAGAAGACTTTTCAGTCCATTTCAAATGAGGTTAAAACTGGAATGAGATAGTATTTTAACAGTTATCTGAAATCATAAACATTTTTCTGACCTTTGAGAATTTATTTGCATATAAACTGTACAACATGTGGGGAAAGAGAGTGTTGATATTGTTCAATTTCTTTTTATTTTTCAGCGCTTTGTAATAGATGTGGCTATTCACAATTAATAAATATCATAATGTGGAGAGACCCAACTTTCAACTGCCTGATATTATCAATTCTTACACAAAGCTCGAGTTTTAAAGATCAAATTTCATTTTAGTTACCTTCCATCTAGTCGATTTATATTAGAAAGTTGTTGAGTTTTAGGAAAATACTTCAAAACACAAATTTTATATGTAATTTCAAAAGCAAAAAATGAGTTAAAAACTGGATGGTAACCAGTTTTACTACCATATATTAATCTTTAACATGGGAGCAAACTATTTTAGAGAATATAATTGATATTTGCCTATTTGTATATTGTAGAATGTTAAAGGATTTACAGTCTTAATAATAATTTCAAATACCAGAGAATAAAAAACAGAAGGTTAAGCTTTATGAAATGTTTTTTTATTTTTTTATTGATTTTTTTTAAAGATATTTATTTATTTTTCCCCCAAAGCCCCAGTAGATAGTTGTCTGTCATAGGTGCACATCCTTCTAGTTGCTGTACATGGGACGCGGCCTCAGCATGGCCGGAGAAGCGATGCATCAGTGCGATCCCGGGATCTGAACCCCGGGCTGCCAGCAGCAGAGCGCGTGCACTTAACCGCTAAGCCATGGGGCCGGCCTGAAATGGTTTTTTAGACATAGCAGATTTCAGAGCATATTACTTGAAAATAAAACAATCAGTTAGTGAGGTTTAAGCAATGTGGTTTTACTTTAAACTTGCTCATTCCATGGGAGCATCAGTAAAAGCCCTCCGGGAGTGGCTGACGCTCTTTCCCTCCACGTGAGCACCAGCTGTATTTTCTTTAAGCATCAGACTCTCGGGCAACACCATAGCTCTCAACTCCGTTTAGTTGAGAAAAGGCTTTATGTGTCATATGTTTTTTCTAGGGGTATGGAGCTCACAGACTTATTAACTACAGGGAGAGAGTAAGAGTCAGAACACAGTCAATAAACTCCAGTGTGCTCAGGTGAGAGGACAGATGCCTGAACTCACATCTGAAGAAGAATTTAGAGGATGCTTTCTGATTCTGCTTCGTGCCTCTGACTAAGCAGTCCTGGACATCCCCGTTACAGCCATGGAATAACACAGGCAGCCTTGATGGAGCAGAAGTCCTCCTATGTCCATCATTTGTGCAGAGCAAACTGGCTTAAGACCTCTCGTTTCCTGCTGCAGTGGTAATTTACAGAGTTACAGAACTGTCATCTAGTGAATAAGAAGAAAACAGCAAGGTGTTTGACACGAAAAGTGACATTCTAAGTTTTTTCAAAAAGAACAGTGAAGCACTAAAGTTGGTAAAGTTGACACAAAGTTGACACGATGTGGCACACGAAAGTTATAGTAAACACTAATAATGTGTAGGTGAACTAATCAGTTGCTCTCTATGCCTCTAAAGCATGTCTTGACATCTGACTCATAAATAGTACAGTTTAAATATAATAGAATATCTTTGGAAATAACTTCTCATCTCATCTCATCCAATGTTGTTTGCAGGATCCGGTATTAAATAGCCAGATGGTGAGTACCCATGTTGAAGCACCATTTTTATCACAGTGGAGAGAATATGAGGCATAAGCCCAACAGACTTATGTTCAGATCTTCCCTCTTACCCTTGATCAATTTTGTAAACATGGTTTTCTTTATCAACTATGAATTATAACAGTTACTTTAAAGGATTACTGTAAGAATTGCATAAGGGAATACAGTAAAGGAACTGGCGCACAGTAGATTGATAGTTAATTCTCCTGCCCTGTCTCTCTTCTAAGAAACATACAGAAATAATCTAAGAAGAGAACCCGTGTATAAAGTAAACGTATGACAAAAAGTCCATGGCTCCTGAAGTAAAGGACATCATTGTTGAGTGCTTAACCTCAACTGCCTCCAAATACTGTTAACTCTCAATTAATTTTATGTGTTTTCTGTCTTCCAGACAAATCACTGGCTACGAGGAAAGGAGAAGGTGTGAAATTTAAATTGATTTCACCCTTGGATGGTCCAGCTGTAATATTAGGTGTTTTAAATCACCAGGTTTTTCAGGTTTCCTGCTTATTCCTGTATATTTTACCACGGTTCACAGCCCGAGAAAATTAGAAAATCATTATAATTTTACACACATGAATATATATCTTGACTATTACAGCTCGACTCTTAATATATAGAGCAATGTTGTACATGTTTTGTCCTTGTGGATAGTACAGAATACTTTTGTCCAGGTTTTCTTTGGCATTATCATTTATAACGAAGAACTCAGTAATATATGCCCTGGAGATAAGGGTTTAGAAAAATCTAACATACTATCCTAGTCATGCCTCAAAAAAAAAAGTAAAATAAATAAAAAGCTATAAAAATAATAAGAGGATATTTTGAAGGCACCATTTTTCTTAATTATTTCCAACTTTATTTCCCTTCACCTCTTTTTAATCTTTCTCTGTCTTATTTGTTATTGGCTAATTATCTCACAGTAATTAAACCACCCTCAGCTGAGTCCCCCATGCCTCTTCAAGTGCCCCAGACTGATGTAGGTCTCAGCTCTGACAAAAAGAAGCTGGAAAAACAGTTTTGTGGCACTATTCTTAAGAATATCTTTACTCTTACAATAATAGCTATAATTTTGAAAGGCACCAATGGATTACAAAATGAAGTACTCGACCAATGTTGTATCCTCATTTTCCTTCCAGGGGGAGCACAACTTTCATGTGTAATGCAGGGCTGTTGCTTTATTGTTTTTTCCTTTCAAGACATTTTATTACTTGTAAAACATAATAGGGTTAATGGTGATATATGAGTAACAATATAAACTTACAGACAGCAAAAAGATACTATTTTACAGTCATAATTTTGTATACTGTAACAAACTAATACTTTCATAATGTACTATCTTGATTGATCAGGAATTATTCCTGGCTCATTTTTATGCTAATTCATTTATTAGATTACCAAATATATACTTTTATGATCTTTATTTTCAATCAATACAATTGAAGGGACATCAATTGTTCTTGGTAAGTGAAAGGTCACAAAAAATTTTTGATAATTTGTAAGTTTGAGAAGGATCTTTCTGCTTTTTAAAAGAGAAGTCATTTAATATTTGGGAAAGTTCTCAAAAATCATCAAATTCTTTAATTTTACAGAAATGAATACTACATTCCAGAGAGCCTAAGTACGTTGTCACACACTAACCAGAAACAGACCTGGGCCTAGAACTCAGGTCTGAGTCACCTGACTTCTACTGGACCACACTCAAGGGAGCACATCCTCTTCTTACTGGTAATTTCTAATACTAAGGTATTTTCAAAAGCACAGTTGGGAGAAAGTGTAAATAAATAGAACAGATGATTTTATATAAAAAAGTAGCAATTGCGACCCACAATTTCTATTCCATATGAGTGTTTCCTTTCTTGAAGGTTTCTTGTTTTTAATAGTAAGTCCACTTTGGTGACAAGAAAAAAGACATGAAATTTGGCTTCTTTAGTAACAAAAAGAAAAAGCTTCTGTTGAAATTAAAAAGACACTAACTAATGTTTCATCTACTACAGCAACTTAAGAATATTATTGGATTTTGGAAAAGCTCTGAGAGATTTTTTTAAAACTCATGTCCATGTGACTATTAG
This sequence comes from Diceros bicornis minor, assembly GCF_020826845.1. Classification (NCBI taxonomy): domain Eukaryota; kingdom Metazoa; phylum Chordata; class Mammalia; order Perissodactyla; family Rhinocerotidae; genus Diceros; species Diceros bicornis. The sequence continues at coordinate 3,168,999 of NW_026690855.1, read as the reverse complement.
TCCAGCCAGGCACATCTCCACATGACATCTCCTAGAGTGTCCAGTTTTCTGCTGGACCCAGCTGTTGTCAGGCACAATGCTCTGGCTGGGTAGAGAATGATGCAGCTTCTGAAAAGCACGTCCTCAGTTCCACTTCAAGGCTGATTTTCTCTGCAAAGTGTAAGTGGAAGAAAATATCCCCTTCAACCTGACTGGATTCCCCTGCAGGCTTAGAGAAACAAGGTGGCCTAGTCAGATGGGCAGATAGGAAGGTAAATGAGAGTCTGTCACAATTTTATGATAAATAAGAGAGAAAAGGATTTGACATCCTAACAAGATTTTCTTACCTGTTGAACAGCATCTGAACATATTTTTCAGAGTTTCCAAAATAGCAGATTGAGATTCTAAGTTGGAAAAAAGAAGATAGTCAATATATTAAAAAATAAATTTTCTCATTTCCTCAATTGGAAAACAAAACTAAATAAAATATATCTTTAACCATAAGTACCAAAAACATCTAGTTTATCTTCCAGTTATAATTCTGTGTTATGAGAACATGAATACTTTTCAATATATTTAATATGTACAGTGACTAAGACTCATGCCTTTAATTACTTTTGAATTAAAAAATAAGGAGAAGGAATATAATAGAGAGTAAAACTAAGAAAAAGAGAAAAAAGAAGAAAGAATGTGTAGGAAAGAGAGAGAGTCAGGAGAAGCATGAGAAATGGCAGAAAGGGACATGAGCAGAGGGAAGGCACCAGGCTCAGAGCGAATGACAAGTCAACTGGCTTCTGAGCAGGGCTCAGGTCTAGAGTCAGTGGGCTGCATCTGAGAACTCCACTCAGTTCTAGCATCCTGAGAAAGACAATGCCTCATCTAAACTCGGACGGTACTGGTTACCAACGCTCTCCTCTCCAAGGACCTGCTGGAGCTTTGAGAACTGCCTCTCTCAGCTCTGGGACTGACAGAGTCCCCATTAAATATTCATCAACTGGGATGGTTGTTTTGAAAGAGTAACCCAGAGGGAGCTCTATCAAGGGTAAATTTAAACCTGCCAACTCCTTCACTCATCCTTTCAAAGAATTAAGAAACCAAAAAAAAAAAAAAAACCCTACTGTTAAGCAAAGTAGCAGAAAACTTTCCTGGCAAACGTTAAATGTTCCATCTTTTTTGAAGTTATCTCATAAAATTCTGAGCATAGTCTAAAATTCTGGGCTCCCTACAGTTCCAAACATGTTTCAGAAATGATCTCTTTTTCATCACAAAGTAAGCCTATGCCTTATAAAGCAAAATAAACTTGGATGAGTTTTAACTTGTAGAGAGAGGACAGCAAGAAAAAGAGTAGGATGTGCCTCTCTGCTATGAAGGATAATAAATAAAATCACACCAAAATATACAAAATATGCCTCTAAAACTGAATGAAGCAGACTCTAAAGAGTTTTACATTTTAAGTAAAAATGCACTTATATGAAATTATACATCAGTTTGACTAAAATATAATCAATTTTATAGAAGAAGTATTCATTAAGTTTCATTTAAATAGCATGGCATGATTAGCTGCATAATAAATGGGAGATATTTTAATTTGGGTATGCCATGTCCTCCCACCAATGAAGGTGGGCTTAAGCCTGTAATTTTCCTAAAAGGCACCAACCGTATGTTCTGCTTATTTGATTATTTAATAGTATGGATCTGCTCCTCATTGCCAATGAAGGATGTCTACACACACGCTTTAGCTTGCATATGTAAGGGGAAATGCAGGATGAGTTTATAAAAAGAAAAATTGAAAATGAGCACTGTCTTTAGGAGAAGTGGTCAATCTGTTCAAGAACATTTTCTCCCTTGGTCAAGTGAGAAGCTGAAAGAGAGAATACTATCAGCCTCTTCCTTGGCCCCTAATAGAATTCTGCATTACCTCAATTAAACTAGTGCTAAAGTGTTTGTAATAAACTTGGAAATGAGTTGATGATACTGTATTTGCATTACATGACACAGACTCTCTTTCATTAGGCACGATTCAAAACACTTTTTTGGACATTAGAGTCCATACAAGTTTTGCTTCTCTGACAGACTGTAACTTTAATCTCATGGACATGAAATGATAGAGAATTGTTCCCCTTTCCCTTTCTACTTTAAACCTGAGTGATAAATTTCCAACTACCTTTAAAATCTGCAGGTCCTTCTGAAACACATTTTAGTGTGCTGGTTTACTTTAGCTTCATTTCTTTGTTCTATCCTAAACTCCTTTCAGTTTGATCTATGTTCCCTTTGTATTCCTTTTGTATACCTAGATATTTAAAATCTGCTCTAATCTATATTGGAGAAATGTTGGGTTACATATCTTTCAGCCAGCATGTAAACTCAAGTTTTAGGGTTTCTACGCAAAAAGTTTCTGCCATGTTTCTACCAGCTCTCCTTCCATATATTTTCCTCCAGGATTTTCTGTGACAAAATTGCCTTTCTAAAAACCAGTCCTCTGTTCACCCTCTTGGCCTGTCACATTTTCATAGAAAAATAAAGAACTGGATTTTCCAAAGATGCAACAAGAATGATCAAGTGCTGATTCATACCTAGATATCCTGCTCCAGTTCTCCATGAATTTTAAAAATAAAGTTAATTATCTCTTTCATTTTGTCTCAAACTATTGAGTAACCTTGGCACTGAACCCCTAAATTGGTCCACAGCCTGCTTCAGCAGACACAAAACTCTCTCTCAAATGCTTGAATTCATGTGCTGAGTAGGTATTGTATTTATTTAGATTTTATTCAACAAGAGATCTTCATTGATTCACTCAAATACTTAAGTATATATTATGTGCCCAAAGGTCTTGAAATATTGGGGGTCTGCAAGGAAGACAGATATGTATAAACAGATAAATTACTCTATAGAAACAATTTGATTGAAAGAGATATGAATAAAATGCCATGGGACTCCAGGAAAAAGAACCACCATAGGTTGACCTACAACTAAGATATATAGCAATGTACTGGGGCTTTGAGGAAAAAAAAAACACTATGGGGGGTGGATAGGGATTATACCATATAAGTAAAGGAAAATGAAGAGAGAGAAGATAAAGAGAAAACAAGATAAATGGAAAGGTTTTTTCCTTATTAATGTTTCTGCCAACAACTTTTGTAGTACACTGCTTGCTGATGTCCTTTCTAGCCAGTCTTATCCTTCATCCAGCTTCTATAGACTTCTCTGTGCAGACAATGCCAAGTATGTAGGGAACCAGGAGGTGAGCAAAAGATTCACAGGAATCTGCAGCCCATCTGCAGCTCACTGCTGGGGAGGGGCACCGAGGCATCACCTTGGCCTTTCTTTCCAAGTTCACATAAAGGAGGGTTGGTTCCTTCCTCAATATATGAAGGTGGAGATAAACCCTTTTCACAGAATGGATTATGGAAAAATTAATGTGAGAGCCATGAAAAAGGCAGAGGCGATAGCACCATGATTCTGAAGTAACTGGACATGTGCATTAGTAACCAAGATAAAGAAGAGCTGAAGACAAGAAAAAGGGCTAAAAAGAAGTTCTCAATTTTCTAAGATGGAAATGCCAGTCTTTCTTCAAAAAGAAAAAAGTCATTGAACCCTTTCCTTTAAAATATAATTGAATGGGGCCACATGTTGCAAATAATGGTTTTAACCATGATGTCAGTACACAATAATGTGTAGCAATCAGCTAAGTGCACTGCAAATTGTTCATTCCTTAAAATTACGTTACCAAAGTTTGCAATTGATATATATATTTTAGTAAATAGTAGACTGTGTGCAAATTTGTCACCATATTACTGACAATGTTACTCTTACAACTGAACGCATGACTAGAAGCGAGAGGGTGGTGTGACCCTAGATTGCTAGAGTCACAGCAAGAAAAATCAAGAAAGTGCCATCAGGTCATTTGGCCAAAGAATGCTATATGGCTGCTGGGTTTATAACAGATTAATTGGAGAAAAACAAGTCACTACAGTAAATTATTGTCTACTTACCTCAGTCACTCTCTCCAAGAACACATATTTTAAAATGAGACAAGTTATTATATTTAAAATTACCAGTTCTGGCATTTTAGATACTACATCAAATAATGATATAAAAACTAGGTTACAAACATCCTGGCGTCAATTCCAACTACCATCTTTTACCAAAATAAAACTCTAATTATCACGAATTCATTTGCAATCTAGTTGTCCTCCAATATACAAAATCAATAACTTCAAATGTATCATAACTTTCTTAACTTTCCCTAAAATTTTAGAAGATAATATAAATATATCTCTTGGAAAAATTGAGAAAGATAGAGACACAAGGAAAAGTAAAGATGAAAATATTACCCTAATAAAAGATGTAAAACACAAGATATGAACAACTGTTAAAGGAATTCTCTATGAAATTGATAATTCTACTATCTGTACACCTGCTTATTACCTATCAGTATAACAATGTTTCCTAAATCCTATCTCCTGTGCGTTGTTCATGTCAGGGAGTATATTCCACCAAGTAAACACTAAACAGTGTTTCAATAGCATGGGATATTAAAAGGAGGACATGCAGAGTTGAGTGTTGGACCCCATTCAGTGCCTCAGTGCAAAGAAGAAAGAGGTAAATGCATCCCTCTAGGGACTGGGATAAAAATAGGAGGTTATGAGCCCAAGGCTCCCTCTGCAGGCCATTAAGCAGGAACCTGGAATAAAACTTTTGACACCATGGACCGTGGTTGGTTTTACAGGGAACTCACGAGGAAGTGAAGAACATGAAATAATGATAATTATAATAACAGCAGCAAACACTTCTACTGAGCCAGGCACTACACTCTGAATGTTAATTCTGTGCTTGAACATATATTAACACACATAATCCTCAAAATATCCCGAAGTAGTAGATGTTGGTCTTTTCACAATTATATAGATGAAGAGACTGGGTACAGTGGCTAGAAAACTCATCCAATTTACACAGCTCATAAATGGCAGAGATCAAGCTCAATGCTCTTATGTTATGCTCTTTTACTACAACCCAAAATTAAGTGTCTAACGACTATCTCCACTGGCAACTGCCAAGACCTTAGTAGTCCCTCCATGGAGGCAGGCATGGGCATGGCAGGGACCCGGCTGAGGGAGGCTAAAACACCCGAGGTGTGGCAGAGCAGTTGCCAACTGGCTTCCTCCTCTGACAGGGGCAAGAACACACCCAAAAAAACTTGGCGGCAGGCACCAAGGCTCGTTCCTTCGGAACTGGTCCAGAACGAAATGGGCCTGGAGCAGGAGGATGAGCGAATAGGCCAGCCTCCTTTGAAAAAAGCAGGCGATCTGTGGCAGCCTTCCGGCCGCCCTGGCGTGGCACATGTGCCCTCAAGCAGAGGGCTTCACGCCTGTCTTCCATGGCGGATTTCTCGCCAGACCGTGGCCTGGGCATTAGGAAGGCTAGGCCTTACTGACTTCAGAGATGAGGCAGGGATCTGTTGCGGGAAGGACTTTCCCAGTTTGGCCCAGGATCCCTAACCCTGGGGTGCCATACGCCGGTTACAGCTCTTCAGACTCCACAAAGCGTTTCCTACACCTGGACTGGCAGCAGTCGCAAAGTGAAGGGATGGGGTGAGGACATGGCTTTGTCTTTTCAGGAAGAAATGAGCCCCGGGATGAAGCAGCTGGCACAGGGAGAGTCTTGACCTTGAAACCCAGTAAGCCGGTGGCCATCAGGACAAGAATAATGGTTCCAAGGAAGGGAAGCGGCCTGCAAGCTGAGTGGGAGTGGGGGATAAGAGGCAGACAACAGCTGAAGCCAAGTGCAGAAGGGGGACGATGCAACAGATGCAGCTGGGTGGCGCCAGCAAGTCAGAGCCTTGTGGGAGGGCGGGGCCTTCACTGAGGACACCCGAGGCCAGACCTAGGCCCCAGTGGTTGCGAATGCGCCCGTGGCCTGTGCAGGAGAGTGGGGGGTTGAACCCAAGCCCGCAGGGCTCCTGGAGCAGCCAGAGAAAGGTCCCATGGAAGAGGTAGGCGAGGTGGGCAGGGCGCAGCACCTTACTCTCCTCAGGTCCTTGAGGGAGAGAGAGAGAGAGAGAGACAGAGAGAGAGAGAGACAGAGAGAGACAGAGAGAGAGAGACAGAGAGAGACAGAGAGAGACCCGTGACGTCTGAGTCGCTGTCTCCACTGTTGGCTGGTGTCAACTCACACGCCATCCCACTTCCACCACCCAACCTCAAGGACACCCCGGGGCCAGCCCCACCACAGAGAGGTAGGTTCCTTGTCAGCTCCGTGCCCTCACTTCCGGAACTGACCCCAGTGTATGGGAAACGGTTCCGGCAAGCCTTTACGTGTCCCTCTGCATGACAATGGCCTTCTTCCCCTCTCCCATCCCCCAGGCCCACCCAAGACTTCCACCTTTGTCATTAGCTCAGGAGAGGATGCAAGATGAGAATCTCTGCCCTGGGTGGAGAGACTCATTTTCCCAGGTTTCTCCCATGGACACATGTTCTTCAGCTGGGTCTGATTTTCTCCAGCCAACCTGTCTTGTTAAGGATTTGGCAAGCCAACAGAACCTGAAGGGAAAGGGCAGAGAGGGAGTCTCTCTCTGGCTCCGACAGCCCCGAGCTGGGTCGGTCCCTCAGACCTGGCCAGGGGCAGCCCATGACCCGGTGCCCTCTCCCGGGGCATCCAAGGGCAGGCTCGGCGCCAGCCCCACCCCACTCGCCACTGCCACGACCATCGTCCTCCCTTGGGAAGCCTGGGCAGGACAGAGACCCGGATGTGGGAGGACTCCAGATCTCAGGTCTGGCACACTGCTTGAAAGGCTGCTTCCTCCTCTGACTGGAGGACAGCACACACCCCAGGAGACTTGGCAGCCATCCCCAGGGCTATGTCCTCCAGAACTCGTCCACTTGGAAGGGGCCTGGCCCAGGTGCCAGTTTCGGCTGGTTGGCCAGCCTCCTTTGGAGAAAGCAGGCAAGCTGAGCCCTGCTTGCAGTGTCCCTGGGCCTGACACCTGCGACCTCACGCTGAGTGCCTCACGCATGCACTCCATGGCATATTTCTCCCTGGAACCATGGCCTGGGCACTAGGAAGGCCAGGACTTCCTGACTCCAGGGAGGAGGCTGGGACCTGTCACCCGAATGGCTTGCCCAGCTCCGCCCTGGCTACCTAGCCTTGCAGTGCCATCTGCCTGTCTCAGCGCTTCTGACTCTACAGAGCCTTTCCTACACCTGGCCTGGCTGCAGACGCAAAGTGCAGGCGTGAGGTGAGGCCGTGGCTTTGTCTTTCCAGGAAGAAATGAGCCCCTGGACGAAGCAGCTGGCCCGGGCAGAGCCTTGAGCTTCAAGCCCGGTACGCCTGTGGCCATCAGGGCCAGATCAATGCTTCCAAGTTAGAGAAGTGGGCTTCAAGCTGAGTGGGAGTGGGGGAGGGGAGGGAGACAACAGCTGAAGCCAAGGCCAGAAGGGCGGCGATGGAACAGCTGCAGCTGGGTGGCGCCAGCCGGTCAGAGGCTGGCGGGAGGGCGGTGCCTTCACTGAGGACCCCCGAGGCCAACCCTAGGCCCTGGCGTTCGCGCATGCGCCCTAGGCCTGTGAGGGGCTGTGGGGGTTTGAATCCAAGCCTGCAGGGCTCCCGGAAAGGACAGAAAAAGAAGGGCACATGGGAGAGGTAGGCGAGTTGGGCAGGGTGCGCCACCTTACTCTCCTCAGGTCCCCGAGGGAGAGGGAGAGAGCGACAGAACCCTGACCTCTGAGTAGCTTCCTCCACCGCTGGCTACTGCTAACTGGTCGGACCAACCTTTACATGTGTCTCTGCATGACAATCGTCTTCATCCCTTCTCCCATCCCACAGGCCCAGCCACGACATCTACCTTTGTCATTAGTGCAGGAGAGGATGCAAGATGAGATTCTCTGCCATTGTGGCGAGAGATTCAGTTTCCCTGGTTTCTTCCATGGACTCATGTTCTTCAGCTGGGTCTGATATTCTCCAGACAACCTGTCTTTTTAAGGATTTGACCAGCCTATGAACCTACAGGGAACGGTAAGTGGGGGATTCTCTCTCCCCCTTCCTCCCCCTCTCTCTCCCCATACAGGTTTGGATGAGGGAATTCCCCTCTCCCCCTCTCTTGCCCAGATTTTTTCTCTCAGAACAGACAGTTTTCTTCTCTTCTTCCTTTCTCTCTCCTCTGTCTCCTGGGCTCCTTGCTACTCCTTCATTTATTTATTTATTTATTTTTAATTTTTGTGTATTGCAGTAACATTGGTTTATAACCTTGTATAAATTTTAGGTGTATATCATTATGCTTCTATTTCTGCATAGATTACATCGTGTTCACCACTCAAATACCAATTACAAAACATCACCACTCCTTTCTAATCATTGGTTTGATTTCCTGTTTGACCAAACAGTTATGCATGAGAGTGCTTATTGGCTTATAAATTGTCTGATTTGTTTAAGATATGTTGGCAGTTAATGAGCATTTTTGCGTTCAAGTTGGTTAAGGAACTGGATTTCAAATCTGCCCGTTCCTCTGATGCGCGACTGAGTCCGAATTTCTGTGATTGGCCATGTATCTCTCTTCTGGCGGCTTCAGGAATTGATTGCTATGTCGAAATTGCTTGCTGGACAAGGATAGGACCTAATTTTATAATAATATGCTTTCTTTGCTTTGGAGTAGGATGTTTGATATTTATATGCAGACACGTGTGTGTGTATGCTCCAAACATATTTAATGATAAATCAAGATTAACAATATATATGATTCCTATATTGACTTTTTTTGGACAAATACTGAGAAGTTAATTGAATACTCTTACTTTGGTTGCAGTTAGGTTCACTTTACTTCATATTTTTAAAATCCTTTTTAAAATATATGATACTATAATTGAACATATACATTTTGACTGCTAACCACCTTTTAGTCCCTAAATATTTTGCCTTCAGATATGTGTACCATTATACACATTCATATATAAAAGTTTCATATTAGTTGTGGCTTTACTTTTGTGAGCACGTGTATGGAATATCACTGACAATCTCCTTTCTTTCAGCATCTATGTTCAGTGTTAGTTTCCTTTGTCTTCGTGGAATGTAGAGTAACATTCAATATTGAAAAAGTGATTTAAGTAACTTCAGTATAGTATAACTGCTATATGTAGCATTATCTCTGTGGTTCTATTTTTAAATTTTGTACTTTGCTTTTTTTCTTTTTTCCTTGTTTTGCTCCATTTAAAGTAATTTTCCTTATTAACCTTTTCTCCACCATGTTGGATATATACACCTTTTTCACATTCTATTTTAGAATTTTTTTTTCTGCTGAGGAAAATTGGCCCTGGGCTAACATCCATGACCATCTTCCTCTACTTTATATGGGACACCACCACAGCATGGTTGATGAGCGGTGCAGAGGTTCGCACCCAGGATCCGAAGCCACGAACCCTAGACCACCAAAGCAGAGCGTGCAAACTTAACCACTATGCCACCAGGGTGGCCCCTATTTCACAATATTTTTAATTTGAGAAATAAGAAGAACCCAGAATCTGAAGTCTTGTCTCACTGCCACCTCAATGTTAGATGAAAAATTAATTAGTATTTTACTTCTTTTCTTTTTCTCCAAATCCACTGTCTCTAGGTATAGATTAAGCTCTTGGTTCAAGATGGTTTTAAATTTTATGCACATTCTTTAAAGTAGTTTTTGTTTTGCATTTTTTAAAAATCACATTAACACAAAGTACCGAGACAATTGTTTTAATTTTTCAGTGTTCACTTCTTTGGTACGGTGCTTTTTTTTGAAACCCGTCAACCTCAAACTTGATTATGGATCTGAATTATCTGGAAGGCTTGTTAAAACACAGAAGATTTGCTGTACCCCACCCCAAACATTCTGATTCAGTAGGTCTCCGGTGGAGACTAGCGTCTCCGCATTGTGATTCAAAGCTCCTCTGCCTAACATTCCTTATTTTTTTTTTCATTTCAGAGGCAGCAAAATCCGTATCTGAGTCTGTGGGCTGTCCCTACCCAATCCTTTGATTCCTCACAGGTGTTATGCCACAATAATCTTCTTGTACTCCTAACTCTACCTCAGCATTTGGAGGCCCCAACTGACACAAAAACGTTCTTCATTTTTCCTCTGAAAGGGGTGCTTTGTTTTCAGAAATGTGACACCATCTGCAATAAGTTTAATGTGGATGCTGTTCTCTGCTCTTTAGACATTGCAATTTACTGATACAACACCTGCACCATTCTTCCTTGTTCTCAGTATTTAATGCTCTAACATTGGAAACACATGGGGCTTCTGGACATTCTGGACACTCTCCCTTCTTCAAGTTTAATTGATTATATCACACCTGAACTAAGTTGAACTGAAGTTGGCCATATCATGGCTTCTCACATGACGATCAGGTATATGTGTAGTATGTGTGCACCTCACAGAAACAGAATGTTCCTGGAGTGTGCATCTCAATGATTCTTCTCCTAAAATTTGATTAAATATGTTCTAAATAGAGGTTCTTAGTTTCAGTTAAATGTACCTAATCCATACATACATTTCTGTAAAATTTTCTATATCTTAAACTTATTTTGTTGAATAGCGTGTAAATTATTTCTATACCCCCAAGCTCACATGTTTGATTTTAAAATTTATTTTCTTTTCAAGTTAAAGAAAGAATTTTTATTAAAAGAAAGAAATGCAAAGAAGTATCCAAAAGAATGAAATACTAGGAGTATGGAGGACTAGATACCTCAAAGGGGTTTCCCTCCACATGACACTATCTTCCATAAAATATAATGTTATTGCATTCTTGAGTTCACATGATGTAAGCCAAGTCTCAAAGGACAGAAGAAGGAAATTGTAAGCACTAGACAAATTTGGATTCACCCAGTGGTCAAAGGCCAGTATGATCCTCTAATGAAAGGATTTGTCTTTGAGTCACCAGTGACTTGAGGGAATGAATCTGGGAGTCACAGATTAGTTGTGAGTCACACAAAAAAGGCACTTAACTTGGGGTCATCTCACATGACTGTGAGCAGAAACCAGTGACATTCTTCTCTGGAGGAAAGAATCTAAACTAAAGCCTTACATTCTGTACACATTAAAATCAGACAAAAATAGGCTCATAATCAAAGTTCTCCAAACAAATAAGGAATACATGCCATTGTCGATAAGAGTCATAAGACATAAGAAAATTAAAAATAAAACAATAGATTTAAACACTAAAACCTTCACTATTAGACTTACCAACTTCAAGATATAAAATAACTGTGTATAAAAAATGGAACAACAAAAAATGGAATAACAAAATCAAACAGGAGACTCTAGAAATGATCTGACATATATGGCAAAGGGCATTATAGAACTTTAAGAGATGAAAAATACATAACTGTTGAGTTTTAAAACTTCATAGATGGGTTCTACAACAGAAGAGAGAATATAAAACCAAATTTGAATTCTGAAGGAAATAGAATGCAGCATAGAAAGACAAGGAAGTAAAAAACATGAAAGATAAATTAGATATGGAGATGATGAGAGAGAGTAAAGAAAAAGGAGAAATAAAGTACTGTACAACAAAAACAAGTGAGTCATGAGAGTAAAACTGAAAGTTAGAGGGTCTATAAATTTCTCAGGAAATGAGAAGCTATATCCTCTTCAGGCAATGTGGGCTGGTGGTAAAATAGAAGTAAAGAATATAACTGTCACCCAAATAGAGGAGATACAATAAAATATGGAAAACAAGTATAAATCAATAAATTTTAAAGGGAAATAACATAATAAAACTTGTGGAAAAAATAGAAGGAAAACATATAGATAGTGGGAGCAAAAGAAGGATATAAATAATCACAACAAATGTAAATGGAATAAATTCTCCAGTTAAATACAGATTGTTAAATTTGATGCGACAATGATAAATTTAGCTGTATCTTGTTTACAAGACTTATGAAAACTAAAAAACATGGAAAACTAGAAATTCAAAACAGAATAGAAGATATAAAGATAAGCTAGGAAAATATCAATCAAAAATCAACCCAGGGTAGCTATAATAATATGAGATAAAACAGATGAGGAAAAAAGCATCATTAGGAATTAAGTGGTTAATCCCCACTGGTATATAAATTCAACTTATCATGAAGATATAGTCGTTATACTACACATGATGTCATGTGAAGATAATATAGCCTCAACTAGGAAAGGAAGGAGGAGAAGGAAGAGGAGGAGAAGGAGAAGAAGAAGAAGACAAGAAGAAAAAGTTGGAGGAGGAGGAAGAGGAGGAGGAGGAAGTACAGGAGAAGGAGGCAGAGGAGGAGGAGAGGTAGACATAATATATCATCATATATATAGTGGAGAATTTCAACTTTCCTCTGAGACAAAGAATAACATATATCTAATAATAGAGTATTTGAAAAACAAATAGCAAGTTTGATTTAATGGATACACATTGAACCCTATACCCAACAAGTGAAGAACACCTATTCTTCACAGGGACATGGGGAGCATTAACAAGCAGTGAGCATGAACTAGGGTACTAATAAATCCTCAAATAATAGAACACTTGAAATAAATACAAGTGACTGCTCTATTTTATTCTTGATGCTATTACAAATCCCAGGGAATAGAAATGCAGAGAATTTTCTTTGGCCTAGGTGTTATTTGTGTTTAGAATGTCTGTAGAAAAGATGAAGACAATATGGGCTATCAGGAATAGGTACCGTTAAAGACGTTAATGATTAATTTTAATTTTATATTTTTAAAATAAGAAATGGATGAGAAGCTTTTTAAACTTGACAATGTTCTCTCTCTTAGATTCCTAAGTGTTTCTAGTCCCTTCAGTCCTTCTTGATTCTTTCAATTGTTCCTGCCTGTTGATGATTCCTCCTTCATTGGATCTCTGAAGTTCACCTTAGTTTCCTGGTTTTGATGGTGGCAGACGCACAGGTTTGAGGGGACAGAGGTTTAGGCAATTTGATTGACAGCCTTCTGTTGCACCATTCTCAACATGCACATGTCATGCGTCTATGCTTGTCACGTATCTTCCAGTTACAATTATTCTTCCTCCTCTGGGCTTTCTCCAATCTCATGCTAATATTGTTGCTCTTCTAGGAAGGATTTAATGGTGTGCTCATATTAGCAAGCATTTTGGATCCTGAGCCAAAGAGCCATTTACAAGTCTACTCTGAATGTGATCTGTTTTTCCATTCATTGTACTTTCTTCTGTGTATTTAACCAGTTTCTTTCATGAGTGTGGAATTCAGTAAGGACGTTCCACAGCTGGAGTTATGTTATTTTCTTTAGTTACAAATTCTAAGGCTTCAAGAGTGTCATCTGTTGCTACAGACATTCGAGTCAATAGCAAATTCATTTTAATAAAGTCATTGTATTGCATTTGAAGGAAATCATTTTGAGTATTTTCCCTAAGGATCCTCATCCGTCTATGCAGGTTTCAGTACAAGAACTACCAGTATGTTCTGTCCTTGGTTTTTGCCATTGAGGAAATCAACAGGAACCCTCATATCTTGCCCAACATGTCTCTGGGATTTGATCTCTATAATGCCCTACCCAGTGAAAGGAGGACATTGGAGAGTTCCCTGATTTGGCTCTCAGGGTTGGGCAAGGACATCCCTAATTACGACTGCAGGAGAGAGAGTAAGTCTCTAGCGGTCCTTACAGGAACCACCTGGGCAATTTCTGCCCAGATTGGAACACTGCTGGAACTGTACAAATTTCCACAGGTAAGACTGGGTGGGATGGGGAGAGATGAAACCACGTCTCCTTTGGTGCCATTCTCAGGGGCCTAAAAAGGAAGAAAGGAGGAGACTGGGTTTGTGCATCTCTCAAAGGATATGATCTCAAAGGATCCGTGTACAGGACCTCGATGAAGTATGACATTTCCTTTATTTAGAGTAGAGAGAAGTTTGAGGGGGAAGGAGATAAAGCAGTTTCCTGGAACTCTGACTGATCTTATTTTATAGAAAGCTTTCAGGGAGTGGAAAATGATTAGAAAATGAAATGAGCAAGTGTCCCCTTCTACCACTCCAGGTGTTGCTGATCAGCCTTCAGGACTGAGAGCGTGATTTTTGCCAATCCCCTTCCTCATATTGCTTCCAATTGTCTTTTCGTTTTAGCTTGCCTATGGTCCTTTTGAGCTTACCCTGAATGATGATGAGCAGTTTCCATCTCTCTATTAGATGGCCCCCAGGGACACATCTCTAGCCATTGGCATGGACTCTTTGCTGCTTCATTTCAATTGGAGTTGGATAGGGCTGGTCATCTCAGAAGACAAGAAAGGTGTTGTGTTTCTCTCAGACTTGAGAGGAGAGATGGACAGGAATGGAATCTGTGCAGCCTTTGTGGAAAAGATTCCTGTGACTGAAAAGTCATATTACTCAAGGACATGGCCATACAATTTCCAAGTAGAGGAAACAGAAGGGAATGTGGTTATCATTTCTGGTGATGCCAACTCTCTCATAACCTTGAGCTTTTCTACTTGGGAGTATTTAGTGATATGGAAAGTCTGGGTCACGACATCAGAGTGGGATTTTATCCACAGTGAGAGAGATTTCATCCTTGACTTATTTCATGGGACTATCATTTTTTCACACCACCGTAGTGAGGTTCCTGGCTTTGAAAATTTTATCCAGACAGTTAACCCTTCCAAATATCCAGAAGACATTTACCTCACTATGTTGTGGTTTCCCTTTATTCCTTGCACGACTTCTGAGTCTTACTGAAAAACAGTGGAGAATTGTCCACCTAATGCCTCCTTAGGATGGCTGCTTTGGCAGATTTTTTGACACAAGCATGAGTGAATTGAGTTACAGTATGTAAAATGCTGTGTATGCTGTGGCCTGGAACCTTCACAAGATGCTTCTTCAACATGCAGAAATGCAGTCAATGGGAAGTGGGAAGGTCTGGTGTTTTGTCCCTGGCAGGTAAAGTCTCTTCAACTTAACAGAACGTACACTCGTAAAAATGACTTTCTTATGGTTCCACAGGTGCTCAAACCAAGCAGTTAGGATTTTTTCTCCAAGAAAAGCACAAGAGTTTCTGTACTTGTTTCACTCTCTAGGAGGTATATCTAGTCCTGGGTAGTAAATCATCTACAAGAAGGTTCTAGTGGCAACGAGGAAGTGAGCTATGAGTCAATATCAATGCTTTGTTTTACAAAGGATCCCAACATCTTGCCTGCCTAACGTTTCAATAGGGAATATCCTGTCTTCTCCCATGAAGCTCCTCAATGACAAGAAGAGAACTTGCCCTTTATGTGTCTATCTGGTGCTGAACATCATAGTGAATACTTTACATAAATGATCTTATTTAATTCTGCAACAACTTTAGGTATTGCTAACATCATTTTGCAGATTGATGGTCTGGGAAAATTCAGAGAGTGCATGAGGGTGGCTAGATTGGACTTTGTACTCGAGATTTGTCTGAATCCTATCACCATTGATCATCTTGATATTCTTGTCTTTAGGCATTTTCTCTTGAAACTAACTGATATTTTAGAAACATTATATTTTAGTTCTCCGTATGATATCATTTGCTTTACTTCTTTGGATACTTGTAATAAAGGTACATTATGAAGCAAGGATTACAGACAATGAAAGGCTGTCCCCAATTCAGGGTTTTTCTCTTTAACACCCGGGCCCACTTCACCACAGGATGATGTGTCTCTTTTAGCTGCACCCCTTTCTGAGGAACATAGAATTTAACAATCCTGTTAGTGACACAGTGAATTTGGCTGATGAAGGAAAATCAGATTCAGAGTAAACCATTCTCAACTTTTGGAATTTTCCCGAAGGTCTTGGACTTAAGGTGAAAGTAGGAGAATATTCCCAACATGCTCCACGTGGTCAAGAATTGTCTTTATCTGAGGAGGTGATAAAGTGGGACACAGGAATTACTGAGGTGGGTTGAACCCAATCACAATTACTTAACCACACATGAATAACCAAAATCTTATTGGGGTTTTGTGTCCCCTCAGAGCTTCATAAAGGACCACATATGAGAATTTAACAATTCACTTCCAACTGAAGTAATTTTTTCATTTACCAACAATCCAAGATGGAAGCAAGACCTGCATAAGCAAAAGATTGCAAGTTGCTGAAGGTTCAGAAGGTGGTTAGTAATTTTCAGGAATAATTTTTTTTAAAAAAATTAAGTTATGTACATGTTTTCTAGAGATAATGTTATTGCACACTTAGTACATTACAGTATAGTGCAGACATAACTTCTTTATGCACCAGGAAATCAAAAAATTGGTGTGACTCACTTTATTGCAATATTTGATTTATTGCGGTGCTCTGGAAACAAACCCACAGTATTTCTGTGGTGTACCAGTGCTTTATATCATATAATAAGCATGGTGTCGAACCAATGAATTGGATTTAGATATTTCAAGATTAAGTTTGTTAAGGCCCAATACTCTAAAACACTCTAGTTACTTGAAAATTAAAAGTCACAGCTGTTACCAAGTGTTATCTGATTTTCTCCAGACTCCACACTCTGTATGCAGTGAGAGTTGCAGTCCGGGATTCAGGAAGAGCCCTCAAGAGAGCAAGGCTGCCTGTTGTTTTGCTTGCATTCCCAGCCCAGAGAATGTGATTTCCAATGAGATAGGTGAGTATATGCCTTGCAGCGACATTCTCCACTTCTATTTTTTTTTTGAAGGGAAACATTTGTCCTGAGCTATCTAATATCTGTTGCCAATCTTGCTCTTTTATTATTGTCCCCAAAACCCTAATACATAGTTTTATATCCTAGTTGTAAATCATTCTAGTTCTTCTATATGAGCCACCACCACAGCATGGCAATTCACAGAGAGATGGTGTGGTTCCATGACCGGGAAACCAACATGGGCCACCGAAGTGGTGAACACTGAACTTTCACCACTAGGCTATCAGGGCTGGCTCTCCACCTCTCTTTTGTATGCACCGTTCTCCCAAAGAAAGGAAAAAGCTTTGATGAGGACTGCAGGGTCAAAATGTTGCCTTCCTCCATTTAGTAATTTAACTTTTATAGCCAATAATATTTCCTCCCAAAATGATACCCTCTCTCTCTACCTTGAACTAGCTTGCTTGTCTCATTTTAACATCATTGCAGGCATTATGATCTCATGGAAACCCTTTATGACCACTCCACAGTAACTAACTTAAATCTCTCTCATGGAATCTAACACATGGTATTGTAAGTCCTTACTTTTCATCTTCTTTAAAGCTACATTTAGATCACATTGAACAAATCGTTATTTTTCCAGTGTCTGGTGCTGTTCTTGGCACAGAGCAGGAGCATAGAAAGGTTGTGTTTGATTTAAGAAGTAAGTATTTCCATGGTGTACAGTGAGCTTATGGTACAGCTTGGTTTCTGATCTCCTCGAGTTCACAGGTGAGTAGGGGAGACAACATGCAGTGATGCAAATTCAAGGTGGTGACATAGGGCTGCAATATAGGTATGCAGAGACCCATGGGATGAAATAAGTGATAGTATATATGTTTGTGGGGAGGGAAGCGTCATGGACTTCTTCACAGAGGCAGTAGCATTAGTATTATATCAGACTAATGAAAGCGGATTAAATTCTTGGTGGAATTCTTAGAAATGGCAAAAACTGGCAAATTAGCCCTGCATTTAATATTCTAGGGAGCTGAGAAAAGGTTCCACATGACTAGAACACAGACAATGTGGGTTTGGGAGTTGGGTCATGAAATAGAAGAGGGACAGAAAACCAACACTGAAGATTTTTCATACAATAATTAACATCTTGGAATTACTCAGATTTATGATATTAAATGGTGCAATGCTGGAATCCCCTCAATGTTGGCATTATCTAATTTTATTTTTGTGATTAATATGAAGCTTAATTTCACAACATCTTTTGTATAATTTCAATTTTTTTGAAATGCACTGAGACTGATGATATAGTCTGGCATATCGTCAATTTGGATAAAGCTTCCACGTGCACATTTGGCGTGTGGTAAGTTTGGGTATATGTTCCATATGCACATCTAAAGAACACTACGTCCACTAACTTCAATTCCTACATGGTTGGAGATTAATAAATATACTTGTAAACAACCGATGATTAATGAGTAAACTATGATGGAAATTAGAATGTATTTCCAATTAAAAATACTATTCATCAAATCTTATGGGGTGGAGTTAAATCTATCCTTAAAGAGAAATGTATAATGCTAGATTATATATATTTATATATTATTGTATATATTTAAATAAAGAAAGGTTGAATTTCTAAGTTCTAAGCATTCATCATAAACTAGAAAAAGAGGAGAAAAGTAAACACAAGGAAAAGAGAAAACACAAAATGATAAATATTAGAGGAAGTGTTAACAAAATAAAAGACAAACATCAAAAAGATAAATAAAACTAAATTAGATTCTAATAAATGACAAATATGCTCAATAAAATCCTAGTACTAGTGTTCAAAAAGAGAGAAAAATTGCAACAAAATAATACCAAGGTTGAAAAGGGAGTGATCTGTGCAGATCATATGGAAAATTTTTAACATGAAGAAAACATAAATAACATCACGTTGATACAATGAAAATTTAGAGGAAATTCACAAATTTCTAGGCAAATAAAAGTTACCAAACTGCCTCAAGAAAAAATGAAAAATCTGAATATTGCCATACCTATTACAGAAATTGAGACCATCCTTTAAAACATTCCTACAAAATTTTATTGTAAGCTATTTATTTGGTACAAAGCTGATGAATCTGCCCAAATATTCAAGAAAAAAATAATATACATCTACTCAAACTCTTCCAGAGAATAGGAAAAACTGAAAACTTTTTGACTCACTTTGAGAGACGAGATTAACATTGGTACCAAAATCTACCAAAATCATTGCAGGAAAGGAAATTACAGGCCACTCTCTTTCTTGGATTAAATTCATTTATCCTAAAAAAAAAAAAATCAAATCAAATCAAGGTTCCCAATCTAGCTATATCTAGCTATAAGAAGGACATATCATGACCAAATTAGATTCATGCAATGTAATTCAGTACACTAATCTCTGAAAAAAGAGAAATAATAATCTCAATAACTGTAAGAAACACTAGTAAAATTAAACACCTATTCATATTTTAAAACAAACAACAACAACAGATAAAACACTTACCAAATCAGGAACAAAAGGAAACTCTCTTACTCCCATACACAGTATTCACAGAATGGAACTTTATGGTGCACTGTTGAAAGCAAGGATAAGAGAAGAATGTTCAACATCACTGCCTCTATAAGCCGTTATGCTGGAGGTCTTGCCTGATACAATATTGGCAGGAAAAGAAATAAAAGGAATAATTTACTTCAAAGGAAGAAGTAAAATTGATGTTATCTTCAGATGATATTATGGTATAAATGTAAAACCATATAAATTAATGGATTAACTGAGTTTATTGGTGGCTGAATACAAGGTTAATATAGAAAGTTTTGCTTCCATCTACCCGTCATAAGCATTCAAAATTTAAATTTTAAAAAATGACATTTACAACATCTTAAAGTATGAAGTACCTAGAAATAACTTTAATGAGATTTTCAAAAGATTTCTGTCCATAAATTTATAGAACAGCATTTAGAAAAATGGAGGAAGACTGAAAGAAGTGGAGGGATAAATCAAATTCGTGACTGAACAGACTCAAAATTCTACAGATATCAAAACTGTCCAAATTAATCTACAGCTTCCACAAAATTGCAGCTAAAATGATGACCCACTCTGTGGAGATTACAATTGATACAATTCTTATGGAAATGATAAAGGAAAAATTTAGCTAAGAAAATCTTGAAGACAAAGAATAGAGTGGGAGGACTTACTCTACCTGACATCAAGTATTACAGCATCACAATAGAGGAGGTTCATCAAGACGATAAACAAGAAAATCAACAGAACCAAATGGTAAGTTCAGATACAAGCTGTTCATATAGGGACTCACGTATAGACGTCTGATTTACAAGGAAACACTGAGGAAGAGTGGGAAAATGAAAGCCTTTTCAATAAACCATGTTGGGTAAATTGGTTGTTTTTATGGAGAAGACAATGACTCGCCAACCCTAACTCACACCATCCACAGAAAAGGTTATCAGGCAGATTGTAGTTCTAAACGTGAAAAGTGAGAGAATTTAAAGGGACGTAAAGAGGAAGGAGCAATGCCCCTGTAGAAGGAAAAAGCATATATTGATACCTGCAGAGATGAGTGGGCACAGAACAGTTTCGGAACCACATGAAGATTTGGGAATCTTAAAAATCAGAGCAGAGGTAGTAGAGGTAGGCAAGACCAAGGTTATACAGTCTTTTTGGTCTTCCTAAAAGTTTGTCGGATTTTTTAATGGAGGATAAACATGATCCCACTTACATGTAGAAGTATCACTTGTGATAAAGGACAAGGGCAGGGAACCAGAGTAATAAGATCTTATGATAACATAGGAGAGAAGTGACTAAAATCTTAACAGAAGTGGTGGAAGTGAAATCAAGATGAAATGTTTTGGAGAACATTTTAAATGGTAGAAATGGTCTCATTTTGAAACTCCCGAGGAGTGAGGTCTATGACTTGGTCATCTCTGTTTCCCTAGAATGTAGCATATTATCTGGCTCATGGAGGTTTTCCAATAACTGCTTGCTCATTGAATGAGTAAATCTAAGCCATAGCTTACAGCGGTATAGCTCAGAGAGACAGGGAGGACATTAGATTTTCTGCTGAGAAAAAAGTGCTTTCATGAATATGCAAGATAAATATTGAGAAGGATAATAGCTTTGTTTACTTAACCATAAATAAGATGGGCAGTATTAACTGGGAATGGTTCTCTGCAGAGTATTCTGTTATTTGGTGCCTGGAGCAACAAAGGAATATAATTGGCTAAACTTACCCAATGCCTTCTTTGGGGGCATGCGAATGAGAGAGAATGACTGAACCTGGGCTGAGGACACTTTGCATCTCTCCCCAGACATGGATCAGTGCGTGAAGTGTCCAGATCATCAGTATGCCAACAGAGGGTGAGATTGCTGCCTCGAAAAAGCTGTGACCTTTCTGGCTTATGAGGACCCCTTGGGGATGGCCTTGGCCTGCACAGCTCTGTGCTTTACTGTCCTCACAGCTGTGGTCCTGGGGGTCTTTGTGAAGCACCAAGACACTCCCATAGTCAAGACCAATAATCGGACTCTCAGCTACATCCTGCTCATCTCCCTCACACTCTGCTTCCTCTGCTCCTTACTCTTAATTGGTCGTCCCAAGACAGCCACCTGCATTCTTCAACAAATCACATTTGGAGTTGTATTTACTGTGGCTGTTTCCAGTGTCTTGGCCAAAACTATGACTGTGGCTGTGGCCTTCAAGGTCACTGCACCAAGGAGAAGGATGAGGCAGTGGTTGGTGTCAGAGGAACCTAACTTCATCATTCCCATCTGCTCCTTTATCCAGCTGAGTCTCTGTGGAATCTGGCTGGGAACCTCTCCTCCCTTCATTGACACAGATGCACACTCTGAACACCGCCACATCTTCATCGTGCACAACAAGGGCTCGGTCACTGCACTCTACTGTGTCCTGGGATACCTGGGCTCCTTGGCCCTGGGCAGCTTCACTGTGGCTTTCCTGGCCCGGAACCTGCCTGACACCTTTAATGAAGCCAAGTTCCTGACGTTCAGCATGCTGGTGTTCTGCAGTGTCTGGGTCACCTTCCTCTCCATCTACCACAGCACCACGGGCAAGGTCATGGTGGCCGTGGATGTCTGCTCCATCTTGGCCTCCAGTGTGGGGCTATTAGGCTACATCTTTGCTCCCAAGTGCTACATTATTTTCCTAAGGCCAGAGAGAAACACATCAAATGTGTTAATGAATAAAACACACTCAGCGAGAAAATAATCGAAATGTAAGTTATTTTCATAGGTCACAAGAACTTGCCTACACTTGAAAAATAAACTACCACATTTGTGCAGACCCACTTTAAGTACCAACTAAACTTACCTTACATCTCCACTTAATTTTTTGCTTTACGTTACTTTTGGCTTTGTACAATTTTCCTCGGGCATTCAAATGAACAAATACACAAACATTCATACTAATTCTCCTCTAAAATTATGTGTGAAAGATTGCGAAAATGGCCACACATTAGTCCTCTCCCACTGTCTCTTTGGTCGTAGCATCCCACGTTGACTCTGGGTAAACTTGGCCTTGTAACTTGCTTTGGCCAATGGGACATTAGCAAATGACATAAGCAAAGGCTTGAAAAACACTTGCTCATTGTTGGTATTTGTCCTTCTCTGGCTGCCCTTGGGAAACCTGAGGCCATCAATATGTGAATGAGTCTAGATAGACTGCACATCTCCATTACTCCAGGTGACTTCAAGTCAACAATCAGATACGTGAGTAAGGCCGTCCTAGACCAGCCAATCCTAGCTGAGCCACGAATAGGTCCAGATCAAAATAACTGCCCAGTTAACCCACAGAATCTTGAGAAAAAAATCAACTATTCTTATTTGAAGCCACCAAATTTTAGGATGGTTTGTTATACAGCAGAAACTAACTGATACATTATGCTACCATTTATATATGTCATCTCAGTATTTGTGTAATTATCACAGATTTCTATTTCTTTATCCAATATCGTAGACTGGAATATTCGTCTCTAGATTAAGTCTCTGAAAGAAAATCAGAGACCATATCACGTTCCATTTTACTTTTTCTCCTTCCTCTTTTCAACCAGACATCTTTAAGCATATATATTAAGAATATCTTCACTAATTTTAAGATTATGGATATTCTTCTATACTGTCATCCACTACTATAATACGTGGGGGATTTTTACTTTTAATTTTAGCCCTTATAATCCATTTGGAATGATTTACTTGTGAATAATGTTAGTTGAAGTTCCAGCGTTTTATTTTACAAATGGATATCTTTTAGTCTATAAAACAAACACTACATCATTTTAAAAGTTGATTTGAAGCATATGGAAGCTGAATAATGTTTGAAAACTTATATCTTTGAAACACTGTTTTCAATCACAAGTATAGTATATCTCTCCATTTAATCAGAGTTTTTACAGGCTTTGTATCTCTTTATAATCTTATTCATATAACTAACGTGTAGTTCCAATTATTTTCACTACTCATCTTAAATAATTCATTGCTCTTATGAATGGAATAATTATTTACATGTTTAAACTAATTCTTGCTCATGTAACAGTATTTTTGATATTTCATATATGAATCTAGCTTCCTTATACATTACTGCACTTATTTACCAGTTCTAAACTTTATAAGTTACGTCCCACTAAAATAATAGATTTTCTCTTCTTCTCTAATATTATTTACCTCTTATTCTTTTGATTCTCACTTTTTCATGACTGTGCTCGCCAGTGCCACACTGAATCACAAGTGTTTTCCAGGAGCATTTTCCTCTTCTTAAGTTTAGCGTAAACATCAGATAAATTCCTTGTCAGGGCAGAGCAGGCATCTAAGGGAGAAAAAGTAAAAACGTGAAGGGGAATCATTTCTGCCTGGAAATCAACAGACTTGCTTCTCTTGGTTGTTTGGAGCTGGAGATCTTATGACAATGAGGCCAGCTGAGAATCAGAGGATCTTTCTCTAGTCCCAGGGATTAGTTTTGGTCAAATCTCTCAACCTCTTTAGACCTCAGTTTCTTCACCAGTAACATGAAGAGTTGGACGAGTCTTTTTGAGTTCTGAAATCCAGTGACAAAAAGATACCCTTCACCCAGATGTACTTGACAAAGACCAGAGAGAATTTTCACTTGTCTTCTCCTGCATCAACATTATTATCCATATCACCCCTTAAAGACATATCAAATGTCTACTTTCACATGACACTGATAAAATAGTTTCCATACCAAATCGCTGTTCATTGGGATAACAAATCTATAGTTCATTGTTTAGAGGTAAGTATAGAGATGGGCCCTGCTGCAAACAGCAATCAATGGGCCAAAAAGTCTTGCTTTATTTTACAGCAAGGCTGTGGAAACACTCCCTAATATAGCAGAATGCTGAAGTACTTAGAAAGTATGAAATAAATGGGACCCTTGTATCCATGGTTATGAGCTAATAAGGATATGATTTTTAAAATTTTGTTAATGATGCCATTTGCCTGCTATGGGGCTGTTCTCTGGTGAGTAAAGAGCAGATGTATTCAAGGCCACTTTCATTCCTTTAATAAATATTTACTCAGCGCCTACCACTTGCTGCACGATAGCAGTCATCTACCCTAAGAGCTTTTATATTCTAGTAGGGTGACACAGAACATAAAGAAAAAGAGAAACTTGAGGTGATCAATAAAGTTACATATATGTCAAACTTTTTTCATTCTGGACTATTATTCACCCTTTCCCTTCTTTGACTGTTTACCAGAAGTCTAATCATGGACTTGAAAACCCAGAAAGCATTGGTCCCAAGTTTCTTCTCGCAACACCCGTTTTAAAGACATAGTGTTTATCATCTGAGAGTATGTCTCTTTATGACTAAGTTCCTATGAATCAGCATTATTTCATCACTTTCTTGAGAGGACCGATGATATTATGAAGGGGAAACAAAATATCATATGGGATTTATACTTGAAATGATGTTTCCACTCTAATTGTGTTATTTAATGTAGTGTGATTTGGGGAAAGTCAGTTACTCCTTCAGAGACAGTGCTAATAATACCCTGAAAAGCATTCTATAGAGATTAAATGAAACAAAGTATGAGAAACTGCTTTGTAAATTGCAAAGCAATCTACTTCAGCTTATTTTTTCTAATAATATTTTCATTTATCCAATCCTTTTTGACTCTACACAACCTGCCTAGACTGAGTTTTATCATTTATTCAACAATAATAATGGGTCAAAATGGTTGAATATTAGAAATTTCATATGGTTCAACTTAATTAATAGGCCATCACAATATTTAATTTGGTTATAATTACAGTTAAATTTTTCATGATGCCTTATCATATTCCAGGCACATTCTAGGCATCTGACATGTATTCACTCATTTAATCCTCACAATAATGCCATGGAGACAATACTATTAACCCCTATTGTATGGATGAGGAATATTAGACGTTATATAATTGACCAAGGTCACACAGCTGGTACCCAGGCAGTCCACTTCCAAAATCTCTTTTAGGGATCCATTAGAGGTCGTGGAGCTTACATTGTGAGGATCACCCTGGTTCCTGGTTGGCAAATGGATCAGAGGGTACTAAGGAAGAAAGCACATGGCTACTGAAATGATCCAGGCAAGCAATTCTGAATACAGGATTTCCTTCCTTTTAAAGGCTGAATAATATTCCATTGAATAGATGCCCCAGATTTTCTTCATCCTTTCACCCACGGATGCACAATTAGGTAGTTTCCATCTCTTGGCTATTGTGAATAATATTGCAGTGCATTTTGTCAAATGATTTCCTGGCACTTAGTGAGTTTGAAAAAATTCTTCTTATACACATTAGTTATTGTAATGACATACCTTTCTAAATGTCTAAAGTTTAAATATTTGTCATTCTACAGAAATACCTTGCCTAATCATGATTTGTGTTGTTATCAGTTCATGAATGATCTAAGATTTTTGTACAAAAATTTGTTATAATGGATTTTTTGCATGTATTCAGGAACCTTGCATAATATGGGTATTCCCTGATTCTTGATTTTTAGTAGAGATTTCTAGTAAGCCTTTAGGATAGGAAGTATCTTCGTAGATGTGAGACAGAGAGCAGAAAAATAATAAAGTGATTGTTATATTTAATTATATCAAAAGAAAACTGTCGTTTTGCTAAATTGTTTTTACACAGCCTCTGCTTATTTGTAAGAGTGACACATATCATTTTATTAATGAAAAGAAAATTCAATAAACCATTTTAACATAAAACAATATCTATTGAGAACTTATATGAAAATTTTAGCAATATGCTGTCACCAATTTCCTCATCTGCAAAATGGAGATAGATAATACCATCTTCCTTATGAGTTGCTGTGAGAAAACTCAAGAGTAGTGTATGTAAAATGCTTATCACCATGTGGGTTGGAAAGTGATGCCCCATTCCTCTTTCCACCTGGATGATGACAGCTTTTTTAATGCTTGAAGTCTGTAGTTTTCAAAATATGTTCTACTGTTATAAAGTGAATCTTTTTTACAAATTCTTTGTAGAGTTAGAGGATCCCTTTGGAATACAAATTCAGGCTCCCGTGTGTGTGCGTGTGTGTGTATGTATACGCACATCTCTCAAATAATACTCCAAGCCTTATAATGAAAAGCTACCATCCCCACTCTTGACTCTGGTTCCAAAAAAACTTCTTTAATTTTCTGGTTGAAAAATCTATATTTCTAAATTAGCTACTCATACAGTGTTTTCATTTTTCAGATTTTGACTATTTATAGTTTCTTTCTTCTCTGAAAAAATCAGCATGAAGAGTTCTTACATATGTTAAAAACATAATTCCCCTTGCCCAATATAACTATTTAATGAATTAGGATAAATCAAAATTCAATGTCTACTGTTTTATGACATAAGCGTTTACCATTTTATAGCATATGAATCTTATCCAGAGATGTGCTACGTCAGATAGTATGAATACATTTTCTTTCTCACTTTTTCCTTTGACCTTTTAAATGGTAAAAGTCTCTTGTTTCTTTGTTGTCTTCCTATGGATTCATCACTGGTTCATCTCCTTCCACCAGAAAATTAAATCTCTTCTCATTAACTTCTGATTCATGAGACAATTCATGGGCTTCAGGTTTTGCTTGGGGACATCCCTTTTGGGCTTGAACATATACACAGTCCCACATATACGCAGTATGTCTGGAAGGATAGAGGAGGAAAGGATGTTTATCTCTGTGCAAAAGTACCGGGAGACAGTGGTAGAGTGAGAATATTTTATTGACTTTACACCACTCTTTGAAGTTTTCCTATACGTGCACCTACGACGTAGGCCTCCCTCCCCTCAGATTTTTAAAATTAAAATAGCATTATATCCTTATCTACTGGCTTGGAACAGTAAGTTGTAGAGAAATGTGAATATATGATCCAATTTTTTAATAAAATTAAGAACAGCAAACGCACAAAATATATAGAATTCTAAATATGGGCACATCATTCTATGAGGCTGTGTAAAGGTGGGGAAAGGAGTGAAGAACAGCTGTTCAACATCCAGCTACCTGTACAGTCTAGGGGTCCACGGAAAGCCTCGCCTCCAGCCCCGACCCTGGAGCTGATTTCCTCCCCCTGTGAAGTCTGCCTGACTTATTCCAGCCACACCCCGCCTCTTCCTGCCCCTGGAACTGGTCTCCGCCCACAACGTTCGGGCCTGGCTCCGCCCACAACCTCGTCCCCTCCCACAGCCTGGTCCGGGCTCATGGCCCTGCCCGCACCCTTTTTCCCGCCAACAGAACCGCCTCCCCAGCCTGCTGTCACTCACAGCCTTGTCCCCGCCCACAGACCACCCTTAGAACTTGTTCCCAAACACAGCCCTTCCTTTAGATTTTGTCCCTGTCCCTGGTGCTGACCCAGCCCGCTTTCCAGCTTCTCACTCACTCTAGAAACTAGACACCTCCCCCGAGGCTGGGGTGCGCGGCACCGCCACGCCCGCCGCCTCAACCCGCAGCCCCCAAACGTTCATCCTCCCCGAACGACCGCCCAAGACCGGAACCGGAAGCGCGGGCGGCGCCTTGGATGGAGCTGGCGTTCTGCGTGGTGTGTTCCGTCTTCTCGGCGCGGACCACATTCCCGTGGACGTTCGCCCAAAGGACTGGGGCTCGGTGAGCGGCGGGCGGTCCCGGATCCAGTCGTGGTCCAGGTAGGGGCCTGGGCCAGGGGCAGCCTCGTCAGGGCCCGGCATCCCTCTGTCCTCCCGGAGCCCCGTTTCCCTCGGGCTGTTCACTCAGGGCGCCTGATGCTGCTGTTCCTCCTGGCTCCGGGCGCCGTCGTCCCTTCCTCAGAGTCCCTGTCATCGTCCTCCGTGTGATTTTGTCTCCAGGGGGCTTATCTGCTTCTGCAGACGGTGTTTGGGTTGTTACAAATGGGGCGCTCCTGGCATCTAGAGGGGGAGGCAGGGATGCAGCTCAGCATCCTCCAGGGCCCAAGACAGCCCGACAGAGAATTATCCGGCCCCAAATGTCAGTGGTGCCGAGGTTGGGAAACCTGCTCCAGGGCCTGAAAATCTCCCGAGCCCTGAATGAAGTGTGGAAATTGTTGACAAGTCAGCGAGTCACTTACAGGGTCCTTAAATGACAAGCTTGTTTAAAGGGTCCAGAGTCACCAAAAAGTCTCTGTCCAGCCAAGTGAGTTGAGCGACTCAAGTGCACACAGCACGAAGCTGCTTTCTCCCATCTCTGGGAGCAGCAGGTGGCTGGATAGGAATCGGGAAAATCCAGTCACAACCACCGGTTACAGTTAAATCAGTAAATACGAAAAAGAAAAGTGAATGGGGTGAACTTTCCATCCAACATCCTATAAAAGGCCTCAAAAGCTTGTTTGCGCCTTTTTTCCCCCCTCAGACACGAGAAGCATCCGTGGAGATCAAGTTTGAGGTGAAACCAGGCTCAGGGTCCACCTGTCCTCGCTGATCCATGGATTTCTGTGTGACCAGGTGAGTACCCTGTGGACCTGGTACCAAGAGGTTCCGGCAGCCTCCGCTGTGCAGAAGACCTGCCAGTGGGCTTTCCTGGGCTCAGGTTGTCACCACATGGAGTCATTGAGAGTGAGGGTATCTTGAGAGATATTATTGATGTTTGATGGATGGAAAGATGGTAAGCTGTGTGTGGTTCTGTGTGGTAAATATTTCAGTAAGCACAGTTATATGCAAATAAAAACACATGAAACAAACGTAAATAACTGAAAATGTGTATTATAGTAGAAAATATAGATTTACTTGCATTGCATAATACTCAAAAGTCAGGATTTATATATAGTATAATAACAGAAATGTTTTGCGTGTGTATGTAGTATTAGAAGACATCCCATGAAATATTAGCAGCGATACTCAGCAACGTTCCTTAGACCCATTCAATTGACTTCTAAAGTCCTATAAATCCACCACAAAAGTTTGAAATAAAGGAGCATTCAGGAAAAAAGATGATTGGAACTTCTTTGTATTAGTAACAAATGTAAAATTGAATTTGCCAGTAGCCAGATTTATTTTGAGCATTTTTTCTTTATGACATTTCAAATCATTTGGAGGAGAACTAAGCAACACTGTAGATTGCAGGGAAGGGCGCTAGTCTCCAAAAAGACTGTCCTCTCCACCTTGTCTTCTAAAGGGAATTAACTTTGTTTCTGAAACTTTTCTGAAATAACGGTCTGATGATTCACGTTGCAGAGAATCTTGTTAAGTAATTTTGTATTTAGTTGTTGGCCTCTACTAATTGTGTGTGTATGTGTGTGTGCCTTTTTCATTCTAGCTTTCCTGTGATGTTCTTGAGGGGAATGTGTGCTTGTCATGCAATAGATAGTCTTTGAGTGTATAATTTATGGTGACCAACCATCCTCGTTTATTCAGGACAGTGGGGTTTTCCAGGACACAGGACGTTTAGTGTTCAAACCAGGGCAGTCCTAGACAAACCGGGATGGTTCCTCATCTCATGAGCCAGGCCCTGGGACACATGCACGGGGACCTGGAGAACCAGAGAGACCTTGTCCCACCTCCATGGAATATATATTGTATTTGGGAATTTGGATCTTGAAAAGTTAATGATGAGAGTGATGTGGGAGTTTGGCACAAGGGGAATCAAACTGAGGGTGCAGAGAAGCCCTCTTGAGAAGGACAGATATTTAGCTTGAGAGCTGGAGTTGGGACTGGATTTAGCTGGTCGGAGGGTTAGACTGGAGTGAGGGTGTGGGAGTGTGTTCAGGAGAGCGTTTCAGGCAGAGGGACCCCCATGAGGACACCCCTGAAGCAGAGAGCCTGGTGTGTCCATGAACTGAGAAGAGGGATGGCTGAGCCGAGTCAACACAGGGGGAGGGGTGTGAGCCACACCGGCGAGGGGGGGACAGGCAGGACCAGATAAGGGGTGACTTGGGACTCAGTTCTAAGGCCCGTGGGAAGACTCTGGAGAGATGCGAGTAGAAGGATGATGTGATTAGCGTTTGGTCTAAGCATGTGGGTTAAAATGGACTTCATGGTTAAGAATGAAGACTTAATAGGCAAGATGGGAGGTGCTGGGAATAAGATTAGGAATAAGATGATTGTTCCCTAGGCCTGGGTGATGGCTGTGGAGTAGGAAAGAAGTAGAAAGAAAAGACCTTGGAGTGTAGAACCGAGAGAACATAAGGGTACTTTCTTGCCTGCATGTGTCAGGTGGCACAGGGCACTGACTGTTCTCGCTGCTGTCCGTGCAGACCTGCAGGCGCCCCCTCACCCAGGTCTGTGTGTTCACCCCTCTTTGCCACTCACAGGCCCCCCTCCACAT
The DNA here is from genome assembly GCF_020826845.1 of Diceros bicornis minor. Classification (NCBI taxonomy): domain Eukaryota; kingdom Metazoa; phylum Chordata; class Mammalia; order Perissodactyla; family Rhinocerotidae; genus Diceros; species Diceros bicornis. The sequence goes on along the minus strand of NW_026690855.1, from coordinate 3,138,658 downwards.
CCTAAAAGAAGTCAGGCTTTACTTGTCAGGGGGTTGTCTGACACGGGAGACACCTAGGAGAGCACCTGCAGGCATCAGAGCATCCCCTTCAGCCTCTCCCTCAGCCTCCTCCCTTCCCCTCTCTTGCTTTCCACACCCAGAACGACCCTGCTCAGTATTCCACATCCCCATGATCTTCCTTACCCAGGCTTGAGAAGGGTGGGGCAGCCACTGGGGTGGACATCATCTGCACCTTCCACTCTGACCTCCGCAGGTCCCAGGCTGGACAGAGAGTGACTCTACTGGGAGCTAAGCCATGAGACCTAGCGCGTCACCCACCTGGGCTCCTTTACCCTGGACGGGGACAGCCTCTACGTCAGTGGTGAGGGGCTGTGCTACAGCCACACTCTCTCTCCCAGTCGGAGTTCTGTGTTCCCTTCTTTGCTCTAAAGTGAGCTATGATCCATCTCTCTATCCTCCTGGTCTGGGTTCAGTCTTCTCATCACTGTGTGATCACTGGGTCCAGCCACCTTCTATCTCGTTGCCTTCCCCCTGAACACCCCTCCACTCGTCCCCGCTGCTTTCCTCTCTGCTTTTCCCACAAAGGTCCCTACATCCTTCCTCTCCCTTAATTCTTTATGTTCACCCCAACTCTTGCTCAGCTCCTCTCGCCTTCTCTCCACAGGTTACACCTATGGAGCCATGGCCCCGACTACCACCAGTGAGTATTCCTGGCCATGATCTCCTGTGTCCCATCTGCATTTGGGGTTGGGGAGCACTTGTCCTCCTTCACCTGCTGTCCTTGGTGAGGGAAGCACCTGGAAGTGCCCTAACTCATCTCTTCTCTCTATCCCAGGTTCTGGTGGAGAGTCCCAGCCCAGTGTGAGAAAGCCTTAGACACAGACATGTTCTCCACCACATTCTGACCACACGCGGTTTTCACTTTAATTCTGCTAAAGCCCCGCCCTTGGTCCTCCTTTTCCAGGTATCCCATCCATCTGCCCATTTTTCTGCCTGTCTATCTGTCTCTCCTCCAAGTTCAGTGGCTCTTGTTCACCTATCTCTCTCTCTTGGGCTCCTCTCATCCACAGGCTTGCTCATCCCTCTGCTTGCACAGTCACCCGTCCCCTCACTCTCATTTATGCTTCACCTGTGAATGGTGGTCCTGAGACAGCTAGTGCTGGAGCCCGTGTGAGCCTGGGGGCTCCTCCCACTCTGTCCCTCCCTGATGACAGCCCTCTCCACAGCTCCCGAGCCGGCCACCACGTCCCTGCATACTTGATCATCACCTGTGCCACCAGAAGCCACCACAGGTATCTGGGGGCCCCTTTTCCTTCCCAAGAGAAGCTCTCTGGCCCCACTCCCCCACGAGCCAGTTGTGATCCAGGAGCTGGGAATCCAGGGTGTGAAATTCTGATTTTATGGCAATCATGCTGATCACAAAGATTATACCAATGATTCAGTCTAAGGCCAGCCCTCAGAGAGCCCTTAGTCTTGTGAAATTAACACACCATTATAATGCAATGTGGGATATTTCGGGGAGAGGCACCTGGAATAATTTGGAGGGGAAGAGCTTACTAGAGAAATTTTCACCAGGATGGAGTCTTTAAGAATGAGTAGGAGGGACCCTGGCAAATAGAGGATGAAGGGTTTTCCTGGCAGAGAGGATTCCATGAGCAAAGGCTCCGGCCAGAAACAACATGCCGTATGGGGAGAATTGAAACGAATGTGGGTTGCAAGAAGCATAATGTTTATCCCGCAGTAGATGGATAAAATGAGACTGAAATGTCAGAAGGAGCCAGATTGAGTAGAGCCTTGAGTGCCAGGTCAAGAAGGTTGAACTAAACACTGAAGGCCATAGGGAGCCAGGGGTGGTACTAGAGCAGTTGTGGCCCTAGTGAGGTATTCATTTCAGAAAGATCCTTCTAGTAGTCCATGTAGAACATCCTTTAGACAGAGCATGCAGTGAGCCTGCTGGGGTGTTGGTCCGGGTGAAGGAAATTAAGACCTGAGCTGGGACAGGGATGGTGTGTATGTGAGGACCAGAGTGCAAGGTGAATTGATGTTACTGGGAGGGAGGAGGAGCTGAGCAGATATGCTGGTTCTGACTTGTGTGACCACACGGGTGGGTGGTGGTGCCACTGGGACAGAAGACGACAGATGATAATGAGTGCAGGACTCTGGTGTGGTCTCAGGCCAGCTCTCAGAGATGGCCATCGTTCTCCCTCTCGTCTTGCAGCTTTGGGGCCCAACCTGAAGACTCTCACAGTCACCTTCCCCCTCTCCACCCTCTGGTATTCATCAGACAGGAGCAACAGCTCAGCCACATTCTACTCCACTGAGAGGGTCCTGCAGAGCCTGGTGAGACCCTGGTCCCAGCAGCTCCTGGTGGGTTAAATCCCACCCAGCCCCTCCCCCAACCCCTGTCTCTCCTCTCATCCTCCTCCTTCTTCCTCCCCAGCTGGATCCTTGTTCAAGAAGAGCAGCCTGGGCCTCTTCTCCTTGAGCTGCAGACTGGTCTCCCTGAGGTAAGACCCTCCCCTGAGCATTTGCCCCAAATGACCACTTTTGTGACCACCCCTCTCTCAGTCTCCCCACTGACCTCCCATTTCCTCCTTCTTGTTCTGGCCCCCACGCCAGAGGTTTCAGGACCTCTCTCTAGAGTCCCCACGTCCCTCTCTCCCCTGGCCTGAGAAGGATGGGGGAGCCACCGGTGTGGACACTGTCTGCACCTACCATCCTGATCCCGTGGGCCTCCATGCCTCTGTGCTGGGAGCTGAGAGTCTCCATCTGTCTGCTCTTCCTATGGGTGGCTCCAGGCTCTGCACCCTGGAGTTTATGCAAGCAGAGAGAGCACCAGCTGCATTTCCGTAGCATCAGCTCGAACCTCAGTAACCCGGAGCCCAGATGCTCGGAGTACACCGCCCTGCAGAGAGACACGCAGGACCAGGTGGGGTCTCCCCTCCCCCATCTCTCCTTGCCCTGAGGGCACCCTCATTCCTCCGCCTGACTTACATCTGTTACAATATTGTTTCAATCCTTCACTTTCCCTGCGTGTCTGGGTTCTCTCACTTTCCAGAGGTGATGTCCTAGCTGCCTTCCTCATTTCTCACGTGGGTAAACTGAAGCTCAGAAAGGTGAGTATTGTGCCTTAATCACACAATGAGTTAGGAGCAGAGCCAGGATTTGAAGTCAGGTTTCCCTTGCCCCAAGATCTGAGATCTTTCCCTGGCTCCAGTGGCCCCCTGCATCCCCAGGAGACCTCCATCTCACCCACTCTCCCTTGCATTTGTTCTAGGTCACCAAGCTCTACAGAGGCAGCCAGCTGTGAGACATATTCCACTCCTGCCTGGTCACCGACTTGATGTAGGTTGAGGAGATTGGAAACATTGGCTGAGCTGGTGGCTGATGGCTCTGAGCTCCTGTGACACATCCTTGATCTGGAAGTCACTGACATGGTGCCCATTCTCCCCCACATCCCTGTCAGCTAATCCTACCATCTCCTTCCATAGGTTTTTGCGGGTTGAGAAAAGCATTAACATTTGGGGCCACCAACCTCCAGCATCCTCCTCCTCCTCCTCTTCTGGAGACTTTCAACAAATATCAGCAGTCTAACTGTGCTCTCCAATAGTGGAGCCACTAACCACATGGGGCAATTTAAATTTTTTATACACCTGTTGGGATACGATTCACATATTGTGCGTGTGGGGGGGTGTATTTTTTAGGGTTTTCTATATACAATATCTTCTCCTCTGCAAAACAAATAGTTTTACCTCTTCCCTTCCAATCTGGGTTTCTTTTATTCCTTTTTCTTGCCTAATTGCCCTCATTAGAACCTCTAGTACCTGTGATTAACATATGAGATGAGGGAAGACATCATTGTCTTGTCCCTGGTCTTAGGGGGAAATTTTGAGTCTTTCACCACTGAATATGGTGTTAGCCGTGGGTTTTTCATTGATGCTGTTTATAGGTTGAGAAAGTTTTTTCTATTCCTAATTTGTTGAGTGTTTTCTTTTTTAGGGATGAAGGGCGTTGTATTTTGTGAAATTCTTTTCTATATATATGGTCGAGATTACGTGGTATTGGCCCTTATTCTATTAATATGGTGTATTACGTAATCTAGTTTTCAGATATTAAGCCACCCCTCCAACTAGAGATGAGAGATTCAGACGTTCTCAAGTCTGTCCTGGGCATGCCACATCACTGAGCCCTTGTGGCCTTCTAGATGCCCACAAATACACTGGAGCTTTTCAAAGCACCCTGTGGACATCTCATTCCCCCAATTTTTCTTCTAAGATTTTGGCTCACCTCTTGCCTGCCTCGGCTGGTATCACTCCCTCAGGCAACTACAGTAGAAAACAATTAGCACTGATTGTTTTTAGCAAGTGCCTTGGGGACAGACTTTCCACCCTGGGCAAGCTCTGAGTCAAGTAACGACAAGCCCTGAACATGGGGCTTTTTCCGGGAGCTGCCAGGCAGGTCAGCTAGTGAGAGTTCGATGGGGATGTGTCTTTTCAGAGCTCCAAACCCATTATGGCTGCTGGGCTGCTGGTTGTCTCAGCTGCCATGGTTCTGAGACTGATGGCTTTCAAAGTTATGGAGGATATTGTGAGAGCAGGATGGGAATAGTGCAAGTTATAGTGCCACAAAGTTTGCTCCCTTTATCAAGATTCCACAGTGTGTCTTCACTAAACCCTCCTCAGATTCTTACAAGCCTTTGATTAATTTCTAGACTTCTGAAAAGATGATTTCGACCATTTTTACCAGTGTTCTCATTGTTTTTATGCATTTGCAGAAGTCCTTACTCCAAAGTTTCAAAAATGTTCTCCCTGTAGTTATTTATTTATAAATTAATTACTTGAAATGAAATTACATGAGAAATTCAGTTCCTCACTCACACACGCTAGCCACATTTTAAGTGCTCGATAACAACATGGGGCTAATAATGAGTGTATTTGGTAGTGCAGACAAGTGTTTACATTATTGCAAAAAGTCCTCTTGGACAGGACCCAGAAGCAGGGAATCTAGAATCAGGGTAGAATTCCAGGCACCCTTGTTCATCCCTTGTGCCCTTCCAGGTCTGTCCCCCACAGTAACCACACTGGAGTGGACTCCCTGTGTACCTTGCCGCCTTGGTACAGAGACTGGACAGAGTTGCCATCTATGAGGAATTCCTGCGGCTGACCCAGAATGTTACCCAGCTGCAGAACTTGACCCTGGACAGGAAGAGTGTCCTTGGGGATGGTAAGGCTCCCTGGTCATTGGAAAAAGAAGTGAGGCCTTTCTGGGGACTCTGGATGCCTGGGACTGAGAGATCATTGAACTTTCTCAGGCTGGCAGGAGGTGGCATAGTCCCCCAGTCTTTACCCACCATTGAGAGAGAGAAAAGGACACCAGTGTAGTATAGGAGGCCCTCACCTTCTCCTAGACAGCTCTGTGACCTCAAACTAATCACCTCCCCTCTCTGGACTTTTGTTTCCTTATCTCTGCACTGAGAGCCACTGGGCCAGATGGTCAGTGAGGGACTCCAGCTGTGTGTGAAGCAGACTTACTGGTTTGGGGGTCATGTGGTTCCTGATCCACAGGATATAGTTTGCCAAGTCCCACTCTAGATGAGCACCAATGCGCTGGAACTTTCTGCAGTGGTGGAATGTTCTATCCGTGCTGTCCAGTGCATAGCTGCATGTGGCTGTTGAGTCCTCGAAGGATGGTATTGTGACTGGTCTTTATTGTTACTGATATTTAATGTTACTGAGGTAGTAGAATTTGTATTTTATGTAACTAAAATTAATGTTAATTTAAAAAGAGACTTGTTGCTGCTGCATATCAGACAGCACACCTCTAAGAGGTTGTCTGGATAGAGGTACAAGTAGGGGGACCTGCACCCCTCCCTCCATGCCCACTGGGTGCTGTGTGTCCTACCCTCCTGGAGTTTATGTTGTAGCTGGCAATAACAAGAATAAAGAATTGAAATTTATCAATTATTTGATGTGAACAAACTCATACTTGCAGGTGGAAATCAGAGAAGACTTCCTGCAGGAAATTACATTGTAGCTTAATCCTAGAAAACGAATATTAAGCAAATAGATAAAGGAGAAGGAGATGAATGTGTTTCTAGGCACGGAAGAACACTTTTGAGTGGGAATTTACAAATTTAGAGAGATCCCATAGGCTTGCCAACTGTGATGACCCATTCTCCCCCCGGCCGTCATAAGAAAGTCCAGCCCAAATTCAGTCCTCTGTGCCCAGAGGTATGAATTTGGTTTAATTTATTACACTTTTGTTCTGTGATAATGGTCTTGGATTTTGTAGCAAAGTGTGCTCACTTTTTAGAGATGGAAACTAAAATGGGGTGAAACATCATGATGTCTACTTGACTTTAATATTTCATTGAAAACATGGGATGAATCAAGGGTGGCAAGTGTTAATAATTTATACATTGATGAAATATTGTTTTAATTAGATGGAATATACATGGTAAAATTAGATGATGGATGTTTATGAGACTGTTCCGTTTATTTTTCTGCGTCTAAAATGTTTAATTAAAAAGAGTGAAACACATTCATATGCCTTCTCCATTTCATTCATTTCCAGAATATTCTCCCAATAGAGACGACACCTTGACTGATAAGCCTGGTAAACCTGCAGGAAGCCCCAGCCCACAGTAGGGGGCGAGTATCTTGATGCTGTGCCTCATCTAAGAGAACCATGCGCACAGCGTCTTGGATGATGAGGAGAGTTGGCCAACCCTTGTCAAGGATGGTTGAGGCACAGTGGGGTCAGCAGGAGCCTTGGGGCGATGACAGGAGGTGGCTCACCCCAGCACATGTCTCCCCAGACCACCCTGTCTGGGCCCTCATCCTCAGCTGTTTGGCGGGAATCCTGGTGCTCATCACAGGCCTGATCTGCTGCCTGCTGGTAAGCCATGACGTGTTGCTTGTCTTCTTACTATTGGGTTGTAAGACCTCTTTATATATTAAAAATACACATCCTTTTCTAGCGATATGTTTTGCAGATGTTTTCTCCCAGTCTGTGTGTGGCTTGCCTTCTCCTTCACTACATGAGTCATTGGGGAAATGTAAGTGACAGTCATCATGAGATTCCACCATACTTGAGAATGGCTATAATTAAAAAAACTGACTATAGCAAGTGTTGTTGAAGATGTCAAGTCACTGAAACTCTCATCGAGTGCTGGTGAAAAATAGCTTGGATGCATCTTTAATAATTATATACGTCTACCCAGCCATTCCTCCCCTAGGAATCCATCCAAGGGAAATAAACCCGTATGTCTATACACAGACTTGTACACACATGTTGATAACAACCAATTTATAGTAGACAAAAACGGAAAACAACCCAAATGTCCATCTACTGGTGAACGGATACACAAAGTGTGGTATATCCCCACAGTGGAATACTATTCAACCATAAAAAAGAATGAATTATTTTTTTTCTTTTTTAATTATTTTATTGAAATTATAAAGGGTTTTAACATTGTGTAATTTCGGGTGTTCATTATTATCTGTGAATTTCTGTATAGACTGCATCCTACTCACCACCAGTAGTCTAACTTTTATCCATCACCATGCATATGTGCCCCTTTAACTCTTTCACACAACCCCCAGCCCCCAGCCCCTCTGGTAAGCACTAATCTGTTCTCTTTATCCCTGTGTATGTTTTTCTTCTACATATGAGTGAAATCAGGCATATTTGTCTTTGTCTGGCTTATTTCATTTAACTTCATACCCTAAAGGTCCATCCAGGTTATTGCATACAGGATGATCTTGTCTTTTTTTTCTGGCTTAGTAGTATTCCATTGTATATATACCACATCTTCTTTATCTATTCATCTGTAGCAGGGCACTTGGGGTGCTTCCATGTCTTGGCTATTGTAAATAATGCTGCAGTGAACACAGGGGTGCATAAATCTCTTTGAATTGTTGATTTCAATTTCTTTGGATAAATACCCAGTAGTGGGATAGCTGAAAGGTATGCTATTTCTATTTTTAAGTTTTTGAGAAATCTCCATACTGTTTTCCTTGGTGGCTGCATCAGTTTGCATTCCCATCAGCAGTATGTGAGGGTCCCCTTTTCTCCTTATCCTCTCCAACATTTGTTATTTTTTGTCTTGGGAATTATAGCCATTCTGACAAGTGTAAGGTGATCTCTCATTGTTTTGATTTGAATATCCTTAACAATTAGTGATGTTATACATCTTTTCATGTGTCTGTTGACCTTTTGTATATCTTCTTTGGAAAAATGTCTGTTCATATCCTTTGCCCATTTTTAGATTGGATTATCTGTTTTTTTGTTGTTGGGTTGTATGAGTTGTTTATATATTTTGGAGATTAACCCCTTGTCAGATATATGATTTGCAAATATTTTATCCCAGTTGGTGGGTTGTCTTTTCCTTTTTTTTTTTTTTTGTGAGGAAGATCAGCCCTGAGCTAACATCCGTGCTAATCCTCCACTTTTTTTCTGAGGAAGACCGGCTCTGATCTAACATGTATTGCCAATACTCCTCCTTTTTTTTTTCCCCAAAGTCCCGGTTGATGGTTGTATGTCATAGTTGCAGATCCTTGTAGTTGATGTATGTGGGACGCGGCCTCAGCATGGCCGGACAAGAGGTTCGTCTATGCGCATCCGGGAACCGAACCTGGGCCGCCAGTAGCGGAGCACGCGCGCTTAACCACTAAGCCACGGGGCCGGCCCTGTCTTTTCGTTTTGTTCATCATTTCCATTGCCTTGCAGAAGGCTTTTAGTCCCATGTAGTCCCATTTGTATATTTTTTCTTTTCTTTCCCTTGCCTGAGTAGACATGGTATTGGAAAAGATGCTGCTAAGACCGATGTCAAAGACTGTACTGTGCATATTTGCTTCTAGGAGTTTTATGGTTTCAAGTGTTAGATTCAAGTCTTTTATCCATTTCGAGTTAATTTTTGTGTATGGTGGAAGATAATGATCTACTTTCATTCATTTGCATGTGGTTGTCCAGTTTTCCCAACAGCATTTATTGAAGAGACTTTCCTTTCTCCATTGTATGATCTTGGCTCCTTTGTCAGAGATTAACTGACCACAGATGTGTGGTTTTTTTTCTGGGCTTTCAGTTCTGCTCCATTGATCTATGAGTCTGTTTTTGTGCCAGTACTGTGCCATTTTGATTACTATAGTTATGTAATATATTTTCAAGTTAGGATTGTGATGCCTCCAGCTTTGCTCTTTCTTCTCAGGATTTCTTTGTCTATTTGAGGTCTTTTGTTATTCCATATATATTTTAGGATTCTGTGTTCTGTTTCTATGAAGAATGTCATTGGGATTCTGATTGGGATTGCTTTGAATCTGTAGATTACTTTAGGTAATATGGACATTTTAGCTGTGTTTATTCTTCCAATCCATGTGCATGGAATATCTTCCCATTACTTCAGGTCATCATTGATTTCTTTCAATAGTGTCTTATAGTTTTCATTGTATAGGTCTTTAACCTCTTTGGTTATATTTATCCCTAGACACTTTTTTCTTTTTGTTGCAATTGTAAATGGGATTGTATTCTTGAGTTCTCTTTCTGTTAGTTCATTGTTAGGGTATAGAAATGCAACTGCTTTTTGTAAGTTGATTTTGTACGCTGCAACTTTGCTGTAGTTGTTGATTATTTCTAATAGTTTTCTGATGGATTCTTTAGGGTTTTCTATATTTACAAATTTTCTATATTTATATTTGTCATCTGCAAACAGCAAGAGTTTCATTTCTTCTTTTCCAATTGGGATTCCTTTTATTTCTTTTTCCAGCCTAATTGCTCTGGCCAAAACCTCCAGTACTATGTTGAATGCGAGTGGCGAGAGTGGGCACCTTTGTCTTCTTCCTGTTCTCAGAGGAATGGCTTTAAGTTTTTCACCATTAAGTATGATGTTGGCTGTGGGTTTGTGATATATGGTCTTTATTGTGTTGAGGTATGTTCCTTCTATACCTATTTTATTGAGAGTTTTTATCATAAATGGATGTTGGATCTTGTCAAATCCTTTCTCTGCATCTGTGGAGAGGATCATGTGATTTTTATTCCTCATTTTCTTAATATGGTGTATCACATTGATTGATTTGCGGATGTTGGACCATCCCTGCATCTCTGGTATAAATTCCACTTGATCATGGTATATGATCCTTTTAATATATTGCTGTGTTCGATTTGCTGATATTTAGTTGAGGATTTTTGCATCTGTGTTCATCAGTGATATTGGCCTGTAATATTCCTTCTTTGTGCTGTCCTTGCCTGCTTTTGCTGTCAGAGTGATGTTGGCCTCATAGAATGAATTAGGAAGTGTTCCATCTTCTTCAACTGTTTGGAATAGTTTGAGAAGCATAGGTATTAAATCTTGTTTGACTATTTGGTAGAATTCTCCAGAGAAGCCATCCGGTCCTGGACTTCTGTTTTTTTGGGAGGGTTTTGATGACCATTTTGATCTCTTTACTTGTGATTGGTCTGTTCATTTTCTCTATTTCTTCTTGATTCAGTTTTGGGAGGTTGTAAGAATCTAAGAATTTATCAATTTATCTATTTCTTTTAGGTTATCGAAATTGGTGGCATGTAAGTTGTTCAGTGTATTCTCTTATTGTCCTTTTTATTTTATTTATTTTTTTTAATAAAGATTTTATTTATTTATTTTCCCCCCAAAGCCCCAGTAGATAGTTGCATGTCATAACTGCACATCCATCTAGTTGCTGTATGTGGGACGCGGCCTCAGCAGCGGTGCATCGGTGCGTGCCCGGGATCCGAACCCCGGCCGCCAGCAGCAGAGCGCACGCACTTAACCGCTAATCCACGAGGCCGGCCCAAACAATTTTTTTTTTTAAAGATTTTATTTATTTATTTTTTCCCCCAAAGCCCCAGTAGATAGTCGTATGTCATAGCTGCACATCCTTCTAGTTGCTGTATGCGGGACTCAGCCTCAGGATGGACGGAGAAGTGGTGCCTCGGTGCGTGCCCGGGATCCGAACCCGGGCCGCCAGCATCAGAGCGCGTGCACTTAACCACCAAGCCACAGGGCCGGCCCATCTCTTATTGTCCTTTTGATTTCTGTGGTATCTGTTGTAATTTCTCCTCTTTCATTTCTAATTTTAGGTCTTTGAGGCTTCTCTCTTTTTTTCTTAGTGAGTCTGGCTAAGGGTCTGTCAATTTTGTTTTAGTCTTCTCAAAGAACCAGCTCTTTGTTTCATTGATCCTTTCTACTGTTTTTTTAGTCTCTAATTCATTTATTTCTGCTCTAATTTTTATTATTTCCCTCATTCTGCTGACTTTGGGCTTCATTTGTTCTTCATTTTCTGGTTCTATTAGGTGTAGTTTAAGGTTACTTATTTGGTATTTTTCTTGTTTGTTGAGGTACGCTTGTATTGCTATGAATTTCCGTCTTAGAACTGCTTTTGCTGCATCCCATAAGAGTTGTTTGGTTGTCTTTTCATTTTCCTTTGTCTTCAGGTATTTTTTGATTTCTCCTTTGATTTGTTCATTGATCCAATGGTTCTTCAGTCGTGTGTTCTTTAGTCTCCACATATTTGTGACTTTCCCATCTTTTTTCTTGTAGTTGATTCCTAGTGTCATAGCATTATGGTCAGAAAAGAAGCTTGATATGATTTCAATCTTAAATTTATTCAGGCTTGCCTTGTTTCACAACATATGGTGTATCTTTGAGAAGGTTCCATGTGCACTTAAGAAGAATGTGTATTCTGCTGTTTTGGGAGGGTATGCTCTCTATATATCTATTAAGTTCATTTGATCATATGTTTCATTTAATTCCACTATTTACTTGTTGCCTTTCTCTGCATGATCTATCCATAGATGTAAGTGGGTTGTTCAGGTCCCCTGCTATTATTATGTTGCTGTTAATTTCTCCCTTTAGGTCTATTGATAGTTGCTTTATATTCTTTTGTGCTGCTGTATTAGGTGCATATATCTTTATAAGTGTTATGTCCTCTTGGTGGAAAGTCCCCTTTATCATTATATACTGCCCCTCTTTGTCTCTCATAGTCTTTTTTTATCTTGAAGTCTGCTTTGTCTGATATAAGTATGGAAACACCTACTTTCTTTTATTTCCAATTTGCTTGCAGTATTGTCTCCCATCCATTCATTCTGAGCCTGTTTGTTTTTTGTGCTCAGATGTGTTTCCTGGAGGCAGCGTATTGTTGGGTCTTGTTTTCTAATCCACCCCACCACTCTGTGTCTGTTGATTGGAGAATTCAATCGATTTACATTTAGAGTGATTATTGATACATGAGGGCTTAATCCCACCTAATCTATATTTCCATTGTTTCTCTTCCTTTGTGTTTCTGACTACCATTTCATTTTGGGGGTTTTCTGTGGAGGTTCTCTCTTTTTTTATGATCTATGGCTCTGCTCTGACTTTTTGTTTGCTGGTTACTGTGAGGTTTGTATGAAGATCTCATAGATGACATAGTCCATCTTCTGAGAGACTCTTATCTCCATTAGTCTAAGCAGGTTCCATCCCTTTCCTCTTCTCCTTCTGAGTTATTGTTGTCACAAGTTATTTATATTTGTGTTGTGCATTTGTGACTAAGCTGAAATGTTTATAGTTACTTTTGATGCTTTCCTTCCCTTCTTCTTTTAAGTTATAATTAAGTATTTGCTACCCTGTTGTGAAGCAGAGCTGTAGCTTTCTGATTTTGTCTGTCTATTTATCTCTTTGCTCAAAGCTTTGTAGACATTTGCCTTCTTTTTTGTTTCAGGTATGAGGGCGTTCTTGATCATTGCTTGTATGGGAGATCTAGTGGCCATGAACTCCCTCAGCCTTTGTTTATCTGGGAAAACTTTTATTTCTCCATTGTATCATAAGGATCGTTTCACTGGATAGAGTATTCTTGGCTGAAAGTTTTTGTCTTTCAGTATTTTTAATATATCATTCCATTCTTTCCTTGCCTGTGAAGTTTCTGCCAAGAAATATGCTGAAAGCCTGATAAGGGTTCATTTTTAGGTTATTTTCTTCTGTCTCGCTTCCCTTAATATTTTTTCTTTGCCATTGGCTTTTGCCAATTTTACTATTATATGCCTTGGAGAAAGTCTTTTAGCATTGATGTAATTAGGCATTCTGTTGGCTTCATGTATTTGTAAGTCCGGTTCTTCCACAGATTTGGGAAGTTCTCAGCTGTTATTCTTTGAACAAGCTCTCTGCTCCTTTCTCCCTCTTTTCTCCCTCTGGAATACGTATAATTCTTAGGTTGCTTTTATAATTGAGTCATATATTTCTCCAAGAATTCCTTCATTTTAAAAATCTGAGTCCTCTTTCCTCGTCCACTGGAAGCATTTCTATATTTCTATCCTCTAAATCACTAATTCTTTCATCCATAACATCAGATCTATTTTTTAAGGATTCTAGATTCTTTTTTATCTCATTAATTATGTTCTTCATATCCAGAATTTCTGCTTTTTATTTTAATAGTTTCATTCTCTTTGCTGAAGTATTCCTTTTCCTCATTAATTTTATTTTGAGTTCATCGAACTGTCTGAACATTCTTGTAACTTGGTGAGTTTCTTTATGACAGTTATTTTGAATTCTCTGTCATTTAGATTGTAAATTTCTGTGACTTCAAGGTTGGTTTCTGGAGACTTGTCATTTCCTTCTGCTCTGAATTTTTACTGTAGTTTCTTATGGTGTTTGATGAACTAATCTTTTGCCTGCATATTTGTGGTAGTATCAGGTCACAGATTCCACCTGCTACCACTGTGGGGGAAGCATGAGCTGTGTTTCTGATCCCACCCCATATGCTGGAAGTTGCATGGGTACCGTGGGTGTTCCCACCCGCTGAGAAAGCATTCACACTGGGCTCAGAGTTGCCGCCACACAGAGGCACGTACCCAGTTGTGTGACCACAGCACTACTATGGGTATTTGTGCCATCTGGGAAAGCATTTGCATGTACACATATAGCTGCTGCTGCCTTTTCTTATGCTCATGCCAGCCTCTGTGCTTGGTGGGTGGGGCTTCTTCAAGGGTTCTGAGCATTGGCCAATCATTGGGACTCCAGTGGCACGGTGGGCTTTCCAACCACCCAGGAAAGCATTCATGCGTGGGTCCAGGGCTGCTGCCAACCCCTCCCAGAGTTGCACCAAGGCGCCTTCCTACTTTTGGGGATGCAGCAGTACTATTGGCTCTCATGCCAACCTGAGAAGTGCTCGGGTGTGTGCACAGTGCTGCCAGGGAAGGGATGGGGATAGGAATGAATTCATAGTACATGCAGTGACAAGCATAAATCTCAGAATAATTATGCTGAGTGAAAGAAGCCAGTAAAAAATGAGTACATAGTATATGATCCCATTTATAAAAATTCTTGGAAAATACAGGAAAATCTATAGGGACATATACCGGATCACTGGTTGCCTGGGAATGAGAATGTGTTTGCAAACGGCAGGAAAGGAGGAATTAAAATGAGCATGAGGAAATTTGGGGAGGATGGGCATTCCTTTTCTTGATTGTGGTGTTGGTTGAATAAGTTATAATCAAAATGTATCAAATTGTTCACTTTAAATGTATGCAGTTAATTGTATGTCGTTAATACCTCAATTAAGTTAGAACATGTAGGGAAAAGAGAGGGCGAGAGAGCCAAGAGAGGGAAAAGGGAAGGAAAAGAAGGACTGAGGGTGAAAATTAAGTGGACAAAAGGAAGAGGGAGACACAGGAGGCATCGGGTCTCTGTGACTTTGACATCTCCTTCCCCTGGAGTCTCCCATACTGGGCAACTGACTGGACCATTCTGATGTGCTCTCCTCACCTCACAAGTCACTGTCTGCCAGCGGAAGAAGGAGGGCGACTATGAGGTCCAGTGACGGTGCCTGGTCTATTACCTGCCTCATGGTGACCTATGGAAGCTGCGATGACTAGATCTGACTAGATCTGAGGTCCCCTTTTCCCAGCTTGGGTCCAGAGGAGCTTGGCTGGAACAGAATGAAACCACATTGGATGGACTCAGGCTCCAAGCCTTTATAGACTTGGCCCCTGACTGGCTCACAGGGGCCTAAGCTGAAAGATTTCACCTTCTTTAAGTCCTGAAAGTGACTGCAACTTCTGTCCTGTGGTGTCACACCAGTTCATCCCTCAGGGACACCAGAATTGGTGAAACAAGCACAGACATTGCCATCATGTAAAATCGAATCTCCACTTCAGTGCAAGGTTTCCCTTCTCTTAGGAAACTTTGGAACATCCCTCCCCTTGACTCTGTGCAGCCATCACACCCCTCTCGGTTCCTCCATATTCCTCCCCCACTGAAGGCCTGGCAGTCTCAAGTTCCCCTTTTCTGCTTCATTCTCTGAAGCTCAGATTCACCAGGACTTCCAGATCAATCTCCCTCGATGGCTCCTCTCCCCAATCATGGGTCCTCCATGACAGGAAACAGGCCAAGATGGGAGGAGTGTGTGAGACATGACTCTGCAGTCACCTTGGGCCTTGGGAGCTGAAATGACTAGGTGTCTGGGAAGCCTGAATCCCAGAGTAACACCAAGGCTCTGGGAAGAGAGTATCTGCTCTGGATGTAAAAGTGAATAAAACTCGGGGGGAGAAATCTGAGGGAAAAGAAAGAGACTTTTTTCATCTTTCTCTGTACAGAGTCCAACTAGCCTCACAGCAGAGGCTCCCCAACAAGCAGCCCAGAGCATCCCAAGCATGAGGCAGGCTGCGCTGTTCTGCTGTGGGTCTGTGGGAACAGATTACATTATCTGCACACACTGTGCAGATGACCACAGCTGAAGATACCCAAGGGCTGAGAATTAAAGTCATGGTCATGCCACTCTCTCAGACTTTTTGTGTGTGAGCTTCATATTCTCAATCTTAAGCAGTGATTCTCTGAGAATGCACACTCTGAGGATTATAATGATTAATAATATTAATATATTATTATTATACATAGCATACATTATACACTGTACATTATAATTATAAATTAACGTATAATTATTATTATACATTAATATATTATTATATATTACATTATAATAATATCATTATAGTGGTCAATAATAATCATTATTGATTATTTAATTTCTGCTAAGCAACATGACTGGCATGCTCTGCGTGTATTATCTCAGTTACAGTCACCATTTTTAGGGTTTTATTCCCATTTTAAGCTAAAGATATGGAGGCTCAGAAATATTAAATAACTTGACAAAGAAGGAAAAAAATTACTCCAAAGCTAAATTAAATACCTATTCAAACTATGTGTCAAAGAAAGAAAGATGTTATCTGACCTACAAACAGACTCAAAGTTGACCTCCCACAGGCCTGCAGTGAAAGAACTGGTAAAGAATGTACATCAGGAAGAAGAAATGTGAACCCAGGAAAACATAACAGGAGTCACGAGGAAAGGAAAAAACAGTCTGTCTAATTTAGTATTAGTTTTAAAACAAGATATTAAAAACACATTCACACCAAAATTCCAGATGATTACCACATGGAAGAATAGAGGAGAGAAGATTTAGCTAAAAAATAACTCATTTTTTAGGGAAGATATAAGTACTAATATACTCTATTATTGTTTAACACATTGCTCTCAGAAACTGATAAATCTGTGGGACAAAAGTAAGTAATGATAAAGAGGATTTGAAGAGTGCAACGTACTCGATCAGGCAAATAGACAAATCCCAACACACTGGCTTATTGTGAGACTTGTGATGCTGAAAACAGTCATTCTCCTGAGAGCATGATACCACAATGGCATATCAATTTTCATGAATCAAATTTCCAACACATATAAATCTAAAAAAAGGGACAATCCAGTATTTCATTATATGCTACTGTGATTCAACATGCAACAAATACCAGAAAAATAGAGACCCAGAAGTAGGTGTCTTTTGAGAAGACAGAGATAACAGCTCTTTAGTGAAATATGTTGGAATCTATTGGAATATTACACAAAAAGGACAATCCATTTGGACTAGGTAGTTTTTCTCTGTGACTGTGAGGGCAAAACTCTAAAGAATCCCCTGACTGTAATAACTCTCTGTTGATCTTAAAATACAAATGCATAACACTCAGGAAAGGAAAATGAGAGAACAAAATGAGAAGAAAAGCTCTCCTTTCTCTCCTCACCTGAAACCCAATCTCTCACCTCAGAAGGATCACTGTCTGTATCTTCTCTGTCATGCAAAGGAATCAAAGAAAAGAAAACTATTGGTATATACTAAAGTCTCAAGAGCTCAAAGCAAGAAGACATCAGGAGCCCTGCAGAGGCATTAATGTAGTGTGAGCTCCATGTCATCTGCACCGTCTTGTCTTTTCTTCATCGTGTTTCTCGGGACGTCCTTCTTGGCCCCTCACTCTCCCTGCGTCGCTAGCGAGTCTCTCTGCCTCAGTGCTACCGCCAGTCTCTCTCTTGCCGTCTTCACTTTTTTTTCCTGTTTCCTGATATCCTCCTCAGTCACCAGAAGTTGTTTGCAAAGGAGCTGTGGGATGTACAGACCAGCTCCTGGGATCGTCTCTGCTGAATTTGAAGACCAGGCAGGGGTGGGCATGGGGCTGGAGTTCAGACCACCTGTGAACACACCTGGCAGGGATGCATCTGTGCAACTAGGTGCAAGACTCAGCAGGGCTTTGGCAAGGTCCAAAGGACTTAACAGTTCTCCTGCACTCTGCAGGCCTGGAGACCTTGCAGTCTCTTCTGCCAGCAGAGTTGTTGGGGTTGCTCCAACGTTTCCTCCCATTGATGGCATCTGACCTCATTGCCAGGATAGGATGTGATTCTAGTAACTGGCCTCTTGAATATGTAACTGGACATCCTCAAAGGGATGGAGATGCTCAAACCAGGCTTTGGGTTGGATTGGTTTCCACAATCATGTCGCTTCCTCTGTGATGATTTGACCCTCATACTTCTTTTCCTCTTACTCTATAAAAATAAATTGTGAATGTGGATCAGAGTGATAAATGAAGCCTGCTTTCCCAGGACAATTATGTCAGATGCCTTGTACTTCTACCCTCCCTCTTTCCCTGTGGGGATTAATCTGACCTTTGTCCTGGGACATCATCAAAGAGATTTGGGTAAAGAACAGAAAGCTCGAGGTCAAAACTCAGGACTACGGCAGGTCATTTCTTCTCCCCCATGTTGTTAGACACTTATGAGTATGACTTTATTCTCTTTTTGTCCTTGTCACTCTCAACAAGAAAAGCCCTGGTGCTCCCTGTCAGGACACATGGTCCCCAGTCTTTTTCTAAATCCCAAATCGTACCATTCTTCTGTACTATATGACTATTCATTTGATTAACCCATTGACCAGTTGGTGTTCATAGCTCCATTAGAGCTTAAATCAGTAGTGAAATTATCATCCACCCCACTCCTAGTGACTCTTATTTGACGACTGTGAACATTAAATCTCAGTACAGAGAATGTATGAAAAAACTCAACTTCCAAATGGAGATTGTGCTGAGAATGGGAAGTACACACTGGATTTATGAAACCCAGGAAAAAAAGGTAAACTTTCTCATTATTAATTTTTGTATAGATTGCACCCACATTGATGATATCTTGGTTCTAGTGGGTTAAAATATACTATTAAAATTAGTTTCAACTGTTTGCTTTCATTTTTTAAAATGTGGCTACCAAGAAAAAAATTAAATTCTATAATATAGAGTGCTTAATGTTACTATTGGACAGTGCCGAGGAAGCCACCAGTGAAAAGAAAGTCCGGAGAAAGTGGTTAGGGAAATTTTTTCCCTAGAAAAGGAGTCTACACTGGCCCACACTGCAAGATGCAGCAAAAACTGTCACACACACACACACACACACACACACACACACACACTGACGGAATGAAACAAACCTCTTCCTAGAGTCACCACTTCTCACATGGCATGAGGTTGCACTCCTACTTAGTCCTAAATGCACTAATCTCAAGAAAGAAGGCAGAAGTCAAGGTAATTTACCAGTTAGGAAGATCTAAAACCAGAGACTAAAGCTCAAGATATGTGGTGAATTTCCTGTCGTGGCTTCTGTTATTAATTCAATATGTTAGGGAGACTTTTCCAAGGAGAGTTGTTTTAAAACTCACTTTTTCTTTACTATGTAAAAACAGACAGGCTATGTAAAGAATAATTACTCTAGCCAATCAATGAAAAGGAGATGATAGAACACTAATACCCTTATTATAAGTCACTACTGGATTAGAGAGTCAGGGAACAGCTGACATTGGGTTAATTTGGCCTTAATTAGGCTGATTCTGATTTCATGACCATTATATTGATTGTATTATGCTAGAACCTATGAAATTTCTCAGCCCCCCTACTATTTAACCACCAAGGCCCACCAACCAGACCAGTTCTTGCTGACACATCCCCTGCCTCCATCCCTTCTGAAAACACCTGGAGGATTTTCCCCAAATCCCACTCTGTCCCTGCGCTCTTCTACCTGCCCCAGGGCCAGGGAATCATTTTCTCCAAGGCTCAGCCTCTGCGTGTGCCCAGCTCTGGGGATGGCACTTCTCCCTCGAGTGAAGACAAGGATCAGAGTGCAGACCATGTGAGCTGCAGCAATTGGACAAAGACTGGGGTTTGCTGACAGAAAAGAACCTTTAGTGGGCACGGTTACTAGGGTCTAAGCCCCAGTGATTCCTCCAGGGAATGTGATGCAGGACAGAGAAGGAATGTCTGCATGTGGTTCAGCTTGGGAATGCCTGTAGCGTGACATAGGTGACATTGGTAATGCATTCGCCAATGTTGTTCACTCATTTATTCATCGTATGTCATGGAGTGCTTTCTACATACATCCAGGCAACAGTCTCACACTCTGGGGCTCACAGGCAGTGTCAGAAGAATTTCTAAATTTTATTTCTAATATATAGGTACAGCACTGGCAATACACTAGGTGTTCCAAGCATTTTTCAAACATTAACTCCTTTAATACTCTCCATAAACCTACAAAGTAGGTATGCTGATCATTATTGCCAACTGAGAGATGAAGAAACTGAGGCACCAATCAGGTAAATAACTCTGCCAATACAAATACATAGTAAGGGATGCAGCTGGTATTTGGACATGAGGAGTTAGCTCCATAGTCTGCGCTCTTAACGGTGACATTTACTCTCTAAAGACTTCACATCATGAAAAAATTTGATCAGTTATCCATTTTCTTGGTGCATTGAGAAGCCACACTATTTTATATGTGTCTGAAAAACAGGATACCTGCGTAGAAACTACTGCACATACACACTCAAATTACATCTAACAATGTCCCCAGTCCCTGAAAATTAATACAGAGAACATTTCAGAATGTTCCTTGCCCAGGTTGGGAGAATTCTGAGGATATTTCGGTGTTACTGTAAGAAGCTGAGGACAGGTGGGGAGTGGGTCTCAGGGGAAAGGTGTCCTCAGGAGTCACCATTGAATGACAACATTTATGGTAAGGTCTCAGCAGGGCCTGAATTCAGGATATGGTGGTGATTTAACCTTGTGGATATCTTCTGGCTGTGGGATTATGGTGATGCAGCACACAGAGGGGGGATGGTTCACTGTGTTCTTGGGGGAAACCAGACCCATGAAAGACAGGGAATGACAGTTTCCTTAGCCTTAGGGGCGGCTGCCAAGTCTCCTGGGGCGTGTGCTGGGGCCCCGTCAGAGGAGGAAGCAGCCTGGTAAACGGTGTGCCAGACCTGAGATCTGGAGGCCTCCCACAGCCGGGTCCCTGTCCTGCCCAGGCCCCCCGAGGGAGGACAATGGTCGTGGCAGTGGCGAGCAGGGTGGGGCTGGCGCCGAGCCTGCCCTTGGATGCCCCGGGGAAAGGCGCCGGGGGATGGGCTGCCCCTGGCCAGGTCTGAGGGACCGACCCAGCTGAAGGCTGTCGGGGGCAGAGAGAGAAGCCCCATCCGCCCTTTCCCTTCAGATTCTTAGGGCTGGCCAAATCCTTCACAAGACAGCTTGTCTGGAGAAAATCAGACCCAGCTCAAGAACATGTGTCCATGGGGGAAACCCGGGAAACTGAGTCTCCCCACGCAATTACAGAGATTCTCATCTTGCATCCTCTCCTGAGCTAATGACAAAGGTGGATGTCCCGGGTGGGCCTGTGGAATGGGAGAGGGGAGGAAGTCTATTGTCATGCAGAGGGACAAGGAAAGACTTGTCTGAATCTTCTCCCCTGCACTGCGTTCAGGTCTGGAAGGGACTGGCAGAGAGGTGAGCAGGAACCGGCCTCTCTGTGTTGAGGCTGGCCCCGGGGCAGGCTTGGGGGTGATGGCTGGAAGTGGGATGGCGCGTGAGTTGGCACCAGCCAGCGGTGGAGGCAGAGACTCAGAGGTCAGGGATCTCTCTCTCTGTCTCTGTCTCACTCTCTCTCCCTCAGGGAGCTGAGGAGAGTAAGGTGGCGCCCCCTGCCCACCTCGCCTACCTCTCAATGGGCCCTTCTTTCTCTGGCCGCTCCAGGAGCCCTGCGGACTTGGCTTCAACCCCCCACCCACCGCACAGGCCAAGGGCGCATGCGCGACCGCCGGGGCCTAGGGCTGACCTCGGGGGTCCTCAGTGAAGGCCCCGCCCTCCCCCCAGGCTCTGACCCAGCTGCAGCTGTTCCATCGCCGCCCTTCTGGACTGGGCTTCAGCTGTTGTCTCCCTCTCCTCCCCCACTCCCGCTCAGCTTGGAGGCCACTTCCCTGCCTTGAAAGCATTGCTCTGGCCCTGAGGGCCACAGGCGAACTGGGCTGCAAGCTCAAGGCTCTGCCTGGGCCAGCTGCTTCGGCCAGGGGTTCATTTCTTCCTGGAAAGACAAAGCCATGGCCTCACCCCACGCCTGGACTCTGCCACTGCAGCCAGCCCAGGTGTAGGAAAGGCTCTGTGGAGTCAGAAGCGCCGAGAGAGGCAGATGGCACCGCAGGCTTTGGGGGCCAGGGCGCAACTGGGCTAGCCCCTCCTCCCGGGAGTCGGGGAGGCCCGGCCATCCTAGTGCCCAGGCCACGGCTCCGGGGAGAAATCCGCCATGGAGGGCACGCGTGAGGCCCTCTGCCTGAGGTCGCAGGTGTCACACCAGGGCCACTGCAAGCCTGGCTCGGCTTGCCTGCTTTCTCCAGAGGAGGCTGGCCGCCCAGCCGAACCTGGCACCTG
Organism: Diceros bicornis minor; assembly: GCF_020826845.1. Lineage (NCBI taxonomy): Eukaryota > Metazoa > Chordata > Mammalia > Perissodactyla > Rhinocerotidae > Diceros > Diceros bicornis. Next base: position 3,116,614 of record NW_026690855.1, on the reverse strand, counting down.
GGCCAGGCCCCTTCCAAGGGGACGAGTTCCAGAGGCTAGAGCCCTGGGGGCGGCTGCCAAGTCTCCTGGGGCGTGTGCTGGGCCCCCGTCAGAGGAGGAAGCAGCCTGGTAAACGGTGTGCCAGGCCTGAGATCTGGAGGCCTCCCACACCCGGGTACCTGTCCTGCCCAGGCCCCCCGAGGGAGGACGATGGTCCTGGCAGTGGCGAGCGGGGTGGGGCTGGCGCCAAGCCTGCCCTTGGATGCCCCGGGGAAGGGCGCCGGGGGTGGGCTGCCCCTGACCAGGTCGGAGGGCCCGACCCAGCTCGGGGCTTTTGGGGGCAGAGAGAGAATCCCCATCCGCCCTTTCCCTTCAGATTCTTAGGGCTGGCCAAATCCTTCACAAGACAGCTTGTCTGCAGAAAATCAGACCCAGCTCAAGAACATGTGTCCATGGGGGAAACCCGGGAAACTGAGTCTCCCCACGCAATTACAGAGATTCTCATCTTGCATCCTCTCCTGAGCTAATGACAAAGGTGGATGTCCCGGGTGGGCCTGTGGAATGGGAGAGGGGAGGAAGTCTATTGTCATGCAGAGGGACAAGGAAAGACTTGTCTGAATCCTCTCGCCTGCACTGGGTTCAGGTCTGGAAGGGACTGGCAGAGAGGTGAGCAGGAACCGGCCTCTCTGTGTTGAGGCTGGCCCCGGGGCAGGCGTGGGGGTGATGGCTGGAAGTGGGATGGCGCGTGAGTTGGCACCAGCCAGCGGTGGAGGCAGAGACTCAGAGGTCAGGGATCTCTCTCTCTGTCTCTGTCTCTCTCTCTCTCCCTCAGGGAGCTGAGGAGAGTAAGGTGGCGCCCCCCTGCCCTCCTCGCCTACCTCTCCATGGGCCCTTCTTTCTCTGGCCGCTCCAGGAGCCCTGCGGACTTGGCTTCAACCCCCCACCCACCGCACAGGCCAAGGGCGCATGCGCGACCGCCGGGGCCTAGGGCTGAACTCGGGGGTCCTCAGTGAAGGCCCCGCCCTCCCCCCAGGCTCTAACCCAGCTACAGCTGTTCCATCGCCGCCCTTCTGGACTGGGCTTCAGCTGTTGTCTCCCTCCCCTCCCCCACTCCCGCTCAGCTTGGAGGCCACTTCCCTGCCTTGAAAGCATTGCTCTGGCCCTGAGGGCCACAGGCGAACTGGGCTGCAAGCTCAAGGCTCTGCCTGGGCCAGCTGCTTCGGCCAGGGGTTCATTTCTTCCTGGAAAGACAAAGCCATGGCCTCACCCCACGCCTGGACTCTGCCACTGCAGCCAGCCCAGGTGTAGGAAAGGCTCTGTGGAGTCAGAAGCGCCGAGAGAGGCAGATGGCACCGCAGGCTTTGGGGGCCAGGGCGCAACTGGGCTAGCCCCTCCTCCCGGGAGTCGGGGAGGCCCGGCCATCCTAGTGCCCAGGCCACGGCTCCGGGGAGAAATCCGCCATGGAGGGCACGCGTGAGGCCCTCTGCCTGAGGTCGCAGGTGTCACACCAGGGCCACTGCAAGCCTGGCTCGGCTTGCCTGCTTTCTCCAGAGGAGGCTGGCCGCCCAGCCGAACCTGGCACCTGGGCCAGGCCCCTTCCAAGGGGACGAGTTCCAGAGGCTAGAGCCCTGGGGGCGGCTGCCAAGTCTCGTGGGGCGTGTGCTGGGCCCCCGTCAGAGGAGGAAGCAGCCTGGTAAACGGTGTGCCAGGCCTGAGATCTGGAGGCCTCCCACACCCGGGTACCTGTCCTGCCCAGGCCCCCCGAGGGAGGACGATGGTCCTGGCAGTGGCGAGCGGGGTGGGGCTGGCGCCAAGCCTGCCCTTGGATGCCCCGGGGAAGGGCGCCGGGGGTGGGCTGCCCCTGACCAGGTCGGAGGGCCTGACCCAGCTCGGGGCTTTTGGGGGCAGAGAGAGAATCCCCATCCGCCCTTTCCCTTCAGAGTCTTAGGGCTGGCCAAATCCTTCACAAGACAGCTTGTCTGCAGAAAATCAGACCCAGCTCAAGAACATGTGTCCATGGGGGAAACCCGGGAAACTGAGTCTCCCCACGCAATTACAGAGATTCTCATCTTGCATCCTCTCCTGAGCTAATGACAAAAGTGGATGTCCCGGGTGGGCCTGTGGAATGGGAGAGGGGAGGAAGTCTATTGTCATGCAGAGGGACAAGGAAAGACTTGTCTGAATCCTCTCGCCTGCACTGGGTTCAGGTCTGGAAGGGACTGGCAGAGAGGTGAGCAGGAACCGGCCTCTCTGTGTTGAGGCTGGCCCCGGGGCAGGCGTGGGGGTGATGGCTGGAAGTGGGATGGCGCGTGAGTTGGCACCAGCCAGCGGTGGAGGCAGAGACTCAGAGGTCAGGGATCTCTCTCTCTGTCTCTGTCTCTCTCTCTCTCCCTCAGGGAGCTGAGGAGAGTAAGGTGGCGCCCCCCTGCCCTCCTCGCCTACCTCTCCATGGGCCCTTCTTTCTCTGGCCGCTCCAGGAGCCCTGCGGACTTGGCTTCAACCCCCCACCCACCGCACAGGCCAAGGGCGCATGCGCGACCGCCGGGGCCTAGGGCTGAACTCGGGGGTCCTCAGTGAAGGCCCCGCCCTCCCCCCAGGCTCTAACCCAGCTACAGCTGTTCCATCGCCGCCCTTCTGGACTGGGCTTCAGCTGTTGTCTCCCTCCCCTCCCCCACTCCCGCTCAGCTTGGAGGCCACTTCCCTGCCTTGAAAGCATTGCTCTGGCCCTGAGGGCCACAGGCGAACTGGGCTGCAAGCTCAAGGCTCTGCCTGGGCCAGCTGCTTCGGCCAGGGGTTCATTTCTTCCTGGAAAGACAAAGCCATGGCCTCACCCCACGCCTGGACTCTGCCACTGCAGCCAGCCCAGGTGTAGGAAAGGCTCTGTGGAGTCAGAAGCGCCGAGAGAGGCAGATGGCACCGCAGGCTTTGGGGGCCAGGGCGCAACTGGGCTAGCCCCTCCTCCCGGGAGTCGGGGAGGCCCGGCCATCCTAGTGCCCAGGCCACGGCTCCGGGGAGAAATCCGCCATGGAGGGCACGCGTGAGGCCCTCTGCCTGAGGTCGCAGGTGTCACACCAGGGCCACTGCAAGCCTGGCTCGGCTTGCCTGCTTTCTCCAGAGGAGGCTGGCCGCCCAGCCGAACCTGGCACCTGGGCCAGGCCCCTTCCAAGGGGACGAGTTCCAGAGGCTAGAGCCCTGGGGGCGGCTGCCAAGTCTCGTGGGGCGTGTGCTGGGCCCCCGTCAGAGGAGGAAGCAGCCTGGTAAACGGTGTGCCAGGCCTGAGATCTGGAGGCCTCCCACACCCGGGTACCTGTCCTGCCCAGGCCCCCCGAGGGAGGACGATGGTCCTGGCAGTGGCGAGCGGGGTGGGGCTGGCGCCAAGCCTGCCCTTGGATGCCCCGGGGAAGGGCGCCGGGGGTGGGCTGCCCCTGACCAGGTCGGAGGGCCCGACCCAGCTCGGGGCTTTTGGGGGCAGAGAGAGAATCCCCATCCGCCCTTTCCCTTCAGAGTCTTAGGGCTGGCCAAATCCTTCACAAGACAGCTTGTCTGCAGAAAATCAGACCCAGCTCAAGAACATGTGTCCATGGGGGAAACCCGGGAAACTGAGTCTCCCCACGCAATTACAGAGATTCTCATCTTGCATCCTCTCCTGAGCTAATGACAAAAGTGGATGTCCCGGGTGGGCCTGTGGAATGGGAGAGGGGAGGAAGTCTATTGTCATGCAGAGGGACAAGGAAAGACTTGTCTGAATCCTCTCGCCTGCACTGGGTTCAGGTCTGGAAGGGACTGGCAGAGAGGTGAGCAGGAACCGGCCTCTCTGTGTTGAGGCTGGCCCCGGGGCAGGCGTGGGGGTGATGGCTGGAAGTGGGATGGCGCGTGAGTTGGCACCAGCCAGCGGTGGAGGCAGAGACTCAGAGGTCAGGGATCTCTCTCTCTGTCTCTGTCTCTCTCTCTCTCCCTCAGGGAGCTGAGGAGAGTAAGGTGGCGCCCCCCTGCCCTCCTCGCCTACCTCAGCATGGGCCCTTCTTTCTCTGGCCGCTCCAGGAGCCCTGCGGACTTGGCTTCAACCCCCCACCCACCGCACAGGCCAAGGGCGCATGCGCGACCGCCGGGGCCTAGGGCTGAACTCGGGGGTCCTCAGTGAAGGCCCCGCCCTCCCCCCAGGCTCTAACCCAGCTACAGCTGTTCCATCGCCGCCCTTCTGGACTGGGCTTCAGCTGTTGTCTCCCTCCCCTCCCCCACTCCCGCTCAGCTTGGAGGCCACTTCCCTGCCTTGAAAGCATTGCTCTGGCCCTGAGGGCCACAGGCGAACTGGGCTGCAAGCTCAAGGCTCTGCCTGGGCCAGCTGCTTCGGCCAGGGGTTCATTTCTTCCTGGAAAGACAAAGCCATGGCCTCACCCCACGCCTGGACTCTGCCACTGCAGCCAGCCCAGGTGTAGGAAAGGCTCTGTGGAGTCAGAAGCGCCGAGAGAGGCAGATGGCACCGCAGGCTTTGGGGGCCAGGGCGCAACTGGGCTAGCCCCTCCTCCCGGGAGTCGGGGAGGCCCGGCCATCCTAGTGCCCAGGCCACGGCTCCGGGGAGAAATCCGCCATGGAGGGCACGCATGAGGCCCTCTGCCTGAGGTCGCAGGTGTCACACCAGGGCCACTGCAAGCCTGGCTCGGCTTGCCTGCTTTCTCCAGAGGAGGCTGGCCGCCCAGCCGAACCTGGCACCTGGGCCAGGCCCCTTCCAAGGGGACGAGTTCCAGAGGCTAGAGCCCTGGGGGCGGCTGCCAAGTCTCCTGGGGCGTGTGCTGGGCCCCCGTCAGAGGAGGAAGCAGCCTGGTAAACGGTGTGCCAGGCCTGAGATCTGGAGGCCTCCCACACCCGGGTACCTGTCCTGCCCAGGCCCCCCGAGGGAGGACGATGGTCCTGGCAGTGGCGAGCGGGGTGGGGCTGGCGCCAAGCCTGCCCTTGGATGCCCCGGGGAAGGGCGCCGGGGGTGGGCTGCCCCTGACCAGGTCGGAGGGCCCGACCCAGCTCGGGGCTTTTGGGGGCAGAGAGAGAATCCCCATCCGCCCTTTCCCTTCAGATTCTTAGGGCTGGCCAAATCCTTCACAAGACAGCTTGTCTGCAGAAAATCAGACCCAGCTCAAGAACATGTGTCCATGGGGGAAACCCGGGAAACTGAGTCTCCCCACGCAATTACAGAGATTCTCATCTTGCATCCTCTCCTGAGCTAATGACAAAGGTGGATGTCCCGGGTGGGCCTGTGGAATGGGAGAGGGGAGGAAGTCTATTGTCATGCAGAGGGACAAGGAAAGACTTGTCTGAATCCTCTCGCCTGCACTGGGTTCAGGTCTGGAAGGGACTGGCAGAGAGGTGAGCAGGAACCGGCCTCTCTGTGTTGAGGCTGGCCCCGGGGCAGGCGTGGGGGTGATGGCTGGAAGTGGGATGGCGCGTGAGTTGGCACCAGCCAGCGGTGGAGGCAGAGACTCAGAGGTCAGGGATCTCTCTCTCTGTCTCTGTCTCTCTCTCTCTCCCTCAGGGAGCTGAGGAGAGTAAGGTGGCGCCCCCCTGCCCTCCTCGCCTACCTCTCCATGGGCCCTTCTTTCTCTGGCCGCTCCAGGAGCCCTGCGGACTTGGCTTCAACCCCCCACCCACCGCACAGGCCAAGGGCGCATGCGCGACCGCCGGGGCCTAGGGCTGAACTCGGGGGTCCTCAGTGAAGGCCCCGCCCTCCCCCCAGGCTCTAACCCAGCTACAGCTGTTCCATCGCCGCCCTTCTGGACTGGGCTTCAGCTGTTGTCTCCCTCCCCTCCCCCACTCCCGCTCAGCTTGGAGGCCACTTCCCTGCCTTGAAAGCATTGCTCTGGCCCTGAGGGCCACAGGCGAACTGGGCTGCAAGCTCAAGGCTCTGCCTGGGCCAGCTGCTTCGGCCAGGGGTTCATTTCTTCCTGGAAAGACAAAGCCATGGCCTCACCCCACGCCTGGACTCTGCCACTGCAGCCAGCCCAGGTGTAGGAAAGGCTCTGTGGAGTCAGAAGCGCCGAGAGAGGCAGATGGCACCGCAGGCTTTGGGGGCCAGGGCGCAACTGGGCTAGCCCCTCCTCCCGGGAGTCGGGGAGGCCCGGCCATCCTAGTGCCCAGGCCACGGCTCCGGGGAGAAATCCGCCATGGAGGGCACGCGTGAGGCCCTCTGCCTGAGGTCGCAGGTGTCACACCAGGGCCACTGCAAGCCTGGCTCGGCTTGCCTGCTTTCTCCAGAGGAGGCTGGCCGCCCAGCCGAACCTGGCACCTGGGCCAGGCCCCTTCCAAGGGGACGAGTTCCAGAGGCTAGAGCCCTGGGGGCGGCTGCCAAGTCTCGTGGGGCGTGTGCTGGGCCCCCGTCAGAGGAGGAAGCAGCCTGGTAAACGGTGTGCCAGGCCTGAGATCTGGAGGCCTCCCACACCCGGGTACCTGTCCTGCCCAGGCCCCCCGAGGGAGGACGATGGTCCTGGCAGTGGCGAGCGGGGTGGGGCTGGCGCCAAGCCTGCCCTTGGATGCCCCGGGGAAGGGCGCCGGGGGTGGGCTGCCCCTGACCAGGTCGGAGGGCCCGACCCAGCTCGGGGCTTTTGGGGGCAGAGAGAGAATCCCCATCCGCCCTTTCCCTTCAGATTCTTAGGGCTGGCCAAATCCTTCACAAGACAGCTTGTCTGCAGAAAATCAGACCCAGCTCAAGAACATGTGTCCATGGGGGAAACCCGGGAAACTGAGTCTCCCCACGCAATTACAGAGATTCTCATCTTGCATCCTCTCCTGAGCTAATGACAAAGGTGGATGTCCCGGGTGGGCCTGTGGAATGGGAGAGGGGAGGAAGTCTATTGTCATGCAGAGGGACAAGGAAAGACTTGTCTGAATCCTCTCGCCTGCACTGGGTTCAGGTCTGGAAGGGACTGGCAGAGAGGTGAGCAGGAACCGGCCTCTCTGTGTTGAGGCTGGCCCCGGGGCAGGCGTGGGGGTGATGGCTGGAAGTGGGATGGCGCGTGAGTTGGCACCAGCCAGCGGTGGAGGCAGAGACTCAGAGGTCAGGGATCTCTCTCTCTGTCTCTGTCTCTCTCTCTCTCCCTCAGGGAGCTGAGGAGAGTAAGGTGGCGCCCCCCTGCCCTCCTCGCCTACCTCTCCATGGGCCCTTCTTTCTCTGGCCGCTCCAGGAGCCCTGCGGACTTGGCTTCAACCCCCCACCCACCGCACAGGCCAAGGGCGCATGCGCGACCGCCGGGGCCTAGGGCTGAACTCGGGGGTCCTCAGTGAAGGCCCCGCCCTCCCCCCAGGCTCTAACCCAGCTACAGCTGTTCCATCGCCGCCCTTCTGGACTGGGCTTCAGCTGTTGTCTCCCTCCCCTCCCCCACTCCCGCTCAGCTTGGAGGCCACTTCCCTGCCTTGAAAGCATTGCTCTGGCCCTGAGGGCCACAGGCGAACTGGGCTGCAAGCTCAAGGCTCTGCCTGGGCCAGCTGCTTCGGCCAGGGGTTCATTTCTTCCTGGAAAGACAAAGCCATGGCCTCACCCCACGCCTGGACTCTGCCACTGCAGCCAGCCCAGGTGTAGGAAAGGCTCTGTGGAGTCAGAAGCGCCGAGAGAGGCAGATGGCACCGCAGGCTTTGGGGGCCAGGGCGCAACTGGGCTAGCCCCTCCTCCCGGGAGTCGGGGAGGCCCGGCCATCCTAGTGCCCAGGCCACGGCTCCGGGGAGAAATCCGCCATGGAGGGCACGCGTGAGGCCCTCTGCCTGAGGTCGCAGGTGTCACACCAGGGCCACTGCAAGCCTGGCTCGGCTTGCCTGCTTTCTCCAGAGGAGGCTGGCCGCCCAGCCGAACCTGGCACCTGGGCCAGGCCCCTTCCAAGGGGACGAGTTCCAGAGGCTAGAGCCCTGGGGGCGGCTGCCAAGTCTCCTGGGGCGTGTGCTGGGCCCCCGTCAGAGGAGGAAGCAGCCTGGTAAATGGTGTGCCAGGCCTGAGATCTGGAGGCCTCCCACACCCGGGTCCCTGTCCTGCCCAGGCCCCCCGAGGGAGGACGATGGTCCTGGCAGTGGCGAGCGGGGTGGGGCTGGCGCCAAGCCTGCCCTTGGATGCCCCGGGGAAGGGCGCCGGGGGTGGGCTGCCGCTGACCAGGTCGGAGGGCCCGACCCAGCTCGGGGCTTTTGGGGGCAGAGAGAGAATCCCCATCCGCCCTTTCCCTTCAGATTCTTAGGGCTGGCCAAATCCTTCACAAGACAGCTTGTCTGCAGAAAATCAGACCCAGCTCAAGAACATGTGTCCATGGGGGAAACCCGGGAAACTGAGTCTCCCCACGCAATTACAGAGATTCTCATCTTGCATCCTCTCCTGGGCTAATGACAAAGGTGGATGTCCCGGGTGGGCCTGTGGAATGGGAGAGGGGAGGAAGTCTATTGTCATGCAGAGGGACAAGGAAAGACTTGTCTGAATCCTCTAGCCTGCACTGGGTTCAGGTCTGGAAGGGACTGGCAGAGAGGTGAGCAGGAACCGGCCTCTCTGTGTTGAGGCTGGCCCCGGGGCAGGCGTGGGGGTGATGGCTGGAAGTGGGATGGCGCGTGAGTTGGCACCAGCCAGCGGTGGAGGCAGAGACTCAGAGGTCAGGGATCTCTCTCTCTGTCTCTGTCTCTCTCTCTCTCCCTCAGGGAGCTGAGGAGAGTAAGGTGGCGCCCCCCTGCCCTCCTCGCCTACCTCTCCATGGGCCCTTCTTTCTCTGGCCGCTCCAGGAGCCCTGCGGACTTGGCTTCAACCCCCCACCCACCGCACAGGCCAAGGGCGCATGCGCGACCGCCGGGGCCTAGGGCTGAACTCGGGGGTCCTCAGTGAAGGCCCCGCCCTCCCCCCAGGCTCTAACCCAGCTACAGCTGTTCCATCGCCGCCCTTCTGGACTGGGCTTCAGCTGTTGTCTCCCTCCCCTCCCCCACTCCCGCTCAGCTTGGAGGCCACTTCCCTGCCTTGAAAGCATTGCTCTGGCCCTGAGGGCCACAGGCGAACTGGGCTGCAAGCTCAAGGCTCTGCCTGGGCCTGCTGCTTCGGCCAGGGGTTCATTTCTTCCTGGAAAGACAAAGCCATGGCCTCACCCCACGCCTGGACTCTGCCACTGCAGCCAGCCCAGGTGTAGGAAAGGCTCTGTGGAGTCAGAAGCGCCGAGAGAGGCAGATGGCACCGCAGGCTTTGGGGGCCAGGGCGCAACTGGGCTAGCCCCTCAACCCGGGAGTCGGGGAGGCCCGGCCATCCTAGTGCCCAGGCCACGGCTCCGGGGAGAAATCCGCCATGGAGGGCACGCGTGAGGCCCTCTGCCTGAGGTCGCAGGTGTCACACCAGGGCCACTGCAAGCCTGGCTCGGCTTGCCTGCTTTCTCCAGAGGAGGCTGGCCGCCCAGCCGAACCTGGCACCTGGGCCAGGCCCCTTCCAAGGGGACGAGTTCCAGAGGCTAGAGCCCTGGGGGCGGCTGCCAAGTCTCCTGGGGCGTGTGCTGGGCCCCCGTCAGAGGAGGAAGCAGCCTGGTAAACGGTGTGCCAGGCCTGAGATCTGGAGGCCTCCCACACCCGGGTACCTGTCCTGCCCAGGCCCCCCGAGGGAGGACGATGGTCCTGGCAGTGGCGAGCGGGGTGGGGCTGGCGCCAAGCCTGCCCTTGGATGCCCCGGGGAAGGGCGCCGGGGGTGGGCTGCCCCTGACCAGGTCGGAGGGCCCGACCCAGCTCGGGGCTTTTGGGGGCAGAGAGAGAATCCCCATCCGCCCTTTCCCTTCAGATTCTTAGGGCTGGCCAAATCCTTCACAAGACAGCTTGTCTGCAGAAAATCAGACCCAGCTCAAGAACATGTGTCCATGGGGGAAACCCGGGAAACTGAGTCTCCCCACGCAATTACAGAGATTCTCATCTTGCATCCTCTCCTGAGCTAATGACAAAGGTGGATGTCCCGGGTGGGCCTGTGGAATGGGAGAGGGGAGGAAGTCTATTGTCATGCAGAGGGACAAGGAAAGACTTGTCTGAATCCTCTCGCCTGCACTGGGTTCAGGTCTGGAAGGGACTGGCAGAGAGGTGAGCAGGAACCGGCCTCTCTGTGTTGAGGCTGGCCCCGGGGCAGGCGTGGGGGTGATGGCTGGAAGTGGGATGGCGCGTGAGTTGGCACCAGCCAGCGGTGGAGGCAGAGACTCAGAGGTCAGGGATCTCTCTCTCTGTCTCTGTCTCTCTCTCTCTCCCTCAGGGAGCTGAGGAGAGTAAGGTGGCGCCCCCCTGCCCTCCTCGCCTACCTCTCCATGGGCCCTTCTTTCTCTGGCCGCTCCAGGAGCCCTGCGGACTTGGCTTCAACCCCCCACCCACCGCACAGGCCAAGGGCGCATGCGCGACCGCCGGGGCCTAGGGCTGAACTCGGGGGTCCTCAGTGAAGGCCCCGCCCTCCCCCCAGGCTCTAACCCAGCTACAGCTGTTCCATCGCCGCCCTTCTGGACTGGGCTTCAGCTGTTGTCTCCCTCCCCTCCCCCACTCCCGCTCAGCTTGGAGGCCACTTCCCTGCCTTGAAAGCATTGCTCTGGCCCTGAGGGCCACAGGCGAACTGGGCTGCAAGCTCAAGGCTCTGCCTGGGCCTGCTGCTTCGGCCAGGGGTTCATTTCTTCCTGGAAAGACAAAGCCATGGCCTCACCCCACGCCTGGACTCTGCCACTGCAGCCAGCCCAGGTGTAGGAAAGGCTCTGTGGAGTCAGAAGCGCCGAGAGAGGCAGATGGCACCGCAGGCTTTGGGGGCCAGGGCGCAACTGGGCTAGCCCCTCAACCCGGGAGTCGGGGAGGCCCGGCCATCCTAGTGCCCAGGCCACGGCTCCGGGGAGAAATCCGCCATGGAGGGCACGCGTGAGGCCCTCTGCCTGAGGTCGCAGGTGTCACACCAGGGCCACTGCAAGCCTGGCTCGGCTTGCCTGCTTTCTCCAGAGGAGGCTGGCCGCCCAGCCGAACCTGGCACCTGGGCCAGGCCCCTTCCAAGGGGACGAGTTCCAGAGGCTAGAGCCCTGGGGGCGGCTGCCAAGTCTCCTGGGGCGTGTGCTGGGCCCCCGTCAGAGGAGGAAGCAGCCTGGTAAATGGTGTGCCAGGCCTGAGATCTGGAGGCCTCCCACACCCGGTTCCCTGTCCTGCCCAGGCCCCCCGAGGGAGGACGATGGTCCTGGCAGTGGCGAGCGGGGTGGGACTGGTGCCAAGCCTGCCCTTGGATGCCCCGGGGAAGGGCGCCGAGGGTGGGCTGCCCCTGACCAGGTCGGAGGGCCCGACCCAGCTCGGGGCTTTTGGGGGCAGAGAGAGAATCCCCATCCGCCCTTTCCCTTCAGATTCTTAGGGCTGGCCAAATCCTTCACAAGACAGCTTGTCTGGAGAAAATCAGACCCAGCTCAAGAACATGTGTCCATGGGGGAAACCCGGGAAACTGAGTCTCCCCACGCAATTACAGAGATTCTCATCTTGCATCCTCTCCTGAGCTAATGACAAAGGTGGATGTCCCGGGTGGGCCTGTGGAATGGGAGAGGGGAGGAAGTCTATTGTCATGCAGAGGGACAAGGAAAGACTTGTCTGAATCCTCTCCCCTGCACTGCGTTCAGGTCTGGAAGGGACTGGCAGAGAGGTGAGCAGGAACCGGCCTCTCTGTGTTGAGGCTGGCCCCGGGGCAGGCGTGGGGGTGATGGCTGTAAGTGGGATGGCGCGTGAGTTGGCACCAGCCAGCGGTGGAGGCAGAGACTCAGAGGTCAGGGATCTCTCTCTCTGTCTCTGTCTCTCTCTCTCTCCCTCAGGGAGCTGAGGAGAGTAAGGTGGCGCCCCCCTGCCCACCTCGCCTACCTCTCCATGGGCCCTACTTTCTCTGGCCGCTCCAGGAGCCCTGCGGACTTGGCTTCAACCCCCCACCCACCGCACAAGCCAAGGGCGCATGCGCCACCGCCGGGGCCTAGGGCTGACCTCGGGGGTCCTCAGTGAAGGCCCCGCCCTCCCCCCAGGCTCTGACCCAGCTGCAGCTGTTCCATCGCCGCCCTTCTGGACTGGGCTTCAGCTGTTGTCTCCCTCTCCTCCCCCACTCCCGCTCAGCTTGGAGGCCGCTTCCCTGCCTTGAAAGCATTGCTCTGGCCCTGAGGGCCACAGCCGAACTGGGCTGCAAGCTCAAGGCTCTGCCTGGGCCAGCTGCTTCGGCCAGGGGTTCATTTCTTCCTGGAAAGACAAAGCCATGGCCTCACCCCACGCCTGGACTCTGCCACTGCAGCCAGCCCAGGTGTAGGAAAGGCTCTGTGGAGTCAGAAGCGCCGATAGAGGCAGATGGCACCGCAGGCTTTGGGGGCCAGGGCGCAACTGGGCTAGCCCCTCCTCCCGGGAGTCGGGGAGGCCCGGCCATCCTAGTGCCCAGGCCACGGCTCCGGGGAGAAATCCGCCATGGAGGGCACGCGTGAGGCCCTCTGCCTGAGGTCGCAGGTGTCACACCAGGGCCACTGCAAGCCTGGCTCGGCTTGCCTGCTTTCTCCAGAGGAGGCTGGCCGCCCAGCCGAACCTGGCACCTGGGCCAGGCCCCTTCCAAGGGGACGAGTTCCAGAGGCTAGAGCCCTGGGGGCGGCTGCCAAGTCTCCTGGGGCGTGTGCTGGGCCCCCGTCAGAGGAGGAAGCAGCCTGGTAAACGGTGTGCCAGGCCTGAGATCTGGAGGCCTCCCACACCCGGGTACCTGTCCTGCCCAGGACCCCCGAGGGAGGACGATGGTCCTGGCAGTGGCGAGCGGGGTGGGGCTGGCGCCAAGCCTGCCCTTGGATGCCCCGGGGAAGGGCGCCGGGGGTGGGCTGCCCCTGACCAGGTCGGAGGGCCCGACCCAGCTCGGGGCTTTTGGGGGCAGAGAGAGAATCCCCATCCGCCCTTTCCCTTCAGATTCTTAGGGCTGGCCAAATCCTTCACAAGACAGCTTGTCTGCAGAAAATCAGACCCAGCTCAAGAACATGTGTCCATGGGGGAAACCCGGGAAACTGAGTCTCCCCACGCAATTACAGAGATTCTCATCTTGCATCCTCTCCTGAGCTAATGACAAAGGTGGATGTCCCGGGTGGGCCTGTGGAATGGGAGAGGGGAGGAAGTCTATTGTCATGCAGAGGGACAAGGAAAGACTTGTCTGAATCCTCTCGCCTGCACTGGGTTCAGGTCTGGAAGGGACTGGCAGAGAGGTGAGCAGGAACCGGCCTCTCTGTGTTGAGGCTGGCCCCGGGGCAGGCGTGGGGGTGATGGCTGGAAGTGGGATGGCGCGTGAGTTGGCACCAGCCAGCGGTGGAGGCAGAGACTCAGAGGTCAGGGATCTCTCTCTCTGTCTCTGTCTCTCTCTCTCTCCCTCAGGGAGCTGAGGAGAGTAAGGTGGCGCCCCCCTGCCCTCCTCGCCTACCTCTCCATGGGCCCTTCTTTCTCTGGCCGCTCCAGGAGCCCTGCGGACTTGGCTTCAACCCCCCACCCACCGCACAGGCCAAGGGCGCATGCGCGACCGCCGGGGCCTAGGGCTGAACTCGGGGGTCCTCAGTGAAGGCCCCGCCCTCCCCCCAGGCTCTAACCCAGCTACAGCTGTTCCATCGCCGCCCTTCTGGACTGGGCTTCAGCTGTTGTCTCCCTCCCCTCCCCCACTCCCGCTCAGCTTGGAGGCCACTTCCCTGCCTTGAAAGCATTGCTCTGGCCCTGAGGGCCACAGGCGAACTGGGCTGCAAGCTCAAGGCTCTGCCTGGGCCAGCTGCTTCGGCCAGGGGTTCATTTCTTCCTGGAAAGACAAAGCCATGGCCTCACCCCACGCCTGGACTCTGCCACTGCAGCCAGCCCAGGTGTAGGAAAGGCTCTGTGGAGTCAGAAGCGCCGAGAGAGGCAGATGGCACCGCAGGCTTTGGGGGCCAGGGCGCAACTGGGCTAGCCCCTCCTCCCGGGAGTCGGGGAGGCCCGGCCATCCTAGTGCCCAGGCCACGGCTCCGGGGAGAAATCCGCCATGGAGGGCACGCGTGAGGCCCTCTGCCTGAGGTCGCAGGTGTCACACCAGGGCCACTGCAAGCCTGGCTCGGCTTGCCTGCTTTCTCCAGAGGAGGCTGGCCGCCCAGCCGAACCTGGCACCTGGGCCAGGCCCCTTCCAAGGGGACGAGTTCCAGAGGCTAGAGCCCTGGGGGCGGCTGCCAAGTCTCCTGGGGCGTGTGCTGGGCCCCCGTCAGAGGAGGAAGCAGCCTGGTAAACGGTGTGCCAGGCCTGAGATCTGGAGGCCTCCCACACCCGGGTACCTGTCCTGCCCAGGCCCCCCGAGGGAGGACGATGGTCCTGGCAGTGGCGAGCGGGGTGGGGCTGGCGCCAAGCCTGCCCTTGGATGCCCCGGGGAAGGGCGCCGGGGGTGGGCTGCCCCTGACCAGGTCGGAGGGCCCGACCCAGCTCGGGGCTTTTGGGGGCAGAGAGAGAATCCCCATCCGCCCTTTCCCTTCAGATTCTTAGGGCTGGCCAAATCCTTCACAAGACAGCTTGTCTGCAGAAAATCAGACCCAGCTCAAGAACATGTGTCCATGGGGGAAACCCGGGAAACTGAGTCTCCCCACGCAATTACAGAGATTCTCATCTTGCATCCTCTCCTGAGCTAATGACAAAGGTGGATGTCCCGGGTGGGCCTGTGGAATGGGAGAGGGGAGGAAGTCTATTGTCATGCAGAGGGACAAGGAAAGACTTGTCTGAATCTTCTCCCCTGCACTGCGTTCAGGTCTGGAAGGGACTGGCAGAGAGGTGAGCAGGAACCAGCCTCTCTGTGTTGAGGCTGGCCCCGGGGCAGGCGTGGGGGTGATGGCTGGAAGTGGGATGGCGCGTGAGTTGGCACCAGCCAGCGGTGGAGGCAGAGACTCAGAGGTCAGGGATCTCTCTCTCTGTCTCTGTCTCTCTCTCTCTCCCTCAGGGAGCTGAGGAGAGTAAGGTGGCGCCCCCTGCCACCTCGCCTACCTCTCCATGGGCCCTTCTTTCTCTGGCCGCTCCAGGAGCCCTGCGGACTTGGCTTCAACCCCCCACCCACCGCACAGGCCAAGGGCGCATGCGCGACCGCCGGGGCCTAGGGCTGACCTCGGGGGTCCTCAGTGAAGGCCCCGCCCTCCCCCCAGGCTCTGACCCAGCTGCAGCTGTTCCATCGCCGCCCTTCTGGACTGGGCTTCAGCTGTTGTCTCCCTCTCCTCCCCCACTCCCGCTCAGCTTGGAGGCCGCTTCCCTGCCTTGAAAGCATTGCTCTGGCCCTGAGGGCCACAGGCGAACTGGGCTGCAAACTCAAGGCTCTGCCTGGGCCAGCTGCTTCGGCCAGGGGTTCATTTCTTCCTGGAAAGACAAAGCCATGGCCTCACCCCACGCCTGGACTCTGCCACTGCAGCCAGCACAGGTGTAGGAAAGGCTCTGTGGAGTCAGAAGCGCCGAGAGAGGCAGATGGCACCGCAGGCTTTGGGGGCCAGGGCGCAACTGGGCTAGCCCCTCCTCCCGGGAGTCGGGGAGGCCCGGCCATCCTAGTGCCCAGGCCACGGCTCCGGGGAGAAATCCGCCATGGAGGGCACGCGTGAGGCCCTCTGCCTGAGGTCGCAGGTGTCACACCAGGGCCACTGCAAGCCTGGCTCGGCTTGCCTGCTTTCTCCAGAGGAGGCTGGCCGACCAGCCGAACCTGGCACCTGGGCCAGGCCCCTTCCAAGGGGACGAGTTCCAGAGGCTAGAGCCCTGGGGGCGGCTGCCAAGTCTCCTGGGGCGTGTGCTGGGCCCCCGTCAGAGGAGGAAGCAGCCTGGTAAACGGTGTGCCAGGCCTGAGATCTAGAGGCCTCCCACACCCGGGTACCTGTCCTGCCCAGGCCCCCCGAGGGAGGACGATGGTCCTGGCAGTGGCGAGCGGGGTGGGGCTGGCGCCAAGCCTGCCCTTGGATGCCCCGGGGAAGGGCGCCGGGGGTGGGCTGCCCCTGACCAGGTCGGAGGGCCCGACCCAGCTCGGGGCTTTTGGGGGCAGAGAGAGAATCCCCATCCGCCCTTTCCCTTCAGATTCTTAGGGCTGGCCAAATCCTTCACAAGACAGCTTGTCTGCAGAAAATCAGACCCAGCTCAAGAACATGTGTCCATGGGGGAAACCCGGGAAACTGAGTCTCCCCACGCAATTACAGAGATTCTCATCTTGCATCCTCTCCTGAGCTAATGACAAAGGTGGATGTCCCGGGTGGGCCTGTGGAATGGGAGAGGGGAGGAAGTCTATTGTCATGCAGAGGGACAAGGAAAGACTTGTCTGAATCCTCTCGCCTGCACTGGGTTCAGGTCTGGAAGGGACTGGCAGAGAGGTGAGCAGGAACCGGCCTCTCTGTGTTGAGGCTGGCCCCGGGGCAGGCGTGGGGGTGATGGCTGGAAGTGGGATGGCGCGTGAGTTGGCACCAGCCAGCGGTGGAGGCAGAGACTCAGAGGTCAGGGATCTCTCTCTCTGTCTCTGTCTCTCTCTCTCTCCCTCAGGGAGCTGAGGAGAGTAAGGTGGCGCCCCCCTGCCCTCCTCGCCTACCTCTCCATGGGCCCTTCTTTCTCTGGCCGCTCCAGGAGCCCTGCGGACTTGGCTTCAACCCCCCACCCACCGCACAGGCCAAGGGCGCATGCGCGACCGCCGGGGCCTAGGGCTGACCTCGGGGGTCCTCAGTGAAGGCCCCGCCCTCCCCCCAGGCTCTGACCCAGCTGCAGCTGTTCCATCGCCGCCCTTCTGGACTGGGCTTCAGCTGTTGTCTCCCTCTCCTCCCCCACTCCCGCTCAGCTTGGAGGCCGCTTCCCTGCCTTGAAAGCATTGCTCTGGCCCTGAGGGCCACAGGCGAACTGGGCTGCAAACTCAAGGCTCTGCCTGGGCCAGCTGCTTCGGCCAGGGGTTCATTTCTTCCTGGAAAGACAAAGCCATGGCCTCACCCCACGCCTGGACTCTGCCACTGCAGCCAGCACAGGTGTAGGAAAGGCTCTGTGGAGTCAGAAGCGCCGAGAGAGGCAGATGGCACCGCAGGCTTTGGGGGCCAGGGCGCAACTGGGCTAGCCCCTCCTCCCGGGAGTCGGGGAGGCCCGGCCATCCTAGTGCCCAGGCCACGGCTCCGGGGAGAAATCCGCCATGGAGGGCACGCGTGAGGCCCTCTGCCTGAGGTCGCAGGTGTCACACCAGGGCCACTGCAAGCCTGGCTCGGCTTGCCTGCTTTCTCCAGAGGAGGCTGGCCGACCAGCCGAACCTGGCACCTGGGCCAGGCCCCTTCCAAGGGGACGAGTTCCAGAGGCTAGAGCCCTGGGGGCGGCTGCCAAGTCTCCTGGGGCGTGTGCTGGGCCCCCGTCAGAGGAGGAAGCAGCCTGGTAAACGGTGTGCCAGGCCTGAGATCTAGAGGCCTCCCACACCCGGGTACCTGTCCTGCCCAGGCCCCCCGAGGGAGGACGATGGTCCTGGCAGTGGCGAGCGGGGTGGGGCTGGCGCCAAGCCTGCCCTTGGATGCCCCGGGGAAGGGCGCCGGGGGTGGGCTGCCCCTGACCAGGTCGGAGGGCCCGACCCAGCTCGGGGCTTTTGGGGGCAGAGAGAGAATCCCCATCCGCCCTTTCCCTTCAGATTCTTAGGGCTGGCCAAATCCTTCACAAGACAGCTTGTCTGCAGAAAATCAGACCCAGCTCAAGAACATGTGTCCATGGGGGAAACCCGGGAAACTGAGTCTCCCCACGCAATTACAGAGATTCTCATCTTGCATCCTCTCCTGAGCTAATGACAAAGGTGGATGTCCCGGGTGGGCCTGTGGAATGGGAGAGGGGAGGAAGTCTATTGTCATGCAGAGGGACAAGGAAAGACTTGTCTGAATCCTCTCGCCTGCACTGGGTTCAGGTCTGGAAGGGACTGGCAGAGAGGTGAGCAGGAACCGGCCTCTCTGTGTTGAGGCTGGCCCCGGGGCAGGCGTGGGGGTGATGGCTGGAAGTGGGATGGCGCGTGAGTTGGCACCAGCCAGCGGTGGAGGCAGAGACTCAGAGGTCAGGGATCTCTCTCTCTGTCTCTGTCTCTCTCTCTCTCCCTCAGGGAGCTGAGGAGAGTAAGGTGGCGCCCCCCTGCCCTCCTCGCCTACCTCTCCATGGGCCCTTCTTTCTCTGGCCGCTCCAGGAGCCCTGCGGACTTGGCTTCAACCCCCCACCCACCGCACAGGCCAAGGGCGCATGCGCGACCGCCGGGGCCTAGGGCTGAACTCGGGGGTCCTCAGTGAAGGCCCCGCCCTCCCCCCAGGCTCTAACCCAGCTACAGCTGTTCCATCGCCGCCCTTCTGGACTGGGCTTCAGCTGTTGTCTCCCTCCCCTCCCCCACTCCCGCTCAGCTTGGAGGCCACTTCCCTGCCTTGAAAGCATTGCTCTGGCCCTGAGGGCCACAGGCGAACTGGGCTGCAAGCTCAAGGCTCTGCCTGGGCCAGCTGCTTCGGCCAGGGGTTCATTTCTTCCTGGAAAGACAAAGCCATGGCCTCACCCCACGCCTGGACTCTGCCACTGCAGCCAGCCCAGGTGTAGGAAAGGCTCTGTGGAGTCAGAAGCGCCGAGAGAGGCAGATGGCACCGCAGGCTTTGGGGGCCAGGGCGCAACTGGGCTAGCCCCTCCTCCCGGGAGTCGGGGAGGCCCGGCCATCCTAGTGCCCAGGCCACGGCTCCGGGGAGAAATCCGCCATGGAGGGCACGCGTGAGGCCCTCTGCCTGAGGTCGCAGGTGTCACACCAGGGCCACTGCAAGCCTGGCTCGGCTTGCCTGCTTTCTCCAGAGGAGGCTGGCCGCCCAGCCGAACCTGGCACCTGGGCCAGGCCCCTTCCAAGGGGACGAGTTCCAGAGGCTAGAGCCCTGGGGGCGGCTGCCAAGTCTCGTGGGGCGTGTGCTGGGCCCCCGTCAGAGGAGGAAGCAGCCTGGTAAACGGTGTGCCAGGCCTGAGATCTGGAGGCCTCCCACACCCGGGTACCTGTCCTGCCCAGGCCCCCCGAGGGAGGACGATGGTCCTGGCAGTGGCGAGCGGGGTGGGGCTGGCGCCAAGCCTGCCCTTGGATGCCCCGGGGAAGGGCGCCGGGGGTGGGCTGCCCCTGACCAGGTCAGAGGGCCCGACCCAGCTCGGGGCTTTTGGGGGCAGAGAGAGAATCCCCATCCGCCCTTTCCCTTCAGATTCTTAGGGCTGGCCAAATCCTTCACAAGACAGCTTGTCTGCAGAAAATCAGACCCAGCTCAAGAACATGTGTCCATGGGGGAAACCCGGGAAACTGAGTCTCCCCACGCAATTACAGAGATTCTCATCTTGCATCCTCTCCTGAGCTAATGACAAAGGTGGATGTCCCGGGTGGGCCTGTGGAATGGGAGAGGGGAGGAAGTCTATTGTCATGCAGAGGGACAAGGAAAGACTTGTCTGAATCTTCTCCCCTGCACTGCGTTCAGGTCTGGAAGGGACTGGCAGAGAGGTGAGCAGGAACCGGCCTCTCTGTGTTGAGGCTGGCCCCGGGGCAGGCGTGGGGGTGATGGCTGGAAGTGGGATGGCGCGTGAGTTGGCACCAGCCAGCGGTGGAGGCAGAGACTCAGAGGTCAGGGATCTCTCTCTCTGTCTCTGTCTCTCTCTCTCTCCCTCAGGGAGCTGAGGAGAGTAAGGTGGCGCCCCCCTGCCCTCCTCGCCTACCTCTCCATGGGCCCTTCTTTCTCTGGCCGCTCCAGGAGCCCTGCGGACTTGGCTTCAACCCCCCACCCACCGCACAGGCCAAGGGCGCATGCGCGACCGCCGGGGCCTAGGGCTGACCTCGGGGGACCTCAGTGAAGGCCCCGCCCTCCCCCCAGGCTCTGACCCAGCTACAGCTGTTCCATCGCCGCCCTTCTGGACTGGGCTTCAGCTGTTGTCTCCCTCCCCTCCCCCACTCCCGCTCAGCTTGGAGGCCACTTCCCTGCCTTGAAAGCATTGCTCTGGCCCTGAGGGCCACAGGCGAACTGGGCTGCAAGCTCAAGGCTCTGCCTGGGCCAGCTGCTTCGGCCAGGGGCTCATTTCTTCCTGGAAAGACAAAGCCATGGCCTCACCCCACGCCTGGACTCTGCCACTGCAGCCAGCCCAGGTGTAGGAAAGGCTCTGTGGAGTCAGAAGCGCCGAGAGAGGCAGATGGCACCGCAGGCTTTGGGGGCCAGGGCGCAACTGGGCTAGCCCCTCCTCCCGGGAGTCGGGGAGGCCCGGCCATCCTAGTGCCCAGGCCACGGCTCCGGGGAGAAATCCGCCATGGAGGGCACGCGTGAGGCCCTCTGCCTGAGGTCGCAGGTGTCACACCAGGGCCACTGCAAGCCTGGCTCGGCTTGCCTGCTTTCTCCAGAGGAGGCTGGCCGCCCAGCCGAACCTGGCACCTGGGCCAGGCCCCTTCCAAGGGGACGAGTTCCAGAGGCTAGAGCCCTGGGGGCGGCTGCCAAGTCTCCTGGGGCGTGTGCTGGGCCCCCGTCAGAGGAGGAAGCAGCCTGGTAAACGGTGTGCCAGGCCTGAGATCTGGAGGCCTCCCACACCCGGGTACCTGTCCTGCCCAGGACCCCCGAGGGAGGACGATGGTCCTGGCAGTGGCGAGCGGGGTGGGGCTGGCGCCAAGCCTGCCCTTGGATGCCCCGGGGAAGGGCGCCGGGGGTGGGCTGCCCCTGACCAGGTCGGAGGGCCCGACCCAGCTCGGGGCTTTTGGGGGCAGAGAGAGAATCCCCATCCGCCCTTTCCCTTCAGATTCTTAGGGCTGGCCAAATCCTTCACAAGACAGCTTGTCTGCAGAAAATCAGACCCAGCTCAAGAACATGTGTCCATGGGGGAAACCCGGGAAACTGAGTCTCCCCACGCAATTACAGAGATTCTCATCTTGCATCCTCTCCTGAGCTAATGACAAAGGTGGATGTCCCGGGTGGGCCTGTGGAATGGGAGAGGGGAGGAAGTCTATTGTCATGCAGAGGGACAAGGAAAGACTTGTCTGAATCCTCTCGCCTGCACTGGGTTCAGGTCTGGAAGGGACTGGCAGAGAGGTGAGCAGGAACCGGCCTCTCTGTGTTGAGGCTGGCCCCGGGGCAGGCGTGGGGGTGATGGCTGGAAGTGGGATGGCGCGTGAGTTGGCACCAGCCAGCGGTGGAGGCAGAGACTCAGAGGTCAGGGATCTCTCTCTCTGTCTCTGTCTCTCTCTCTCTCCCTCAGGGAGCTGAGGAGAGTAAGGTGGCGCCCCCCTGCCCTCCTCGCCTACCTCTCCATGGGCCCTTCTTTCTCTGGCCGCTCCAGGAGCCCTGCGGACTTGGCTTCAACCCCCCACCCACCGCACAGGCCAAGGGCGCATGCGCGACCGCCAGGGCCTAGGGCTGAACTCGGGGGTCCTCAGTGAAGGCCCCGCCCTCCCCCCAGGCTCTAACCCAGCTACAGCTGTTCCATCGCCGCCCTTCTGGACTGGGCTTCAGCTGTTGTCTCCCTCCCCTCCCCCACTCCCGCTCAGCTTGGAGGCCACTTCCCTGCCTTGAAAGCATTGCTCTGGCCCTGAGGGCCACAGGCGAACTGGGCTGCAAGCTCAAGGCTCTGCCTGGGCCAGCTGCTTCGGCCAGGGGTTCATTTCTTCCTGGAAAGACAAAGCCATGGCCTCACCCCACGCCTGGACTCTGCCACTGCAGCCAGCCCAGGTGTAGGAAAGGCTCTGTGGAGTCAGAAGCGCCGAGAGAGGCAGATGGCACCGCAGGCTTTGGGGGCCAGGGCGCAACTGGGCTAGCCCCTCCTCCCGGGAGTCGGGGAGGCCCGGCCATCCTAGTGCCCAGGCCACGGCTCCGGGGAGAAATCCGCCATGGAGGGCACGCGTGAGGCCCTCTGCCTGAGGTCGCAGGTGTCACACCAGGGCCACTGCAAGCCTGGCTCGGCTTGCCTGCTTTCTCCAGAGGAGGCTGGCCGCCCAGCCGAACCTGGCACCTGGGCCAGGCCCCTTCCAAGGGGACGAGTTCCAGAGGCTAGAGCCCTGGGGGCGGCTGCCAAGTCTCGTGGGGCGTGTGCTGGGCCCCCGTCAGAGGAGGAAGCAGCCTGGTAAACGGTGTGCCAGGCCTGAGATCTGGAGGCCTCCCACACCCGGGTACCTGTCCTGCCCAGGCCCCCCGAGGGAGGACGATGGTCCTGGCAGTGGCGAGCGGGGTGGGGCTGGCGCCAAGCCTGCCCTTGGATGCCCCGGGGAAGGGCGCCGGGGGTGGGCTGCCCCTGACCAGGTCGGAGGGCCCGACCCAGCTCGGGGCTTTTGGGGGCAGAGAGAGAATCCCCATCCGCCCTTTCCCTTCAGATTCTTAGGGCTGGCCAAATCCTTCACAAGACAGCTTGTCTGCAGAAAATCAGACCCAGCTCAAGAACATGTGTCCATGGGGGAAACCCGGGAAACTGAGTCTCCCCACGCAATTACAGAGATTCTCATCTTGCATCCTCTCCTGAGCTAATGACAAAGGTGGATGTCCCGGGTGGGCCTGTGGAATGGGAGAGGGGAGGAAGTCTATTGTCATGCAGAGGGACAAGGAAAGACTTGTCTGAATCCTCTCGCCTGCACTGGGTTCAGGTCTGGAAGGGACTGGCAGAGAGGTGAGCAGGAACCGGCCTCTCTGTGTTGAGGCTGGCCCCGGGGCAGGCGTGGGGGTGATGGCTGGAAGTGGGATGGCGCGTGAGTTGGCACCAGCCAGCGGTGGAGGCAGAGACTCAGAGGTCAGGGATCTCTCTCTCTGTCTCTGTCTCTCTCTCTCTCCCTCAGGGAGCTGAGGAGAGTAAGGTGGCGCCCCCCTGCCCACCTCGCCTACCTCTCCATGGGCCCTTCTTTCTCTGGCCGCTCCAGGAGCCCTGCGGACTTGGCTTCAACCCCCCACCCACCGCACAAGCCAAGGGCGCATGCGCCACCGCCGGGGCCTAGGGCTGACCTCGGGGGTCCTCAGTGAAGGCCCCGCCCTCCCCCCAGGCTCTGACCCAGCTGCAGCTGTTCCATCGCCGCCCTTCTGGACTGGGCTTCAGCTGTTGTCTCCCTCTCCTCCCCCACTCCCGCTCAGCTTGGAGGCCGCTTCCCTGCCTTGAAAGCATTGCTCTGGCCCTGAGGGCCACAGCCGAACTGGGCTGCAAGCTCAAGGCTCTGCCTGGGCCAGCTGCTTCGTCCAGGGGTTCATTTCTTCCTGGAAAGACAAAGCCATGGCCTCACCCCACGCCTGGACACTGCCACTGCAGCCAGCCCAGGTGTAGGAAAGGCTCTGTGGAGTCAGAAGCGCCGAGAGAGGCAGATGGCACCGCAGGCTTTGGGGGCCAGGGCGCAACTGGGCTAGCCCCTCCTCCCGGGAGTCGGGGAGGCCCGGCCATCCTAGTGCCCAGGCCACGGCTCCGGGGAGAAATCCGCCATGGAGGGCACGCGTGAGGCCCTCTGCCTGAGGTCGCAGGTGTCACACCAGGGCCACTGCAAGCCTGGCTCGGCTTGCCTGCTTTCTCCAGAGGAGGCTGGCCGCCCAGCCGAACCTGGCACCTGGGCCAGGCCCCTTCCAAGGGGACGAGTTCCAGAGGCTAGAGCCCTGGGGGCGGCTGCCAAGTCTCCTGGGGCGTGTGCTGGGCCCCCGTCAGAGGAGGAAGCAGCCTGGTAAACGGTGTGCCAGGCCTGAGATCTGGAGGCCTCCCACACCCGGGTACCTGTCCTGCCCAGGCCCCCCGAGGGAGGACGATGGTCCTGGCAGTGGCGAGCGGGGTGGGGCTGGCGCCAAGCCTGCCCTTGGATGCCCCGGGGAAGGGCGCCGGGGGTGGGCTGCCCCTGACCAGGTCGGAGGGCCCGACCCAGCTCGGGGCTTTTGGGGGCAGAGAGAGAATCCCCATCCGCCCTTTCCCTTCAGATTCTTAGGGCTGGCCAAATCCTTCACAAGACAGCTTGTCTGCAGAAAATCAGACCCAGCTCAAGAACATGTGTCCATGGGGGAAACCCGGGAAACTGAGTCTCCCCACGCAATTACAGAGATTCTCATCTTGCATCCTCTCCTGAGCTAATGACAAAGGTGGATGTCCCGGGTGGGCCTGTGGAATGGGAGAGGGGAGGAAGTCTATTGTCATGCAGAGGGACAAGGAAAGACTTGTCTGAATCCTCTCGCCTGCACTGGGTTCAGGTCTGGAAGGGACTGGCAGAGAGGTGAGCAGGAACCGGCCTCTCTGTGTTGAGGCTGGCCCCGGGGCAGGCGTGGGGGTGATGGCTGGAAGTGGGATGGCGCGTGAGTTGGCACCAGCCAGCGGTGGAGGCAGAGACTCAGAGGTCAGGGATCTCTCTCTCTGTCTCTGTCTCTCTCTCTCTCCCTCAGGGAGCTGAGGAGAGTAAGGTGGCGCCCCCCTGCCCTCCTCGCCTACCTCTCCATGGGCCCTTCTTTCTCTGGCCGCTCCAGGAGCCCTGCGGACTTGGCTTCAACCCCCCACCCACCGCACAGGCCAAGGGCGCATGCGCGACCGCCGGGGCCTAGGGCTGAACTCGGGGGTCCTCAGTGAAGGCCCCGCCCTCCCCCCAGGCTCTAACCCAGCTACAGCTGTTCCATCGCCGCCCTTCTGGACTGGGCTTCAGCTGTTGTCTCCCTCCCCTCCCCCACTCCCGCTCAGCTTGGAGGCCACTTCCCTGCCTTGAAAGCATTGCTCTGGCCCTGAGGGCCACAGGCGAACTGGGCTGCAAGCTCAAGGCTCTGCCTGGGCCAGCTGCTTCGGCCAGGGGTTCATTTCTTCCTTGAAAGACAAAGCCATGGCCTCACCCCACGCCTGGACTCTGCCACTGCAGCCAGCCCAGGTGTAGGAAAGGCTCTGTGGAGTCAGAAGCGCCGATAGAGGCAGAAGGCACCGCAGGCTTTGGGGGCCAGGATGCAACTGGGCTAGCCCCTCCTCCCGGGAGTCGGGGAGGCCCGGCCATCCTCGTGCCCAGGCCACGGCTCCGGGGAGAAATCCGCCATGGAGGGCACGCGTGAGGCCCTCTGCCTGAGGTCGCAGGTGTCACACCAGGGCCACTGCAAGCCTGGCTCGGCTTGCCTGCTTTCTCCAGAGGAGGCTGGCCGCCCAGCCGAACCTGGCACCTGGGCCAGGCCCCTTCCAAGGGGACGAGTTCCAGAGGCTAGAGCCCTGGGGGCGGCTGCCAAGTCTCCTGGGGCGTGTGCTGGGCCCCCGTCAGAGGAGGAAGCAGCCTGGTAAACGGTGGTGCCAGGCCTGAGATCTGGAGGCCTCCCACACCCGGGTACCTGTCCTGCCCAGGACCCCCGAGGGAGGACGATGGTCCTGGCAGTGGCGAGCGGGGTGGGGCTGGCGCCAAGCCTGCCCTTGGATGCCCCGGGGAAGGGCGCCGGGGGTGGGCTGCCCCTGACCAGGTCGGAGGGCCCGACCCAGCTCGGGGCTTTTGGGGGCAGAGAGAGAATCCCCATCCGCCCTTTCCCTTCAGATTCTTAGGGCTGGCCAAATCCTTCACAAGACAGCTTGTCTGCAGAAAATCAGACCCAGCTCAAGAACATGTGTCCATGGGGGAAACCCGGGAAACTGAGTCTCCCCACGCAATTACAGAGATTCTCATCTTGCATCCTCTCCTGAGCTAATGACAAAGGTGGATGTCCCGGGTGGGCCTGTGGAATGGGAGAGGGGAGGAAGTCTATTGTCATGCAGAGGGACAAGGAAAGACTTGTCTGAATCCTCTCGCCTGCACTGGGTTCAGGTCTGGAAGGGACTGGCAGAGAGGTGAGCAGGAACCGGCCTCTCTGTGTTGAGGCTGGCCCCGGGGCAGGCGTGGGGGTGATGGCTGGAAGTGGGATGGCGCGTGAGTTGGCACCAGCCAGCGGTGGAGGCAGAGACTCAGAGGTCAGGGATCTCTCTCTCTGTCTCTGTCTCTCTCTCTCTCCCTCAGGGAGCTGAGGAGAGTAAGGTGGCGCCCCCCTGCCCTCCTCGCCTACCTCTCCATGGGCCCTTCTTTCTCTGGCCGCTCCAGGAGCCCTGCGGACTTGGCTTCAACCCCCCACCCACCGCACAGGCCAAGGGCGCATGCGCGACCGCCGGGGCCTAGGGCTGAACTCGGGGGTCCTCAGTGAAGGCCCCGCCCTCCCCCCAGGCTCTAACCCAGCTACAGCTGTTCCATCGCCGCCCTTCTGGACTGGGCTTCAGCTGTTGTCTCCCTCCCCTCCCCCACTCCCGCTCAGCTTGGAGGCCACTTCCCTGCCTTGAAAGCATTGCTCTGGCCCTGAGGGCCACAGGCGAACTGGGCTGCAAGCTCAAGGCTCTGCCTGGGCCAGCTGCTTCGGCCAGGGGTTCATTTCTTCCTTGAAAGACAAAGCCATGGCCTCACCCCACGCCTGGACTCTGCCACTGCAGCCAGCCCAGGTGTAGGAAAGGCTCTGTGGAGTCAGAAGCGCCGATAGAGGCAGAAGGCACCGCAGGCTTTGGGGGCCAGGATGCAACTGGGCTAGCCCCTCCTCCCGGGAGTCGGGGAGGCCCGGCCATCCTCGTGCCCAGGCCACGGCTCCGGGGAGAAATCCGCCATGGAGGGCACGCGTGAGGCCCTCTGCCTGAGGTCGCAGGTGTCACACCAGGGCCACTGCAAGCCTGGCTCGGCTTGCCTGCTTTCTCCAGAGGAGGCTGGCCGCCCAGCCGAACCTGGCACCTGGGCCAGGCCCCTTCCAAGGGGACGAGTTCCAGAGGCTAGAGCCCTGGGGGCGGCTGCCAAGTCTCCTGGGGCGTGTGCTGGGCCCCCGTCAGAGGAGGAAGCAGCCTGGTAAACGGTGTGCCAGGCCTGAGATCTGGAGGCCTCCCACACCCGGGTACCTGTCCTGCCCAGGACCCCCGAGGGAGGACGATGGTCCTGGCAGTGGCGAGCGGGGTGGGGCTGGCGCCAAGCCTGCCCTTGGATGCCCCGGGGAAGGGCGCCGGGGGTGGGCTGCCCCTGACCAGGTCGGAGGGCCCGACCCAGCTCGGGGCTTTTGGGGGCAGAGAGAGAATCCCCATCCGCCCTTTCCCTTCAGATTCTTAGGGCTGGCCAAATCCTTCACAAGACAGCTTGTCTGCAGAAAATCAGACCCAGCTCAAGAACATGTGTCCATGGGGGAAACCCGGGAAACTGAGTCTCCCCACGCAATTACAGAGATTCTCATCTTGCATCCTCTCCTGAGCTAATGACAAAGGTGGATGTCCCGGGTGGGCCTGTGGAATGGGAGAGGGGAGGAAGTCTATTGTCATGCAGAGGGACAAGGAAAGACTTGTCTGAATCCTCTCGCCTGCACTGGGTTCAGGTCTGGAAGGGACTGGCAGAGAGGTGAGCAGGAACCGGCCTCTCTGTGTTGAGGCTGGCCCCGGGGCAGGCGTGGGGGTGATGGCTGGAAGTGGGATGGCGCGTGAGTTGGCACCAGCCAGCGGTGGAGGCAGAGACTCAGAGGTCAGGGATCTCTCTCTCTGTCTCTGTCTCTCTCTCTCTCCCTCAGGGAGCTGAGGAGAGTAAGGTGGCGCCCCCCTGCCCTCCTCGCCTACCTCTCCATGGGCCCTTCTTTCTCTGGCCGCTCCAGGAGCCCTGCGGACTTGGCTTCAACCCCCCACCCACCGCACAGGCCAAGGGCGCATGCGCGACCGCCGGGGCCTAGGGCTGAACTCGGGGGTCCTCAGTGAAGGCCCCGCCCTCCCCCCAGGCTCTAACCCAGCTACAGCTGTTCCATCGCCGCCCTTCTGGACTGGGCTTCAGCTGTTGTCTCCCTCCCCTCCCCCACTCCCGCTCAGCTTGGAGGCCACTTCCCTGCCTTGAAAGCATTGCTCTGGCCCTGAGGGCCACAGGCGAACTGGGCTGCAAGCTCAAGGCTCTGCCTGGGCCAGCTGCTTCGGCCAGGGGTTCATTTCTTCCTTGAAAGACAAAGCCATGGCCTCACCCCACGCCTGGACTCTGCCACTGCAGCCAGCCCAGGTGTAGGAAAGGCTCTGTGGAGTCAGAAGCGCCGATAGAGGCAGAAGGCACCGCAGGCTTTGGGGGGCCAGGATGCAACTGGGCTAGCCCCTCCTCCCGGGAGTCGGGGAGGCCCGGCCATCCTCGTGCCCAGGCCACGGCTCCGGGGAGAAATCCGCCATGGAGGGCACGCGTGAGGCCCTCTGCCTGAGGTCGCAGGTGTCACACCAGGGCCACTGCAAGCCTGGCTCGGCTTGCCTGCTTTCTCCAGAGGAGGCTGGCCGCCCAGCCGAACCTGGCACCTGGGCCAGGCCCCCTTCCAAGGGGACGAGTTCCAGAGGCTAGAGCCCTGGGGGCGCTGCCAAGTCTCCTGGGCGTGTGCTGGGCCCCCGTCAGAGGAGGAAGCAGCCTGGTAAACGGGTCTGTGCCAGGCCTGAGATCTGGAGGCCTCCCACACCCGGGGTACCTGTCCTGCCCAGGACCCCCGAGGGAGGACGATGGTCCTGGCAGTGGCGGAGCGGGGTGGGGCTGGCGCCAAGCCTGCCCTTGGATGCCCCGGGGAAGGGCGCCGGGGGTGGGCTGCCCCTGACCAGGTCGGAGGGCCCGACCCAGCTCGGGGCTTTTGGGGGCAGAGAGAGAATCCCCATCCGCCCTTTCCCTTCAGATTCTTAGGGCTGGCCAATCCTTCACAAGACAGCTTGTCTGCAGAAAATCAGACCCAGCTCAAGAACATGTGTCCATGGGGGAAACCCGGAAACTGAGTCTCCCCACGCAATTACAGAGATTCTCATCTTGCATCCTCTCCTGAGCTAATGACAAAGGTGGATGTCCCGGGTGGGGCCTGTGGAATGGGAGAGGGGAGGAAGTCTATTGTCATGCAGAGGGACAAGGAAAGACTTGTCTGAATCCTCTCGCCTGCACTGGGTTCAGGTCTGGAAGGGACTGGCAGAGAGGTGAGCAGGAACCGGCCTCTCTGTGTTGAGGCTGGCCCCGGGGCAGGCGTGGGGGTGATGGCTGGAAGTGGGATGGCGCGTGAGTTGGCACCAGCCAGCGGTGGAGGCAGAGACTCAGAGGTCAGGGATCTCTCTCTCTGTCTCTGTCTCTCTCTCTCTCCCTCAGGGAGCTGAGGAGAGTAAGGTGGCGCCCCCCTGCCCTCCTCGCCTACCTCTCCATGGGCCCTTCTTTCTCTGGCCGCTCCAGGAGCCCTGCGGACTTGGCTTCAACCCCCCACCCACCGCACAGGCCAAGGGCGCATGCGCGACCGCCGGGGCCTAGGGCTGAACTCGGGGGTCCTCAGTGAAGGCCCCGCCCTCCCCCCAGGCTCTAACCCAGCTACAGCTGTTCCATCGCCGCCCTTCTGGACTGGGCTTCAGCTGTTGTCTCCCTCCCCTCCCCCACTCCCGCTCAGCTTGGAGGCCACTTCCCTGCCTTGAAAGCATTGCTCTGGCCCTGAGGGCCACAGGCGAACTGGGCTGCAAGCTCAAGGCTCTGCCTGGGCCAGCTGCTTCGGCCAGGGGTTCATTTCTTCCTTGAAAGACAAAGCCATGGCCTCACCCCACGCCTGGACTCTGCCACTGCAGCCAGCCCAGGTGTAGGAAAGGCTCTGTGGAGTCAGAAGCGCCGATAGAGGCAGATGGCACCGCAGGCTTTGGGGGCCAGGATGCAACTGGGCTAGCCCCTCCTCCCGGGAGTCGGGGAGGCCCGGCCATCCTCGTGCCCAGGCCACGGCTCCGGGGAGAAATCCGCCATGGAGGGCACGCGTGAGGCCCTCTGCCTGAGGTCGCAGGTGTCACACCAGGGCCACTGCAAGCCTGGCTCGGCTTGCCTGCTTTCTCCAGAGGAGGCTGGCCGCCCAGCCGAACCTGGCACCTGGGCCAGGCCCCTTCCAAGGGGACGAGTTCCAGAGGCTAGAGCCCTGGGGGCGGCTGCCAAGTCTCCTGGGGCGTGTGCTGGGCCCCCGTCAGAGGAGGAAGCAGCCTGGTAAACGGTGTGCCAGGCCTGAGATCTGGAGGCCTCCCACACCCGGGTACCTGTCCTGCCCAGGCCCCCCGAGGGAGGACGATGGTCCTGGCAGTGGCGAGCGGGGTGGGGCTGGCGCCAAGCCTGCCCTTGGATGCCCCGGGGAAGGGCGCCGGGGGTGGGCTGCCCCTGACCAGGTCGGAGGGGCCCGACCCAGCTCGGGGCTTTTGGGGGCAGAGAGAGAATCCCCATCCGCCCTTTCCCTTCAGATTTTTAGGGCTGGCCAAATCCTTCACAAGACAGCTTGTCTGCAGAAAATCAGACCCAGCTCAAGAACATGTGTCCATGGGGGAAACCCGGGAAACTGAGTCTCCCCACGCAATTACAGAGATTCTCATCTTGCATCCTCTCCTGAGCTAATGACAAAGGTGGATGTCCCGGGTGGGCCTGTGGAATGGGAGAGGGGAGGAAGTCTATTGTCATGCAGAGGGACAAGGAAAGACTTGTCTGAATCTTCTCCCCTGCACTGCGTTCAGGTCTGGAAGGGACTGGCAGAGAGGTGAGCAGGAACCAGCCTCTCTGTGTTGAGGCTGGCCCCGGGGCAGGCGTGGGGGTGATGGCTGGAAGTGGGATGGCGCGTGAGTTGGCACCAGCCAGCGGTGGAGGCAGAGACTCAGAGGTCAGGGATCTCTCTCTCTGTCTCTGTCTCTCTCTCTCTCCCTCAGGGAGCTGAGGAGAGTAAGGTGGCGCCCCCTGCCACCTCGCCTACCTCTCCATGGGCCCTTCTTTCTCTGGCCGCTCCAGGAGCCCTGCGGACTTGGCTTCAACCCCCCACCCACCGCACAGGCCAAGGGCGCATGCGCGACCGCCGGGGCCTAGGGCTGACCTCGGGGGTCCTCAGTGAAGGCCCCGCCCTCCCCCCAGGCTCTGACCCAGCTGCAGCTGTTCCATCGCCGCCCTTCTGGACTGGGCTTCAGCTGTTGTCTCCCTCTCCTCCCCCACTCCCGCTCAGCTTGGAGGCCGCTTCCCTGCCTTGAAAGCATTGCTCTGGCCCTGAGGGCCACAGGCGAACTGGGCTGCAAGCTCAAGGCTCTGCCTGGCCAGCTGCTTCGGCCAGGGGTTCATTTCTTCCTGGAAAGACAAAGCCATGGCCTCACCCCACGCCTGGACTCTGCCACTGCAGCCAGCACAGGTGTAGGAAAGGCTCTGTGGAGTCAGAAGCGCCGAGAGAGGCAGATGGCACCGCAGGCTTTGGGGGCCAGGGCGCAACTGGGCTAGCCCCTCCTCCCGGGAGTCGGGGAGGCCCGGCCATCCTAGTGCCCAGGCCACGGCTCCGGGGAGAAATCCGCCATGGAGGGCACGCGTGAGGCCCTCTGCCTGAGGTCGCAGGTGTCACACCAGGGCCACTGCAAGCCTGGCTCGGCTTGCCTGCTTTCTCCAGAGGAGGCTGGCCGACCAGCCGAACCTGGCACCTGGGCCAGGCCCCTTCCAAGGGGACGAGTTCCAGAGGCTAGAGCCCTGGGGGCGGCTGCCAAGTCTCCTGGGGCGTGTGCTGGGCCCCCGTCAGAGGAGGAAGCAGCCTGGTAAACGGTGTGTGCCAGGCCTGAGATCTGGAGGCCTCCCACACCCGGGTACCTGTCCTGCCCAGGCCCCCCGAGGGAGGACGATGGTCCTGGCAGTGGCGAGCGGGGTAGGGCTGGCGCCAAGCCTGCCCTTGGATGCCCCGGGGAAGGGCGCCGGGGGTGGGCTGCCCCTGACCAGGTCGGAGGGCCCGACCCAGCTCGGGGCTTTTGGGGGCAGAGAGAGAATCCCCATCCGCCCTTTCCCTTCAGATTCTTAGGGCTGGCCAAATCCTTCACAAGACAGCTTGTCTGCAGAAAATCAGACCCAGCTCAAGAACATGTGTCCATGGGGGAAACCCGGGAAACTGAGTCTCCCCACGCAATTACAGAGATTCTCATCTTGCATCCTCTCCTGAGCTAATGACAAAGGTGGATGTCCCGGGTGGGCCTGTGGAATGGGAGAGGGGAGGAAGTCTATTGTCATGCAGAGGGACAAGGAAAGACTTGTCTGAATCTTCTCCCCTGCACTGCGTTCAGGTCTGGAAGGGACTGGCAGAGAGGTGAGCAGGAACCGGCCTCTCTGTGTTGAGGCTGGCCCCGGGGCAGGCGTGGGGGTGATGGCTGTAAGTGGGATGGCGCGTGAGTTGGCACCAGCCAGCGGTGGAGGCAGAGACTCAGAGGTCAGGGATCTCTCTCTCTGTCTCTGTCTCTCTCTCTCTCCCTCAGGGAGCTGAGGAGAGTAAGGTGGCGCCCCCTGCCACCTCGCCTACCTCTCCATGGGCCCTTCTTTCTCTGGCCGCTCCAGGAGCCCTGCGGACTTGGCTTCAACCCCCCACCCACCGCACAGGCCAAGGCTGCATGCGCGACCGCCGGGGCCTAGGGCTGACCTCGGGGGTCCTCAGTGAAGGCCCCCGCCCTCCCCCCAGGCTCTGACCCAGCTGCAGCTGTTCCATCGCCGCCCTTCTGGACTGGGCTTCAGCTGTTGTCTCCCTCTCCTCCCCCACTCCCGCTCAGCTTGGAGGCCGCTTCCCTGCCTTGAAAGCATTGCTCTGGCCCTGAGGGCCACAGGCGAACTGGGCTGCAAGCTCAAGGCTCTGCCTGGGCCAGCTGCTTCGGCCAGGGGTTCATTTCTTCCTGGAAAGACAAAGCCATGGCCTCACCCCACGCCTGGACTCTGCCACTGCAGCCAGCACAGGTGTAGGAAAGGCTCTGTGGAGTCAGAAGCGCCGAGAGAGGCAGATGGCACCGCAGGCTTTGGGGGCCAGGGCGCAACTGGGCTAGCCCCTCCTCCCGGGAGTCGGGGAGGCCCGGCCATCCTAGTGCCCAGGCCACGGCTCCGGGGAGAAATCCGCCATGGAGGGCACGCGTGAGGCCCTCTGCCTGAGGTCGCAGGTGTCACACCAGGGCCACTGCAAGCCTGGCTCGGCTTGCCTGCTTTCTCCAGAGGAGGCTGGCCGACCAGCCGAACCTGGCACCTGGGCCAGGCCCCTTCCAAGGGGACGAGTTCCAGAGGCTAGAGCCCTGGGGGCGGCTGCCAAGTCTCCTGGGGCGTGTGCTGGGCCCCCGTCAGAGGAGGAAGCAGCCTGGTAAACGGTGTGCCAGGCCTGAGATCTGGAGGCCTCCCACACCCGGGTACCTGTCCTGCCCAGGACCCCCGAGGGAGGACGATGGTCCTGGCAGTGGCGAGCGGGGTAGGGCTGGCGCCAAGCCTGCCCTTGGATGCCCCGGGGAAGGGCGCCGGGGGTGGGCTGCCCCTGACCAGGTCGGAGGGCCCGACCCAGCTCGGGGCTTTTGGGGGCAGAGAGAGAATCCCCATCCGCCCTTTCCCTTCAGATTCTTAGGGCTGGCCAAATCCTTCACAAGACAGCTTGTCTGCAGAAAATCAGACCCAGCTCAAGAACATGTGTCCATGGGGGAAACCCGGGAAACTGAGTCTCCCCACGCAATTACAGAGATTCTCATCTTGCATCCTCTCCTGAGCTAATGACAAAGGTGGATGTCCCGGGTGGGCCTGTGGAATGGGAGAGGGGAGGAAGTCTATTGTCATGCAGAGGGACAAGGAAAGACTTGTCTGAATCTTCTCCCCTGCACTGCGTTCAGGTCTGGAAGGGACTGGCAGAGAGGTGAGCAGGAACCGGCCTCTCTGTGTTGAGGCTGGCCCCGGGGCAGGCGTGGGGGTGATGGCTGTAAGTGGGATGGCGCGTGAGTTGGCACCAGCCAGCGGTGGAGGCAGAGACTCAGAGGTCAGGGATCTCTCTCTCTGTCTCTGTCTCTCTCTCTCTCCCTCAGGGAGCTGAGGAGAGTAAGGTGGCGCCCCCTGCCACCTCGCCTACCTCTCCATGGGCCCTTCTTTCTCTGGCCGCTCCAGGAGCCCTGCGGACTTGGCTTCAACCCCCCACCCACCGCACAGGCCAAGGCTGCATGCGCGACCGCCGGGGCCTAGGGCTGACCTCGGGGGTCCTCAGTGAAGGCCCCGCCCTCCCCCCAGGCTCTGACCCAGCTGCAGCTGTTCCATCGCCGCCCTTCTGGACTGGGCTTCAGCTGTTGTCTCCCTCTCCTCCCCAACTCCCGCTCAGCTTGGAGGCCGCTTCCCTGCCTTGAAAGCATTGCTCTGGCCCTGAGGGCCACAGGCGAACTGGGCTGCAAGCTCAAGGCTCTGCCTGGGCCAGCTGCTTCGGCCAGGGGTTCATTTCTTCCTGGAAAGACAAAGCCATGGCCTCACCCCACGCCTGGACTCTGCCACTGCAGCCAGCACAGGTGTAGGAAAGGCTCTGTGGAGTCAGAAGCGCCGAGAGAGGCAGATGGCACCGCAGGCTTTGGGGGCCAGGGCGCAACTGGGCTAGCCCCTCCTCCCGGGAGTCGGGGAGGCCCGGCCATCCTAGTGCCCAGGCCACGGCTCCGGGGAGAAATCCGCCATGGAGGGCACGCGTGAGGCCCTCTGCCTGAGGTCGCAGGTGTCACACCAGGGCCACTGCAAGCCTGGCTCGGCTTGCCTGCTTTCTCCAGAGGAGGCTGGCCGACCAGCCGAACCTGGCACCTGGGCCAGGCCCCTTCCAAGGGGACGAGTTCCAGAGGCTAGAGCCCTGGGGGCGGCTGCCAAGTCTCCTGGGGCGTGTGCTGGGCCCCCGTCAGAGGAGGAAGCAGCCTGGTAAACGGTGTGCCAGGCCTGAGATCTGGAGGCCTCCCACACCCGGGTACCTGTCCTGCCCAGGCCCCCCGAGGGAGGACGATGGTCCTGGCAGTGGCGAGCGGGGTAGGGCTGGCGCCAAGCCTGCCCTTGGATGCCCCGGGGAAGGGCGCCGGGGGTGGGCTGCCCCTGACCAGGTCGGAGGGCCCGACCCAGCTCGGGGCTTTTGGGGGCAGAGAGAGAATCCCCATCCGCCCTTTCCCTTCAGATTCTTAGGGCTGGCCAAATCCTTCACAAGACAGCTTGTCTGCAGAAAATCAGACCCAGCTCAAGAACATGTGTCCATGGGGGAAACCCGGGAAACTGAGTCTCCCCACGCAATTACAGAGATTCTCATCTTGCATCCTCTCCTGAGCTAATGACAAAGGTGGATGTCCCGGGTGGGCCTGTGGAATGGGAGAGGGGAGGAAGTCTATTGTCATGCAGAGGGACAAGGAAAGACTTGTCTGAATCTTCTCCCCTGCACTGCGTTCAGGTCTGGAAGGGACTGGCAGAGAGGTGAGCAGGAACCGGCCTCTCTGTGTTGAGGCTGGCCCCGGGGCAGGCGTGGGGGTGATGGCTGTAAGTGGGATGGCGCGTGAGTTGGCACCAGCCAGCGGTGGAGGCAGAGACTCAGAGGTCAGGGATCTCTCTCTCTGTCTCTGTCTCTCTCTCTCTCCCTCAGGGAGCTGAGGAGAGTAAGGTGGCGCCCCCCTGCCCTCCTCGCCTACCTCTCCATGGGCCCTTCTTTCTCTGGCCGCTCCAGGAGTCCTGCGGACTTGGCTTCAACCCCCCACCCACCGCACAGGCCAAGGGCGCATGCGCGACCGCCGGGGCCTAGGGCTGACCTCGGGGGACCTCAGTGAAGGCCCCGCCCTCCCCCCAGGCTCTGACCCAGCTACAGCTGTTCCATCGC
The DNA here is from genome assembly GCF_020826845.1 of Diceros bicornis minor. NCBI lineage: Eukaryota > Metazoa > Chordata > Mammalia > Perissodactyla > Rhinocerotidae > Diceros > Diceros bicornis. Next base: position 3,081,164 of record NW_026690855.1, on the reverse strand, counting down.
CGCCCTTCTGGACTGGGCTTCAGCTGTTGTCTCCCTCCCCTCCCCCACTCCCGCTCAGCTTGGAGGCCACTTCCCTGCCTTGAAAGCATTGCTCTGGCCCTGAGGGCCACAGGCGAACTGGGCTGCAAGCTCAAGGCTCTGCCTGGGCCAGCTGCTTCGGCCAGGGGCTCATTTCTTCCTGGAAAGACAAAGCCATGGCCTCACACCACGCCTGCACTCTGCCACTGCAGCCAGCCCAGGTGTAGGAAAGGCTCTGTGGAGTCAGAAGCGCCGAGAGAGGCAGATGGCACCGCAGGCTTTGGGGGCCAGGGCGCAACTGGGCTAGCCCCTCCTCCCGGGAGTCGGGGAGGCCCGGCCATCCTAGTGCCCAGGCCACGGCTCCGGGGAGAAATCCGCCATGGAGGGCACGCGTGAGGCCCTCTGCCTGAGGTCGCAGGTGTCACACCAGGGCCACTGCAAGCCTGGCTCGGCTTGCCTGCTTTCTCCAGAGGAGGTTGGCCGCCCAGCCGAACCTGGCACCTGGGCCAGGCCCCTTCCAAGGGGACGAGTTCCAGAGGCTAGAGCCCTGGGGGCGGCTGCCAAGTCTCCTGGGGCGTGTGCTGGGCCCCCGTCAGAGGAGGAAGCAGCCTGGTAAACGGTGTGCCAGGCCTGAGATCTGGAGGCCTCCCACACCCGGGTACCTGTCCTGCCCAGGACCCCCCGAGGGAGGACGATGGTCCTGGCAGTGGCGAGCGGGGTGGGGCTGGCGCCAAGCCTGCCCTTGGATGCCCCGGGGAAGGGCGCCGGGGGTGGGCTGCCCCTGACCAGGTCGGAGGGCCCGACCCAGCTCGGGGCTTTTGGGGGCAGAGAGAGAATCCCCATCCGCCCTTTCCCTTCAGATTCTTAGGGCTGGCCAAATCCTTCACAAGACAGCTTGTCTGCAGAAAATCAGACCCAGCTCAAGAACATGTGTCCATGGGGGAAACCCGGGAAACTGAGTCTCCCCACGCAATTACAGAGATTCTCATCTTGCATCCTCTCCTGAGCTAATGACAAAGGTGGATGTCCCGGGTGGGCCTGTGGAATGGGAGAGGGGAGGAAGTCTATTGTCATGCAGAGGGACAAGGAAAGACTTGTCTGAATCTTCTCCCCTGCACTGCGTTCAGGTCTGGAAGGGACTGGCAGAGAGGTGAGCAGGAACCGGCCTCTCTGTGTTGAGGCTGGCCCCGGGGCAGGCGTGGGGGTGATGGCTGTAAGTGGGATGGCGCGTGAGTTGGTACCAGCCAGCGGTGGAGGCAGAGACTCAGAGGTCAGGGATCTCTCTCTCTGTCTCTGTCTCTCTCTCTCTCCCTCAGGGAGCTGAGGAGAGTAAGGTGGCGCCCCCCTGCCCTCCTCGCCTACCTCTCCATGGGCCCTTCTTTCTCTGGCCGCTCCAGGAGCCCTGCGGACTTGGCTTCAACCCCCCACCCACCGCACAGGCCAAGGGCGCATGCGCGACCGCCGGGGCCTAGGGCTGACCTCGGGGGTCCTCAGTGAAGGCCCCGCCCTCCCCCCCAGGCTCTGACCCAGCTACAGCTGTTCCATCGCCGCCCTTCTGGACTGGGCTTCAGCTGTTGTCTCCCTCCCCTCCCCCACTCCCGCTCAGCTTGGAGGCCACTTCCCTGCCTTGAAAGCATTGCTCTGGCCCTGAGGGCCACAGGCGAACTGGGCTGCAAGCTCAAGGCTCTGCCTGGGCCAGCTGCTTCGGCCAGGGGTTCATTTCTTCCTGGAAAGACAAAGCCATGGCCTCACCCCACGCCTGGACTCTGCCACTGCAGCCAGCCCAGGTGTAGGAAAGGCTCTGTGGAGTCAGAAGCGCCGAGAGAGGCAGATGGCACCGCAGGCTTTGGGGGCCAGGGCGCAACTGGGCTAGCCCCTCCTCCCGGGAGTCGGGGAGGCCCGGCCATCCTAGTGCCCAGGCCACGGCTCCGGGGAGAAATCCGCCATGGAGGGCACGCGTGAGGCCCTCTGCCTGAGGTCGCAGGTGTCACACCAGGGCCACTGCAAGCCTGGCTCGGCTTGCCTGCTTTCTCCAGAGGAGGCTGGCCGCCCAGCCGAACCTGGCACCTGGGCCAGGCCCCTTCCAAGGGGACGAGTTCCAGAGGCTAGAGCCCTGGGGGCGGCTGCCAAGTCTCCTGGGGCGTGTGCTGGGCCCCCGTCAGAGGAGGAAGCAGCCTGGTAAACGATGTGCCAGGCCTGAGATCTGGAGGCCTCCCACACCCGGGTACCTGTCCTGCCCAGGCCCCCCCGAGGGAGGACGATGGTCCTGGCAGTGGCGAGCGGGGTGGGGCTGGCGCCAAGCCTGCCCTTGGATGCCCCGGGGAAGGGCGCCGGGGGTGGGCTGCCCCTGACCAGGTCGGAGGGCCCGACCCAGCTCGGGGCTTTTGGGGGCAGAGAGAGAATCCCCATCCGCCCTTTCCCTTCAGATTCTTAGGGCTGGCCAAATCCTTCACAAGACAGCTTGTCTGCAGAAAATCAGACCCAGCTCAAGAACATGTGTCCATGGGGGAAACCCGGGAAACTGAGTCTCCCCACGCAATTACAGAGATTCTCATCTTGCATCCTCTCCTGAGCTAATGACAAAGGTGGATGTCCCGGGTGGGCCTGTGGAATGGGAGAGGGGAGGAAGTCTATTGTCATGCAGAGGGACAAGGAAAGACTTGTCTGAATCTTCTCCCCTGCACTGCGTTCAGGTCTGGAAGGGACTGGCAGAGAGGTGAGCAGGAACCGGCCTCTCTGTGTTGAGGCTGGCCCCGGGGCAGGCGTGGGGGTGATGGCTGTAAGTGGGATGGCGCGTGAGTTGGTACCAGCCAGCGGTGGAGGCAGAGACTCAGAGGTCAGGGATCTCTCTCTCTGTCTCTGTCTCTCTCTCTCTCCCTCAGGGAGCTGAGGAGAGTAAGGTGGCGCCCCCCTGCCCTCCTCGCCTACCTCTCCATGGGCCCTTCTTTCTCTGGCCGCTCCAGGAGCCCTGCGGACTTGGCTTCAACCCCCCACCCACCGCACAGGCCAAGGGCGCATGCGCGACCGCCGGGGCCTAGGGCTGACCTCGGGGGTCCTCAGTGAAGGCCCCGCCCTCCCCCAGGCTCTGACCCAGCTACAGCTGTTCCATCGCCGCCCTTCTGGACTGGGCTTCAGCTGTTGTCTCCCTCCCCTCCCCCACTCCCGCTCAGCTTGGAGGCCACTTCCCTGCCTTGAAAGCATTGCTCTGGCCCTGAGGGCCACAGGCGAACTGGGCTGCAAGCTCAAGGCTCTGCCTGGGCCAGCTGCTTCGGCCAGGGGTTCATTTCTTCCTGGAAAGACAAAGCCATGGCCTCACCCCACGCCTGGACTCTGCCACTGCAGCCAGCCCAGGTGTAGGAAAGGCTCTGTGGAGTCAGAAGCGCCGAGAGAGGCAGATGGCACCGCAGGCTTTGGGGGCCAGGGCGCAACTGGGCTAGCCCCTCCTCCCGGGAGTCGGGGAGGCCCGGCCATCCTAGTGCCCAGGCCACGGCTCCGGGGAGAAATCCGCCATGGAGGGCATGCGTGAGGCCCTCTGCCTGAGGTCGCAGGTGTCACACCAGGGCCACTGCAAGCCTGGCTCGGCTTGCCTGCTTTCTCCAGAGGAGGCTGGCTGCCCAGCCGAACCTGGCACCTGGGCCAGGCCCCTTCCAAGGGGACGAGTTCCAGAGGCTAGAGCCCTGGGGGCGGCTGCCAAGTCTCCTGGGGCGTGTGCTGGGCCCCCGTCAGAGGAGGAAGCAGCCTGGTAAACGATGTGCCAGGCCTGAGATCTGGAGGCCTCCCACACCCGGGTACCTGTCCTGCCCAGGCCCCCCGAGGGAGGACGATGGTCCTGGCAGTGGCGAGCGGGGTGGGGCTGGCGCCAAGCCTGCCCTTGGATGCCCCGGGGAAGGGCGCCGGGGGTGGGCTGCCCCTGACCAGGTCGGAGGGCCCGACCCAGCTCGGGGCTTTTGGGGGCAGAGAGAGAATCCCCATCCGCCCTTTCCCTTCAGATTCTTAGGGCTGGCCAAATCCTTCACAAGACAGCTTGTCTGCAGAAAATCAGACCCAGCTCAAGAACATGTGTCCATGGGGGAAACCCGGGAAACTGAGTCTCCCCACGCAATTACAGAGATTCTCATCTTGCATCCTCTCCTGAGCTAATGACAAAGGTGGATGTCCCGGGTGGGCCTGTGGAATGGGAGAGGGGAGGAAGTCTATTGTCATGCAGAGGGACAAGGAAAGACTTGTCTGAATCTTCTCCCCTGCACTGCGTTCAGGTCTGGAAGGGACTGGCAGAGAGGTGAGCAGGAACCGGCCTCTCTGTGTTGAGGCTGGCCCCGGGGCAGGCGTGGGGGTGATGGCTGGAAGTGGGATGGCGCGTGAGTTGGCACCAGCCAGCGGTGGAGGCAGAGACTCAGAGGTCAGGGATCTCTCTCTCTGTCTCTGTCTCTCTCTCTCTCCCTCAGGGAGCTGAGGAGAGTAAGGTGGCGCCCCCCTGCCCTCCTCGCCTACCTCTCCATGGGCCCTTCTTTCTCTGGCCGCTCCAGGAGCCCTGCGGACTTGGCTTCAACCCCCCACCCACCGCACAGGCCAAGGGCGCATGCGCGACCGCCGGGGCCTAGGGCTGACCTCCGGGGTCCTCAGTGAAGGCCCCGCCCTCACCCCAGGCTCTGACCCAGCTACAGCTGTTCCATCGCCGCCCTTCTGGACTGGGCTTCAGCTGTTGTCTCCCTCCCCTCCCCCACTCCCGCTCAGCTTGGAGGCCGCTTCCCTGCCTTGAAAGCATTGCTCTGGCCCTGAGGGCCACAGGCGAACTGGGCTGCAAGCTCAAGGCTCTGCCTGGGCCAGCTGCTTCGGCCAGGGGTTCATTTCTTCCTGGAAAGACAAAGCCATGGCCTCACCCCACGCCTGGACTCTGCCACTGCAGCCAGCACAGGTGTAGGAAAGGCTCTGTGGAGTCAGAAGCGCCGAGAGAGGCAGATGGCACCGCAGGCTTTGGGGGCCAGGGCGCAACTGGGCTAGCCCCTCCTCCCGGGAGTCGGGGAGGCCCGGCCATCCTAGTGCCCAGGCCACGGCTCCGGGGAGAAATCCGCCATGGAGGGCACGCGTGAGGCCCTCTGCCTGAGGTCGCAGGTGTCACACCAGGGCCACTGCAAGCCTGGCTCGGCTTGCCTGCTTTCTCCAGAGGAGGCTGGCCGACCAGCCGAACCTGGCACCTGGGCCAGGCCCCTTCCAAGGGGACGAGTTCCAGAGGCTAGAGCCCTGGGGGCGGCTGCCAAGTCTCCTGGGGCGTGTGCTGGGCCCCCGTCAGAGGAGGAAGCAGCCTGGTAAACGGTGTGCCAGGCCTGAGATCTGGAGGCCTCCCACACCCGGGTACCTGTCCTGCCCAGGCCCCCCGAGGGAGGACGATGGTCCTGGCAGTGGCGAGCGGGGTAGGGCTGGCGCCAAGCCTGCCCTTGGATGCCCCGGGGAAGGGCGCCGGGGGTGGGCTGCCCCTGACCAGGTCGGAGGGCCCGACCCAGCTCGGGGCTTTTGGGGGCAGAGAGAGAATCCCCATCCGCCCTTTCCCTTCAGATTCTTAGGGCTGGCCAAATCCTTCACAAGACAGCTTGTCTGCAGAAAATCAGACCCAGCTCAAGAACATGTGTCCATGGGGGAAACCCGGGAAACTGAGTCTCCCCACGCAATTACAGAGATTCTCATCTTGCATCCTCTCCTGAGCTAATGACAAAGGTGGATGTCCCGGGTGGGCCTGTGGAATGGGAGAGGGGAGGAAGTCTATTGTCATGCAGAGGGACAAGGAAAGACTTGTCTGAATCTTCTCCCCTGCACTGCCTTCAGGTCTGGAAGGGACTGGCAGAGAGGTGAGCAGGAACCGGCCTCTCTGTGTTGAGGCTGGCCCCGGGGCAGGCGTGGGGGTGATGGCTGTAAGTGGGATGGCGCGTGAGTTGGCACCAGCCAGCGGTGGAGGCAGAGACTCAGAGGTCAGGGATCTCTCTCTCTGTCTCTGTCTCTCTCTCTCTCCCTCAGGGAGCTGAGGAGAGTAAGGTGGCGCCCCCCTGCCCTCCTCGCCTACCTCTCCATGGGCCCTTCTTTCTCTGGCCGCTCCAGGAGTCCTGCGGACTTGGCTTCAACCCCCCACCCACCGCACAGGCAAAGGGCGCATGCGCGACCGCCGGGGCCTAGGGCTGACCTCGGGGGACCTCAGTGAAGGCCCCGCCCTCCCCCCAGGCTCTGACCCAGCTACAGCTGTTCCATCGCCGCCCTTCTGGACTGGGCTTCAGCTGTTGTCTCCCTCCCCTCCCCCACTCCCGCTCAGCTTGGAGGCCACTTCCCTGCCTTGAAAGCATTGCTCTGGCCCTGAGGGCCACAGGCGAACTGGGCTGCAAGCTCAAGGCTCTGCCTGGGCCAGCTGCTTCGGCCAGGGGCTCATTTCTTCCTGGAAAGACAAAGCCATGGCCTCACACCACGCCTGCACTCTGCCACTGCAGCCAGCCCAGGTGTAGGAAAGGCTCTGTGGAGTCAGAAGCGCCGAGAGAGGCAGATGGCACCGCAGGCTTTGGGGGCCAGGGCGCAACTGGGCTAGCCCCTCCTCCCGGGAGTCGGGGAGGCCCGGCCATCCTAGTGCCCAGGCCACGGCTCCGGGGAGAAATCCGCCATGGAGGGCACGCGTGAGGCCCTCTGCCTGAGGTCGCAGGTGTCACACCAGGGCCACTGCAAGCCTGGCTCGGCTTGCCTGCTTTCTCCAGAGGAGGCTGGCCGCCCAGCCGAACCTGGCACCTGGGCCAGGCCCCTTCCAAGGGGACGAGTTCCAGAGGCTAGAGCCCTGGGGGCGGCTGCCAAGTCTCCTGGGGCGTGTGCTGGGCCCCCGTCAGAGGAGGAAGCAGCCTGGTAAACGGTGTGCCAGGCCTGAGATCTGGAGGCCTCCCACACCCGGGTACCTGTCCTGCCCAGGACCCCCGAGGGAGGACGATGGTCCTGGCAGTGGCGAGCGGGGTGGGGCTGGCGCCAAGCCTGCCCTTGGATGCCCCGGGGAAGGGCGCCGGGGGTGGGCTGCCCCTGACCAGGTCGGAGGGCCCGACCCAGCTCGGGGCTTTTGGGGGCAGAGAGAGAATCCCCATCCGCCCTTTCCCTTCAGATTCTTAGGGCTGGCCAAATCCTTCACAAGACAGCTTGTCTGCAGAAAATCAGACCCAGCTCAAGAACATGTGTCCATGGGGGAAACCCGGGAAACTGAGTCTCCCCACGCAATTACAGAGATTCTCATCTTGCATCCTCTCCTGAGCTAATGACAAAGGTGGATGTCCCGGGTGGGCCTGTGGAATGGGAGAGGGGAGGAAGTCTATTGTCATGCAGAGGGACAAGGAAAGACTTGTCTGAATCTTCTCCCCTGCACTGCGTTCAGGTCTGGAAGGGACTGGCAGAGAGGTGAGCAGGAACCGGCCTCTCTGTGTTGAGGCTGGCCCCGGGGCAGGCGTGGGGGTGATGGCTGTAAGTGGGATGGCGCGTGAGTTGGCACCAGCCAGCGGTGGAGGCAGAGACTCAGAGGTCAGGGATCTCTCTCTCTGTCTCTGTCTCTCTCTCTCTCCCTCAGGGAGCTGAGGAGAGTAAGGTGGCGCCCCCCTGCCCTCCTCGCCTACCTCTCCATGGGCCCTTCTTTCTCTGGCCGCTCCAGGAGTCCTGCGGACTTGGCTTCAACCCCCCACCCACCGCACAGGCCAAGGGCGCATGCGCGACCGCCGGGGCCTAGGGCTGACCTCGGGGGACCTCAGTGAAGGCCCCGCCCTCCCCCCAGGCTCTGACCCAGCTACAGCTGTTCCATCGCCGCCCTTCTGGACTGGGCTTCAGCTGTTGTCTCCCTCCCCTCCCCCACTCCCGCTCAGCTTGGAGGCCACTTCCCTGCCTTGAAAGCATTGCTCTGGCCCTGAGGGCCACAGGCGAACTGGGCTGCAAGCTCAAGGCTCTGCCTGGGCCAGCTGCTTCGGCCAGGGGCTCATTTCTTCCTGGAAAGACAAAGCCATGGCCTCACACCACGCCTGCACTCTGCCACTGCAGCCAGCCCAGGTGTAGGAAAGGCTCTGTGGAGTCAGAAGCGCCGAGAGAGGCAGATGGCACCGCAGGCTTTGGGGGCCAGGGCGCAACTGGGCTAGCCCCTCCTCCCGGGAGTCGGGGAGGCCCGGCCATCCTAGTGCCCAGGCCACGGCTCCGGGGAGAAATCCGCCATGGAGGGCACGCGTGAGGCCCTCTGCCTGAGGTAGCAGGTGTCACACCAGGGCCACTGCAAGCCTGGCTCGGCTTGCCTGCTTTCTCCAGAGGAGGCTGGCCGCCCAGCCGAACCTGGCACCTGGGCCAGGCCCCTTCCAAGGGGACGAGTTCCAGAGGCTAGAGCCCTGGGGGCGGCTGCCAAGTCTCCTGGGGCGTGTGCTGGGCCCCCGTCAGAGGAGGAAGCAGCCTGGTAAACGGTGTGCCAGGCCTGAGATCTGGAGGCCTCCCACACCCGGGTACCTGTCCTGCCCAGGACCCCCGAGGGAGGACGATGGTCCTGGCAGTGGCGAGCGGGGTGGGGCTGGCGCCAAGCCTGCCCTTGGATGCCCCGGGGAAGGGCGCCGGGGGTGGGCTGCCCCTGACCAGGTCGGAGGGCCCGACCCAGCTCGGGGCTTTTGGGGGCAGAGAGAGAATCCCCATCCGCCCTTTCCCTTCAGATTCTTAGGGCTGGCCAAATCCTTCACAAGACAGCTTGTCTGCAGAAAATCAGACCCAGCTCAAGAACATGTGTCCATGGGGGAAACCCGGGAAACTGAGTCTCCCCACGCAATTACAGAGATTCTCATCTTGCATCCTCTCCTGAGCTAATGACAAAGGTGGATGTCCCGGGTGGGCCTGTGGAATGGGAGAGGGGAGGAAGTCTATTGTCATGCAGAGGGACAAGGAAAGACTTGTCTGAATCTTCTCCCCTGCACTGCGTTCAGGTCTGGAAGGGACTGGCAGAGAGGTGAGCAGGAACCGGCCTCTCTGTGTTGAGGCTGGCCCCGGGGCAGGCGTGGGGGTGATGGCTGTAAGTGGGATGGCGCGTGAGTTGGTACCAGCCAGCGGTGGAGGCAGAGACTCAGAGGTCAGGGATCTCTCTCTCTGTCTCTGTCTCTCTCTCTCTCCCTCAGGGAGCTGAGGAGAGTAAGGTGGCGCCCCCCTGCCCTCCTCGCCTACCTCTCCATGGGCCCTTCTTTCTCTGGCCGCTCCAGGAGCCCTGCGGACTTGGCTTCAACCCCCCACCCACCGCACAGGCCAAGGGCGCATGCGCGACCGCCGGGGCCTAGGGCTGACCTCGGGGGTCCTCAGTGAAGGCCCCGCCCTCCCCCCAGGCTCTGACCCAGCTACAGCTGTTCCATCGCCGCCCTTCTGGACTGGGCTTCAGCTGTTGTCTCCCTCCCCTCCCCCACTCCCGCTCAGCTTGGAGGCCACTTCCCTGCCTTGAAAGCATTGCTCTGGCCCTGAGGGCCACAGGCGAACTGGGCTGCAAGCTCAAGGCTCTGCCTGGGCCAGCTGCTTCGGCCAGGGGTTCATTTCTTCCTGGAAAGACAAAGCCATGGCCTCACCCCACGCCTGGACTCTGCCACTGCAGCCAGCCCAGGTGTAGGAAAGTCTCTGTGGAGTCAGAAGCGCCGAGAGAGGCAGATGGCACCGCAGGCTTTGGGGGCCAGGGCGCAACTGGGCTAGCCCCTCCTCCCGGGAGTCGGGGAGGCCCGGCCATCCTAGTGCCCAGGCCACGGCTCCGGGGAGAAATCCGCCATGGAGGGCACGCGTGAGGCCCTCTGCCTGAGGTCGCAGGTGTCACACCAGGGCCACTGCAAGCCTGGCTCGGCTTGCCTGCTTTCTCCAGAGGAGGCTGGCCGACCAGCCGAACCTGGCACCTGGGCCAGGCCCCTTCCAAGGGGACGAGTTCCAGAGGCTAGAGCCCTGGGGGCGGCTGCCAAGTCTCCTGGGGCGTGTGCTGGGCCCCCGTCAGAGGAGGAAGCAGCCTGGTAAACGATGTGCCAGGCCTGAGATCTGGAGGCCTCCCACACCCGGGTACCTGTCCTGCCCAGGCCCCCCGAGGGAGGACGATGGTCCTGGCAGTGGCGAGCGGGGTGGGGCTGGCGCCAAGCCTGCCCTTGGATGCCCCGGGGAAGGGCGCCGGGGGTGGGCTGCCCCTGACCAGGTCGGAGGGCCCGACCCAGCTCGGGGCTTTTGGGGGCAGAGAGAGAATCCCCATCCGCCCTTTCCCTTCAGATTCTTAGGGCTGGCCAAATCCTTCACAAGACAGCTTGTCTGCAGAAAATCAGACCCAGCTCAAGAACATGTGTCCATGGGGGAAACCCGGGAAACTGAGTCTCCCCACGCAATTACAGAGATTCTCATCTTGCATCCTCTCCTGAGCTAATGACAAAGGTGGATGTCCCGGGTGGGCCTGTGGAATGGGAGAGGGGAGGAAGTCTATTGTCATGCAGAGGGACAAGGAAAGACTTGTCTGAATCTTCTCCCCTGCACTGCGTTCAGGTCTGGAAGGGACTGGCAGAGAGGTGAGCAGGAACCGGCCTCTCTGTGTTGAGGCTGGCCCCGGGGCAGGCGTGGGGGTGATGGCTGGAAGTGGGATGGCGCGTGAGTTGGCACCAGCCAGCGGTGGAGGCAGAGACTCAGAGGTCAGGGATCTCTCTCTCTGTCTCTGTCTCTCTCTCTCTCCCTCAGGGAGCTGAGGAGAGTAAGGTGGCGCCCCCCTGCCCTCCTCGCCTACCTCTCCATGGGCCCTTCTTTCTCTGGCCGCTCCAGGAGCCCTGCGGACTTGGCTTCAACCCCCCACCCACCGCACAGGCCAAGGGCGCATGCGCGACCGCCGGGGCCTAGGGCTGACCTCCGGGGTCCTCAGTGAAGGCCCCGCCCTCACCCCAGGCTCTGACCCAGCTACAGCTGTTCCATCGCCGCCCTTCTGGACTGGGCTTCAGCTGTTGTCTCCCTCCCCTCCCCCACTCCCGCTCAGCTTGGAGGCCGCTTCCCTGCCTTGAAAGCATTGCTCTGGCCCTGAGGGCCACAGGCGAACTGGGCTGCAAGCTCAAGGCTCTGCCTGGGCCAGCTGCTTCGGCCAGGGGTTCATTTCTTCCTGGAAAGACAAAGCCATGGCCTCACCCCACGCCTGGACTCTGCCACTGCAGCCAGCACAGGTGTAGGAAAGGCTCTGTGGAGTCAGAAGCGCCGAGAGAGGCAGATGGCACCGCAGGCTTTGGGGGCCAGGGCGCAACTGGGCTAGCCCCTCCTCCCGGGAGTCGGGGAGGCCCGGCCATCCTAGTGCCCAGGCCACGGCTCCGGGGAGAAATCCGCCATGGAGGGCACGCGTGAGGCCCTCTGCCTGAGGTCGCAGGTGTCACACCAGGGCCACTGCAAGCCTGGCTCGGCTTGCCTGCTTTCTCCAGAGGAGGCTGGCCGACCAGCCGAACCTGGCACCTGGGCCAGGCCCCTTCCAAGGGGACGAGTTCCAGAGGCTAGAGCCCTGGGGGCGGCTGCCAAGTCTCCTGGGGCGTGTGCTGGGCCCCCGTCAGAGGAGGAAGCAGCCTGGTAAACGGTGTGCCAGGCCTGAGATCTGGAGGCCTCCCACACCCGGGTACCTGTCCTGCCCAGGCCCCCCGAGGGAGGACGATGGTCCTGGCAGTGGCGAGCGGGGTAGGGCTGGCGCCAAGCCTGCCCTTGGATGCCCCGGGGAAGGGCGCCGGGGGTGGGCTGCCCCTGACCAGGTCGGAGGGCCCGACCCAGCTCGGGGCTTTTGGGGGCAGAGAGAGAATCCCCATCCGCCCTTTCCCTTCAGATTCTTAGGGCTGGCCAAATCCTTCACAAGACAGCTTGTCTGCAGAAAATCAGACCCAGCTCAAGAACATGTGTCCATGGGGGAAACCCGGGAAACTGAGTCTCCCCACGCAATTACAGAGATTCTCATCTTGCATCCTCTCCTGAGCTAATGACAAAGGTGGATGTCCCGGGTGGGCCTGTGGAATGGGAGAGGGGAGGAAGTCTATTGTCATGCAGAGGGACAAGGAAAGACTTGTCTGAATCTTCTCCCCTGAACTGCGTTCAGGTCTGGAAGGGACTGGCAGAGAGGTGAGCAGGAACCGGCCTCTCTGTGTTGAGGCTGGCCCCGGGGCAGGCGTGGGGGTGATGGCTGGAAGTGGGATGGCGCGTGAGTTGGCACCAGCCAGCGGTGGAGGCAGAGACTCAGAGGTCAGGGATCTCTCTCTCTGTCTCTGTCTCTCTCTCTCTCCCTCAGGGAGCTGAGGAGAGTAAGGTGGCGCCCCCCTGCCCTCCTCGCCTACCTCTCCATGGGCCCTTCTTTCTCTGGCCGCTCCAGGAGTCCTGCGGACTTGGCTTCAACCCCCCACCCACCGCACAGGCCAAGGGCGCATGCGCGACCGCCGGGGCCTAGGGCTGACCTCGGGGGACCTCAGTGAAGGCCCCGCCCTCCCCCCAGGCTCTGACCCAGCTACAGCTGTTCCATCGCCGCCCTTCTGGACTGGGCTTCAGCTGTTGTCTCCCTCCCCTCCCCCACTCCCGCTCAGCTTGGAGGCCACTTCCCTGCCTTGAAAGCATTGCTCTGGCCCTGAGGGCCACAGGCTAACTGGGCTGCAAGCTCAAGGCTCTGCCTGAGCCAGCTGCTTCGGCCAGGGGCTCATTTCTTCCTGGAAAGACAAAGCCATGGCCTCACCCCACGCCTGGACTCTGCCACTGCAGCCAGCCCAGGTGTAGGAAAGGCTCTGTGGAGTCAGAAGCGCCGAGAGAGGCAGATGGCACCGCAGGCTTTGGGGGCCAGGGCGCAACTGGGCTAGCCCCTCCTCCCGGGAGTCGGGGAGGCCCGGCCATCCTAGTGCCCAGGCCACGGCTCCGGGGAGAAATCCGCCATGGAGGGCACGCGTGAGGCCCTCTGCCTGAGGTCGCAGGTGTCACACCAGGGCCACTGCAAGCCTGGCTCGGCTTGCCTGCTTTCTCCAGAGGAGGCTGGCCGACCAGCCGAACCTGGCACCTGGGCCAGGCCCCTTCCAAGGGGACGAGTTCCAGAGGCTAGAGCCCTGGGGGCGGCTGCCAAGTCTCCTGGGGCGTGTGCTGGGCCCCCGTCAGAGGAGGAAGCAGCCTGGTAAACGGTGTGCCAGGCCTGAGATCTGGAGGCCTCCCACACCCGGGTACCTGTCCTGCCCAGGACCCCCGAGGGAGGACGATGGTCCTGGCAGTGGCGAGCGGGGTGGGGCTGGCGCCAAGCCTGCCCTTGGATGCCCCGGGGAAGGGCGCCGGGGGTGGGCTGCCCCTGACCAGGTCGGAGGGCCCGACCCAGCTCGGGGCTTTTGGGGGCAGAGAGAGAATCCCCATCCGCCCTTTCCCTTCAGATTCTTAGGGCTGGCCAAATCCTTCACAAGACAGCTTGTCTGCAGAAAATCAGACCCAGCTCAAGAACATGTGTCCATGGGGGAAACCCGGGAAACTGAGTCTCCCCACGCAATTACAGAGATTCTCATCTTGCATCCTCTCCTGAGCTAATGACAAAGGTGGATGTCCCGGGTGGGCCTGTGGAATGGGAGAGGGGAGGAAGTCTATTGTCATGCAGAGGGACAAGGAAAGACTTGTCTGAATCTTCTCCCCTGCACTGCGTTCAGGTCTGGAAGGGACTGGCAGAGAGGTGAGCAGGAACCGGCCTCTCTGTGTTGAGGCTGGCCCCGGGGCAGGCGTGGGGGTGATGGCTGTAAGTGGGATGGCGCGTGAGTTGGTACCAGCCAGCGGTGGAGGCAGAGACTCAGAGGTCAGGGATCTCTCTCTCTGTCTCTGTCTCTCTCTCTCTCCCTCAGGGAGCTGAGGAGAGTAAGGTGGCGCCCCCCTGCCCTCCTCGCCTACCTCTCCATGGGCCCTTCTTTCTCTGGCCGCTCCAGGAGCCCTGCGGACTTGGCTTCAACCCCCCACCCACCGCACAGGCCAAGGGCGCATTCGCGACCGCCGGGGCCTAGGGCTGACCTCGGGGGTCCTCAGTGAAGGCCCCGCCCTCCCCCCAGGCTCTGACCCAGCTACAGCTGTTCCATCGCCGCCCTTCTGGACTGGGCTTCAGCTGTTGTCTCCCTCCCCTCCCCCACTCCCGCTCAGCTTGGAGGCCGCTTCCCTGCCTTGAAAGCATTGCTCTGGCCCTGAGGGCCACAGGCGAACTGGGCTGCAAGCTCAAGGCTCTGCCTGGGCCAGCTGCTTCGGCCAGGGGTTCATTTCTTCCTGGAAAGACAAAGCCATGGCCTCACCCCACGCCTGGACTCTGCCACTGCAGCCAGCCCAGGTGTAGGAAAGGCTCTGTGGAGTCAGAAGCGCCGAGAGAGGCAGATGGCACCGCAGGCTTTGGGGGCCAGGGCGCAACTGGGCTAGCCCCTCCTCCCGGGAGTCGGGGAGGCCCGGCCATCCTAGTGCCCAGGCCACGGCTCCGGGGAGAAATCCGCCATGGAGGGCACGCGTGAGGCCCTCTGCCTGAGGTCGCAGGTGTCACACCAGGGCCACTGCAAGCCTGGCTCGGCTTGCCTGCTTTCTCCAGAGGAGGCTGGCCGACCAGCCGAACCTGGCACCTGGGCCAGGCCCCTTCCAAGGGGACGAGTTCCAGAGGCTAGAGCCCTGGGGGCGGCTGCCAAGTCTCCTGGGGCGTGTGCTGGGCCCCCGTCAGAGGAGGAAGCAGCCTGGTAAACGGTGTGCCAGGCCTGAGATCTGGAGGCCTCCCACACCCGGGTACCTGTCCTGCCCAGGCCCCCCGAGGGAGGACGATGGTCCTGGCAGTGGCGAGCGGGGTAGGGCTGGCGCCAAGCCTGCCCTTGGATGCCCCGGGGAAGGGCGCCGGGGGTGGGCTGCCCCTGACCAGGTCGGAGGGCCCGACCCAGCTCGGGGCTTTTGGGGGCAGAGAGAGAATCCCCATCCGCCCTTTCCCTTCAGATTCTTAGGGCTGGCCAAATCCTTCACAAGACAGCTTGTCTGCAGAAAATCAGACCCAGCTCAAGAACATGTGTCCATGGGGGAAACCCGGGAAACTGAGTCTCCCCACGCAATTACAGAGATTCTCATCTTGCATCCTCTCCTGAGCTAATGACAAAGGTGGATGTCCCGGGTGGGCCTGTGGAATGGGAGAGGGGAGGAAGTCTATTGTCATGCAGAGGGACAAGGAAAGACTTGTCTGAATCTTCTCCCCTGCACTGCGTTCAGGTCTGGAAGGGACTGGCAGAGAGGTGAGCAGGAACCGGCCTCTCTGTGTTGAGGCTGGCCCCGGGGCAGGCGTGGGGGTGATGGCTGTAAGTGGGATGGCGCGTGAGTTGGTACCAGCCAGCGGTGGAGGCAGAGACTCAGAGGTCAGGGATCTCTCTCTCTGTCTCTGTCTCTCTCTCTCTCCCTCAGGGAGCTGAGGAGAGTAAGGTGGCGCCCCCCTGCCCTCCTCGCCTACCTCTCCATGGGCCCTTCTTTCTCTGGCCGCTCCAGGAGCCCTGCGGACTTGGCTTCAACCCCCCACCCACCGCACAGGCCAAGGGCGCATGCGCGACCGCCGGGGCCTAGGGCTGACCTCGGGGGTCCTCAGTGAAGGCCCCGCCCTCCCCCCAGGCTCTGACCCAGCTACAGCTGTTCCATCGCCGCCCTTCTGGACTGGGCTTCAGCTGTTGTCTCCCTCCCCTCCCCCACTCCCGCTCAGCTTGGAGGCCACTTCCCTGCCTTGAAAGCATTGCTCTGGCCCTGAGGGCCACAGGCGAACTGGGCTGCAAGCTCAAGGCTCTGCCTGGGCCAGCTGCTTCGGCCAGGGGTTCATTTCTTCCTGGAAAGACAAAGCCATGGCCTCACCCCACGCCTGGACTCTGCCACTGCAGCCAGCCCAGGTGTAGGAAAGGCTCTGTGGAGTCAGAAGCGCCGAGAGAGGCAGATGGCACCGCAGGCTTTGGGGGCCAGGGCGCAACTGGGCTAGCCCCTCCTCCCGGGAGTCGGGGAGGCCCGGCCATCCTAGTGCCCAGGCCACGGCTCCGGGGAGAAATCCGCCATGGAGGGCACGCGTGAGGCCCTCTGCCTGAGGTCGCAGGTGTCACACCAGGGCCACTGCAAGCCTGGCTCGGCTTGCCTGCTTTCTCCAGAGGAGGCTGGCCGACCAGCCGAACCTGGCACCTGGGCCAGGCCCCTTCCAAGGGGACGAGTTCCAGAGGCTAGAGCCCTGGGGGCGGCTGCCAAGTCTCCTGGGGCGTGTGCTGGGCCCCCGTCAGAGGAGGAAGCAGCCTGGTAAACGATGTGCCAGGCCTGATATCTGGAGGCCTCCCACACCCGGGTACCTGTCCTGCCCAGGCCCCCCGAGGGAGGACGATGGTCCTGGCAGTGGCGAGCGGGGTGGGGCTGGCGCCAAGCCTGCCCTTGGATGCCCCGGGGAAGGGCGCCGGGGGTGGGCTGCCCCTGACCAGGTCGGAGGGCCCGACCCAGCTCGGGGCTTTTGGGGGCAGAGAGAGAATCCCCATCCGCCCTTTCCCTTCAGATTCTTAGGGCTGGCCAAATCCTTCACAAGACAGCTTGTCTGCAGAAAATCAGACCCAGCTCAAGAACATGTGTCCATGGGGGAAAACCGGGAAACTGAGTCTCCCCACGCAATTACAGAGATTCTCATCTTGCATCCTCTCCTGAGCTAATGACAAAGGTGGATGTCCCGGGTGGGCCTGTGGAATGGGAGAGGGGAGGAAGTCTATTGTCATGCAGAGGGACAAGGAAAGACTTGTCTGAATCTTCTCCCCTGCACTGCGTTCAGGTCTGGAAGGGACTGGCAGAGAGGTGAGCAGGAACCGGCCTCTCTGTGTTGAGGCTGGCCCCGGGGCAGGCGTGGGTGTGATGGCTGGAAGTGGGATGGCGCGTGAGTTGGCACCAGCCAGCGGTGGAGGCAGAGACTCAGAGGTCAGGGATCTCTCTCTCTGTCTCTGTCTCTCTCTCTCTCCCTCAGGGAGCTGAGGAGAGTAAGGTGGCGCCCCCCTGCCCTCCTCGCCTACCTCTCCATGGGCCCTTCTTTCTCTGGCCGCTCCAGGAGCCCTGCGGACTTGGCTTCAACCCCCCACCCACCGCACAGGCCAAGGGCGCATGCGCGACCGCCGGGGCCTAGGGCTGACCTCCGGGGTCCTCAGTGAAGGCCCCGCCCTCACCCCAGGCTCTGACCCAGCTACAGCTGTTCCATCGCCGCCCTTCTGGACTGGGCTTCAGCTGTTGTCTCCCTCCCCTCCCCCACTCCCGCTCAGCTTGGAGGCCGCTTCCCTGCCTTGAAAGCATTGCTCTGGCCCTGAGGGCCACAGGCGAACTGGGCTGCAAGCTCAAGGCTCTGCCTGGGCCAGCTGCTTCGGCCAGGGGTTCATTTCTTCCTGGAAAGACAAAGCCATGGCCTCACCCCACGCCTGGACTCTGCCACTGCAGCCAGCACAGGTGTAGGAAAGGCTCTGTGGAGTCAGAAGCGCCGAGAGAGGCAGATGGCACCGCAGGCTTTGGGGGCCAGGGCGCAACTGGGCTAGCCCCTCCTCCCGGGAGTCGGGGAGGCCCGGCCATCCTAGTGCCCAGGCCACGGCTCCGGGGAGAAATCCGCCATGGAGGGCACGCGTGAGGCCCTCTGCCTGAGGTCGCAGGTGTCACACCAGGGCCACTGCAAGCCTGGCTCGGCTTGCCTGCTTTCTCCAGAGGAGGCTGGCCGCCCAGCCGAACCTGGCACCTGGGCCAGGCCCCTTCCAAGGGGACGAGTTCCAGAGGCTAGAGCCCTGGGGGCGGCTGCCAAGTCTCCTGGGGCGTGTGCTGGGCCCCCGTCAGAGGAGGAAGCAGCCTGGTAAACGGTGTGCCAGGCCTGAGATCTAGAGGCCTCCCACACCCGGGTACCTGTCCTGCCCAGGCCCCCCGAGGGAGGACGATGGTCCTGGCAGTGGCGAGCGGGGGTGGGGCTGGCGCCAAGCCTGCCCTTGGATGCCCCGGGGAAGGGCGCCGGGGGTGGGCTGCCCCTGACCAGGTCGGAGGGCCCGACCCAGCTCGGGGCTTTTGGGGGCAGAGAGAGAATCCCCATCCGCCCTTTCCCTTCAGATTCTTAGGGCTGGCCAAATCCTTCACAAGACAGCTTGTCTGCAGAAAATCAGACCCAGCTCAAGAACATGTGTCCATGGGGGAAACCCGGGAAACTGAGTCTCCCCACGCAATTACAGAGATTCTCATCTTGCATCCTCTCCTGAGCTAATGACAAAGGTGGATGTCCCGGGTGGGCCTGTGGAATGGGAGAGGGGAGGAAGTCTATTGTCATGCAGAGGAACAAGGAAAGACTTGTCTGAAAATTCTCCTCTGCACTGCGTTCAGGTCTGGAAGGGACTGGCAGAGAGGTGAGCAGGAACCGGCCTCTCTGTGTTGAGGCTGGCCCCGGGGCAGGCGTGGGGGTGATGGCTGGAAGTGGGATGGCGCGTGAGTTGGCACCAGCCAGCGGTGGAGGCAGAGACTCAGAGGTCAGGGATCTCTCTCTCTGTCTCTGTCTCTCTCTCTCTCCCTCAGGGAGCTGAGGAGAGTAAGGTGGCGCCCCCCTGCCCTCCTCGCCTACCTCTCCATGGGCCCTTCTTTCTCTGGCCCCTCCAGGAGCCCTGCGGACTTGGCTTCAACCCCCCACCCACCGCACAGGCCAAGGGCGCATGCGCGACCGCCGGGGCCTAGGGCTGACCTCGGGGGTCCTCAGTGAAGGCCCCGCCCTCCCCCCAGGCTCTGACCCAGCTACAGCTGTTCCATCGCCGCCCTTCTGGACTGGGCTTCAGCTGTTGTCTCCCTCCCCTCCCCCACTCCCGCTCAGCTTGGAGGCCGCTTCCCTGCCTTGAAAGCATTGCTCTGGCCCTGAGGGCCACAGCCGAACTGGGCTGCAAGCTCAAGGCTCTGCCTGGGCCAGCTGCTTCGGCCAGGGGTTCATTTCTTCCTGGAAAGACAAAGCCATGGCCTCACCCCACGCCTGGACTCTGCCACTGCAGCCAGCCCAGGTGTAGGAAAGGCTCTGTGGAGTCAGAAGCGCCGATAGAGGCAGATGGCACCGCAGGCTTTGGGGGCCAGGGCGCAACGGGGCTAGCCCCTCCTCCCGGGAGTCGGGGAGGCCCGGCCATCCTAGTGCCCAGGCCACGGCTCCGGGGAGAAATCCGCCATGGAGGGCACGCGTGAGGCCCTCTGCCTGAGGTCGCAGGTGTCACACCAGGGCCACTGCAAGCCTGGCTCGGCTTGCCTGCTTTCTCCAGAGGAGGCTGGCCGCCCAGCCGAACCTGGCACCTGGGCCAGGCCCCTTCCAAGGGGACGAGTTCCAGAGGCTAGAGCCCTGGGGGCGGCTGCCAAGTCTCCTGGGGCGTGTGCTGGGCCCCCGTCAGAGGAGGAAGCAGCCTGGTAAACGGGTGTGCCAGGCCTGAGATCTAGAGGCCTCCCACACCCGGGTACCTGTCCTGCCCAGGCCCCCCGAGGGAGGACGATGGTCCTGGCAGTGGCGAGCGGGGTGGGGCTGGCGCCAAGCCTGCCCTTGGATGCCCCGGGGAAGGGCGCCGGGGGTGGGCTGCCCCTGACCAGGTCGGAGGGCCCGACCCAGCTCGGGGCTTTTGGGGGCAGAGAGAGAATCCCCATCCGCCCTTTCCCTTCAGATTCTTAGGGCTGGCCAAATCCTTCACAAGACAGCTTGTCTGCAGAAAATCAGACCCAGCTCAAGAACATGTGTCCATGGGGGAAACCCGGGAAACTGAGTCTCCCCACGCAATTACAGAGATTCTCATCTTGCATCCTCTCCTGAGCTAATGACAAAGGTGGATGTCCCGGGTGGGCCTGTGGAATGGGAGAGGGGAGGAAGTCTATTGTCATGCAGAGGAACAAGGAAAGACTTGTCTGAAAATTCTCCTCTGCACTGCGTTCAGGTCTGGAAGGGACTGGCAGAGAGGTGAGCAGGAACCGGCCTCTCTGTGTTGAGGCTGGCCCCGGGGCAGGCGTGGGGGTGATGGCTGGAAGTGGGATGGCGCGTGAGTTGGCACCAGCCAGCGGTGGAGGCAGAGACTCAGAGGTCAGGGATCTCTCTCTCTGTCTCTGTCTCTCTCTCTCTCCCTCAGGGAGCTGAGGAGAGTAAGGTGGCGCCCCCCTGCCCTCCTCGCCTACCTCTCCATGGGCCCTTCTTTCTCTGGCCCCTCCAGGAGCCCTGCGGACTTGGCTTCAACCCCCCACCCACCGCACAGGCCAAGGGCGCATGCGCGACCGCCGGGGCCTAGGGCTGACCTCGGGGGTCCTCAGTGAAGGCCCCGCCCTCCCCCCAGGCTCTGACCCAGCTACAGCTGTTCCATCGCCGCCCTTCTGGACTGGGCTTCAGCTGTTGTCTCCCTCCCCTCCCCCACTCCCGCTCAGCTTGGAGGCCACTTCCCTGCCTTGAAAGCATTGCTCTGGCCCTGAGGGCCACAGGCGAACTGGGCTGCAAGCTCAAGGCTCTGCCTGGGCCAGCTGCTTCGGCCAGGGGTTCATTTCTTCCTGGAAAGACAAAGCCATGGCCTCACCCCACGCCTGGACTCTGCCACTGCAGCCAGCCCAGGTGTAGGAAAGGCTCTGTGGAGTCAGAAGCGCCGAGAGAGGCAGATGGCACCGCAGGCTTTGGGGGCCAGGGCGCAACTGGGCTAGCCCCTCCTCCCGGGAGTCGGGGAGGCCCGGCCATCCTAGTGCCCAGGCCACGGCTCCGGGGAGAAATCCGCCATGGAGGGCACGCGTGAGGCCCTCTGCCTGAGGTCGCAGGTGTCACACCAGGGCCACTGCAAGCCTGGCTCGGCTTGCCTGCTTTCTCCAGAGGAGGCTGGCCGACCAGCCGAACCTGGCACCTGGGCCAGGCCCCTTCCAAGGGGACGAGTTCCAGAGGCTAGAGCCCTGGGGGCGGCTGCCAAGTCTCCTGGGGCGTGTGCTGGGCCCCCGTCAGAGGAGGAAGCAGCCTGGTAAACGATGTGCCAGGCCTGAGATCTGGAGGCCTCCCACACCCGGGTACCTGTCCTGCCCAGGCCCCCCGAGGGAGGACGATGGTCCTGGCAGTGGCGAGCGGGGGTGGGGCTGGCGCCAAGCCTGCCCTTGGATGCCCCGGGGAAGGGCGCCGGGGGTGGGCTGCCCCTGACCAGGTCGGAGGGCCCGACCCAGCTCGGGGCTTTTGGGGGGCAGAGAGAGAATCCCCATCCGCCCTTTCCCTTCAGATTTAGGGCTGGCCAAATCCTTCACAAGACAGCTTGTCTGCAGAAAATCAGACCCAGCTCAAGAACATGTGTCCATGGGGGAAACCCGGGAAACTGAGTCTCCCCACGCAATTACAGAGATTCTCATCTTGCATCCTCTCCTGAGCTAATGACAAAGGTGGATGTCCCGGGTGGGCCTGTGGAATGGGAGAGGGGAGGAAGTCTATTGTCATGCAGAGGGACAAGGAAAGACTTGTCTGAATCTTCTCCCCTGCACTGCGTTCAGGTCTGGAAGGGACTGGCAGAGAGGTGAGCAGGAACCGGCCTCTCTGTGTTGAGGCTGGCCCCGGGGCAGGCGTGGGGGTGATGGCTGGAAGTGGGATGGCGCGTGAGTTGGCACCAGCCAGCGGTGGAGGCAGAGACTCAGAGGTCAGGGATCTCTCTCTCTGTCTCTGTCTCTCTCTCTCTCCCCTCAGGGAGCTGAGGAGAGTAAGGTGGCGCCCCCCTGCCCTCCTCGCCTACCTCTCCATGGGCCCTTCTTTCTCTGGCCGCTCCAGGAGCCCTGCGGACTTGGCTTCAACCCCCCACCCACCGCACAGGCCAAGGGCGCATGCGCGACCGCCGGGGCCTAGGGCTGACCTCCGGGGTCCTCAGTGAAGGCCCCGCCCTCACCCCAGGCTCTGACCCAGCTACAGCTGTTCCATCGCCGCCCTTCTGGACTGGGCTTCAGCTGTTGTCTCCCTCCCCTCCCCCACTCCCGCTCAGCTTGGAGGCCGCTTCCCTGCCTTGAAAGCATTGCTCTGGCCCTGAGGGCCACAGGCGAACTGGGCTGCAAGCTCAAGGCTCTGCCTGGGCCAGCTGCTTCGGCCAGGGGTTCATTTCTTCCTGGAAAGACAAAGCCATGGCCTCACCCCACGCCTGGACTCTGCCACTGCAGCCAGCACAGGTGTAGGAAAGGCTCTGTGGAGTCAGAAGCGCCGAGAGAGGCAGATGGCACCGCAGGCTTTGGGGGCCAGGGCGCAACTGGGCTAGCCCCTCCTCCCGGGAGTCGGGGAGGCCCGGCCATCCTAGTGCCCAGGCCACGGCTCCGGGGAGAAATCCGCCATGGAGGGCACGCGTGAGGCCCTCTGGCCTGAGGTCGCAGGTGTCACACCAGGGCCACTGCAAGCCTGGCTCGGCTTGCCTGCTTTCTCCAGAGGAGGCTGGCCGACCAGCCGAACCTGGCACCTGGGCCAGGCCCCTTCCAAGGGGACGAGTTCCAGAGGCTAGAGCCCTGGGGGGCGGCTGCCAAGTCTCCTGGGGCGTGTGCTGGGCCCCCGTCAGAGGAGGAAGCAGCCTGGTAAACGGTGTGCCAGGCCTGAGATCTGGAGGCCTCCCACACCCGGGTACCTGTCCTGCCCAGGCCCCCCCGAGGGAGGACGATGGTCCTGGCAGTGGCGAGCGGGGTGGGGCTGGCGCCAAGCCTGCCCTTGGATGCCCCGGGGAAGGGCGCCGGGGGTGGGCTGCCCCTGACAAGGTCGGAGGGCCCGACCCAGCTCGGGGCTTTTGGGGGCAGAGAGAGAATCCCCATCCGCCCTTTCCCTTCAGATTCTTAGGGCTGGCCAAATCCTTCACAAGACAGCTTGTCTGCAGAAAATCAGACCCAGCTCAAGAACATGTGTCCATGGGGGAAACCCGGGAAACTGAGTCTCCCCACGCAATTACAGAGATTCTCATCTTGCATCCTCTCCTGAGCTAATGACAAAGGTGGATGTCCCGGGTGGGCCTGTGGAATGGGAGAGGGGAGGAAGTCTATTGTCATGCAGAGGGACAAGGAAAGACTTGTCTGAATCTTCTCCCCTGCACTGCGTTCAGGTCTGGAAGGGACTGGCAGAGAGGTGAGCAGGAACCGGCCTCTCTGTGTTGAGGCTGGCCCCGGGGCAGGCGTGGGGGTGATGGCTGTAAGTGGGATGGCGCGTGAGTTGGTACCAGCCAGCGGTGGAGGCAGAGACTCAGAGGTCAGGGATCTCTCTCTCTGTCTCTGTCTCTCTCTCTCTCCCTCAGGGAGCTGAGGAGAGTAAGGTGGCGCCCCCCCTGCCCTCCTCGCCTACCTCTCCATGGGCCCTTCTTTCTCTGGCCGCTCCAGGAGCCCTGCGGACTTGGCTTCAACCCCCCACCCACCGCACAGGCCAAGGGCGCATGCGCGACCGCCGGGGCCTAGGGCTGACCTCCGGGGTCCTCAGTGAAGGCCCCGCCCTCACCCCAGGCTCTGACCCAGCTACAGCTGTTCCATCGCCGCCCTTCTGGACTGGGCTTCAGCTGTTGTCTCCCTCCCCTCCCCCACTCCCGCTCAGCTTGGAGGCCGCTTCCCTGCCTTGAAAGCATTGCTCTGGCCCTGAGGGCCACAGGCGAACTGGGCTGCAAGCTCAAGGCTCTGCCTGGGCCAGCTGCTTCGGCCAGGGGTTCATTTCTTCCTGGAAAGACAAAGCCATGGCCTCACCCCACGCCTGGACTCTGCCACTGCAGCCAGCCCAGGTGTAGGAAAGGCTCTGTGGAGTCAGAAGCGCCGATAGAGGCAGATGGCACCGCAGGCTTTGGGGGCCAGGGCGCAACGGGGCTAGCCCCTCCTCCCGGGAGTCGGGGAGGCCCGGCCATCCTAGTGCCCAGGCCACGGCTCCGGGGAGAAATCCGCCATGGAGGGCACGCGTGAGGCCCTCTGCCTGAGGTCGCAGGTGTCACACCAGGGCCACTGCAAGCCTGGCTCGGCTTGCCTGCTTTCTCCAGAGGAGGCTGGCCGCCCAGCCGAACCTGGCACCTGGGCCAGGCCCCTTCCAAGGGGACGAGTTCCAGAGGCTAGAGCCCTGGGGGCGGCTGCCAAGTCTCCTGGGGCGTGTGCTGGGCCCCCGTCAGAGGAGGAAGCAGCCTGGTAAACGGTGTGCCAGGCCTGAGATCTAGAGGCCTCCCACACCCGGGTACCTGTCCTGCCCAGGCCCCCCGAGGGAGGACGATGGTCCTGGCAGTGGCGAGCGGGGTGGGGCTGGCGCCAAGCCTGCCCTTGGATGCCCCGGGGAAGGGCGCCGGGGGTGGGCTGCCCCTGACCAGGTCGGAGGGCCCGACCCAGCTCGGGGCTTTTGGGGGCAGAGAGAGAATCCCCATCCGCCCTTTCCCTTCAGATTCTTAGGGCTGGCCAAATCCTTCACAAGACAGCTTGTCTGCAGAAAATCAGACCCAGCTCAAGAACATGTGTCCATGGGGGAAACCCGGGAAACTGAGTCTCCCCACGCAATTACAGAGATTCTCATCTTGCATCCTCTCCTGAGCTAATGACAAAGGTGGATGTCCCGGGTGGGCCTGTGGAATGGGAGAGGGGAGGAAGTCTATTGTCATGCAGAGGAACAAGGAAAGACTTGTCTGAAAATTCTCCTCTGCACTGCGTTCAGGTCTGGAAGGGACTGGCAGAGAGGTGAGCAGGAACCGGCCTCTCTGTGTTGAGGCTGGCCCCGGGGCAGGCGTGGGGGTGATGGCTGGAAGTGGGATGGCGCGTGAGTTGGCACCAGCCAGCGGTGGAGGCAGAGACTCAGAGGTCAGGGATCTCTCTCTCTGTCTCTGTCTCTCTCTCTCTCCCTCAGGGAGCTGAGGAGAGTAAGGTGGCGCCCCCCTGCCCTCCTCGCCTACCTCTCCATGGGCCCTTCTTTCTCTGGCCCCTCCAGGAGCCCTGCGGACTTGGCTTCAACCCCCCACCCACCGCACAGGCCAAGGGCGCATGCGCGACCGCCGGGGCCTAGGGCTGACCTCGGGGGTCCTCAGTGAAGGCCCCGCCCTCCCCCCAGGCTCTGACCCAGCTACAGCTGTTCCATCGCCGCCCTTCTGGACTGGGCTTCAGCTGTTGTCTCCCTCCCCTCCCCCACTCCCGCTCAGCTTGGAGGCCGCTTCCCTGCCTTGAAAGCATTGCTCTGGCCCTGAGGGCCACAGGCGAACTGGGCTGCAAGCTCAAGGCTCTGCCTGGGCCAGCTGCTTCGGCCAGGGGTTCATTTCTTCCTGGAAAGACAAAGCCATGGCCTCACCCCACGCCTGGACTCTGCCACTGCAGCCAGCCCAGGTGTAGGAAAGGCTCTGTGGAGTCAGAAGCGCCGATAGAGGCAGATGGCACCGCAGGCTTTGGGGGCCAGGGCGCAACGGGGCTAGCCCCTCCTCCCGGGAGTCGGGGAGGCCCGGCCATCCTAGTGCCCAGGCCACGGCTCCGGGGAGAAATCCGCCATGGAGGGCACGCGTGAGGCCCTCTGCCTGAGGTCGCAGGTGTCACACCAGGGCCACTGCAAGCCTGGCTCGGCTTGCCTGCTTTCTCCAGAGGAGGCTGGCCGCCCAGCCGAACCTGGCACCTGGGCCAGGCCCCTTCCAAGGGGACGAGTTCCAGAGGCTAGAGCCCTGGGGGCGGCTGCCAAGTCTCCTGGGGCGTGTGCTGGGCCCCCGTCAGAGGAGGAAGCAGCCTGGTAAACGGTGTGCCAGGCCTGAGATCTAGAGGCCTCCCACACCCGGGTACCTGTCCTGCCCAGGCCCCCCGAGGGAGGACGATGGTCCTGGCAGTGGCGAGCGGAGTGGGGCTGGCGCCAAGCCTGCCCTTGGATGCCCCGGGGAAGGGCGCCGGGGGTGGGCTGCCCCTGACCAGGTGGGAGGGCCCGACCCAGCTCGGGGCTTTTGGGGGCAGAGAGAGAATCCCCATCCGCCCTTTCCCTTCAGATTCTTAGGGCTGGCCAAATCCTTCACAAGACAGCTTGTCTGCAGAAAATCAGACCCAGCTCAAGAACATGTGTCCATGGGGGAAACCCGGGAAACTGAGTCTCCCCACGCAATTACAGAGATTCTCATCTTGCATCCTCTCCTGAGCTAATGACAAAGGTGGATGTCCCGGGTGGGCCTGTGGAATGGGAGAGGGGAGGAAGTCTATTGTCATGCAGAGGAACAAGGAAAGACTTGTCTGAAAATTCTCCTCTGCACTGCGTTCAGGTCTGGAAGGGACTGGCAGAGAGGTGAGCAGGAACCGGCCTCTCTGTGTTGAGGCTGGCCCCGGGGCAGGCGTGGGGGTGATGGCTGGAAGTGGGATGGCGCGTGAGTTGGCACCAGCCAGCGGTGGAGGCAGAGACTCAGAGGTCAGGGATCTCTCTCTCTGTCTCTGTCTCTCTCTCTCTCCCTCAGGGAGCTGAGGAGAGTAAGGTGGCGCCCCCCTGCCCTCCTCGCCTACCTCTCCATGGGCCCTTCTTTCTCTGGCCCCTCCAGGAGCCCTGCGGACTTGGCTTCAACCCCCCACCCACCGCACAGGCCAAGGGCGCATGCGCGACCGCCGGGGCCTAGGGCTGACCTCGGGGGTCCTCAGTGAAGGCCCCGCCCTCCCCCCAGGCTCTGACCCAGCTACAGCTGTTCCATCGCCGCCCTTCTGGACTGGGCTTCAGCTGTTGTCTCCCTCCCCTCCCCCACTCCCGCTCAGCTTGGAGGCCACTTCCCTGCCTTGAAAGCATTGCTCTGGCCCTGAGGGCCACAGGCGAACTGGGCTGCAAGCTCAAGGCTCTGCCTGGGCCAGCTGCTTCGGCCAGGGGTTCATTTCTTCCTGGAAAGACAAAGCCATGGCCTCACCCCACGCCTGGACTCTGCCACTGCAGCCAGCCCAGGTGTAGGAAAGGCTCTGTGGAGTCAGAAGCGCCGAGAGAGGCAGATGGCACCGCAGGCTTTGGGGGCCAGGGCGCAACTGGGCTAGCCCCTCCTCCCGGGAGTCGGGGAGGCCCGGCCATCCTAGTGCCCAGGCCACGGCTCCGGGGAGAAATCCGCCATGGAGGGCACGCGTGAGGCCCTCTGCCTGAGGTCGCAGGTGTCACACCAGGGCCACTGCAAGCCTGGCTCGGCTTGCCTGCTTTCTCCAGAGGAGGCTGGCCGACCAGCCGAACCTGGCACCTGGGCCAGGCCCCTTCCAAGGGGACGAGTTCCAGAGGCTAGAGCCCTGGGGGCGGCTGCCAAGTCTCCTGGGGCGTGTGCTGGGCCCCCGTCAGAGGAGGAAGCAGCCTGGTAAACGATGTGCCAGGCCTGAGATCTGGAGGCCTCCCACACCCGGGTACCTGTCCTGCCCAGGCCCCCCGAGGGAGGACGATGGTCCTGGCAGTGGCGAGCGGGGTGGGGCTGGCGCCAAGCCTGCCCTTGGATGCCCCGGGGAAGGGCGCCGGGGGTGGGCTGCCCCTGACCAGGTCGGAGGGCCCGACCCAGCTCGGGGCTTTTGGGGGCAGAGAGAGAATCCCCATCCGCCCTTTCCCTTCAGATTCTTAGGGCTGGCCAAATCCTTCACAAGACAGCTTGTCTGCAGAAAATCAGACCCAGCTCAAGAACATGTGTCCATGGGGGAAACCCGGGAAACTGAGTCTCCCCACGCAATTACAGAGATTCTCATCTTGCATCCTCTCCTGAGCTAATGACAAAGGTGGATGTCCCGGGTGGGCCTGTGGAATGGGAGAGGGGAGGAAGTCTATTGTCATGCAGAGGGACAAGGAAAGACTTGTCTGAATCTTCTCCCCTGCACTGCGTTCAGGTCTGGAAGGGACTGGCAGAGAGGTGAGCAGGAACCGGCCTCTCTGTGTTGAGGCTGGCCCCGGGGCAGGCGTGGGGGTGATGGCTGGAAGTGGGATGGCGCGTGAGTTGGCACCAGCCAGCGGTGGAGGCAGAGACTCAGAGGTCAGGGATCTCTCTCTCTGTCTCTGTCTCTCTCTCTCTCCCTCAGGGAGCTGAGGAGAGTAAGGTGGCGCCCCCCTGCCCTCCTCGCCTACCTCTCCATGGGCCCTTCTTTCTCTGGCCGCTCCAGGAGCCCTGCGGACTTGGCTTCAACCCCCCACCCACCGCACAGGCCAAGGGCGCATGCGCGACCGCCGGGGCCTAGGGCTGACCTCCGGGGTCCTCAGTGAAGGCCCCGCCCTCACCCCAGGCTCTGACCCAGCTACAGCTGTTCCATCGCCGCCCTTCTGGACTGGGCTTCAGCTGTTGTCTCCCTCCCCTCCCCCACTCCCGCTCAGCTTGGAGGCCGCTTCCCTGCCTTGAAAGCATTGCTCTGGCCCTGAGGGCCACAGGCGAACTGGGCTGCAAGCTCAAGGCTCTGCCTGGGCCAGCTGCTTCGGCCAGGGGTTCATTTCTTCCTGGAAAGACAAAGCCATGGCCTCACCCCACGCCTGGACTCTGCCACTGCAGCCAGCACAGGTGTAGGAAAGGCTCTGTGGAGTCAGAAGCGCCGAGAGAGGCAGATGGCACCGCAGGCTTTGGGGGCCAGGGCGCAACTGGGCTAGCCCCTCCTCCCGGGAGTCGGGGAGGCCCGGCCATCCTAGTGCCCAGGCCACGGCTCCGGGGAGAAATCCGCCATGGAGGGCACGCGTGAGGCCCTCTGCCTGAGGTCGCAGGTGTCACACCAGGGCCACTGCAAGCCTGGCTCGGCTTGCCTGCTTTCTCCAGAGGAGGCTGGCCGACCAGCCGAACCTGGCACCTGGGCCAGGCCCCTTCCAAGGGGACGAGTTCCAGAGGCTAGAGCCCTGGGGGCGGCTGCCAAGTCTCCTGGGGCGTGTGCTGGGCCCCCGTCAGAGGAGGAAGCAGCCTGGTAAACGGTGTGCCAGGCCTGAGATCTGGAGGCCTCCCACACCCGGGTACCTGTCCTGCCCAGGCCCCCCGAGGGAGGACGATGGTCCTGGCAGTGGCGAGCGGGGTGGGGCTGGCGCCAAGCCTGCCCTTGGATGCCCCGGGGAAGGGCGCCGGGGGTGGGCTGCCCCTGACAAGGTCGGAGGGCCCGACCCAGCTCGGGGCTTTTGGGGGCAGAGAGAGAATCCCCATCCGCCCTTTCCCTTCAGATTCTTAGGGCTGGCCAAATCCTTCACAAGACAGCTTGTCTGCAGAAAATCAGACCCAGCTCAAGAACATGTGTCCATGGGGGAAACCCGGGAAACTGAGTCTCCCCACGCAATTACAGAGATTCTCATCTTGCATCCTCTCCTGAGCTAATGACAAAGGTGGATGTCCCGGGTGGGCCTGTGGAATGGGAGAGGGGAGGAAGTCTATTGTCATGCAGAGGGACAAGGAAAGACTTGTCTGAATCTTCTCCCCTGCACTGCGTTCAGGTCTGGAAGGGACTGGCAGAGAGGTGAGCAGGAACCGGCCTCTCTGTGTTGAGGCTGGCCCCGGGGCAGGCGTGGCGGTGATGGCTGGAAGTGGGATGGCGCGTGAGTTGGCACCAGCCAGCGGTGGAGGCAGAGACTCAGAGGTCAGGGATCTCTCTCTCTGTCTCTGTCTCTCTCTCTCTCCCTCAGGGAGCTGAGGAGAGTAAGGTGGCGCCCCCCTGCCCTCCTCGCCTACCTCTCCATGGGCCCTTCTTTCTCTGGCCGCTCCAGGAGTCCTGCGGACTTGGCTTCAACCCCCCACCCACCGCACAGGCCAAGGGCGCATGCGCGACCGCCGGGGCCTAGGGCTGACCTCGGGGGACCTCAGTGAAGGCCCCGCCCTCCCCCCAGGCTCTGACCCAGCTACAGCTGTTCCATCGCCGCCCTTCTGGACTGGGCTTCAGCTGTTGTCTCCCTCCCCTCCCCCACTCCCGCTCAGCTTGGAGGCCACTTCCCTGCCTTGAAAGCATTGCTCTGGCCCTGAGGGCCACAGGCGAACTGGGCTGCAAGCTCAAGGCTCTGCCTGGGCCAGCTGCTTCGGCCAGGGGCTCATTTCTTCCTGGAAAGACAAAGCCATGGCCTCACCCCACGCCTGGACTCTGCCACTGCAGCCAGCCCAGGTGTAGGAAAGGCTCTGTGGAGTCAGAAGCGCCGAGAGAGGCAGATGGCACCGCAGGCTTTGGGGGCCAGGGCGCAACTGGGCTAGCCCCTCCTCCCGGGAGTCGGGGAGGCCCGGCCATCCTAGTGCCCAGGCCACGGCTCCGGGGAGAAATCCGCCATGGAGGGCACGCGTGAGGCCCTCTGCCTGAGGTCGCAGGTGTCACACCAGGGCCACTGCAAGCCTGGCTCGGCTTGCCTGCTTTCTCCAGAGGAGGCTGGCCGCCCAGCCGAACCTGGCACCTGGGCCAGGCCCCTTCCAAGGGGACGAGTTCCAGAGGCTAGAGCCCTGGGGGCGGCTGCCAAGTCTCCTGGGGCGTGTGCTGGGCCCCCGTCAGAGGAGGAAGCAGCCTGGTAAACGGTGTGCCAGGCCTGAGATCTGGAGGCCTCCCACACCCGGGTACCTGTCCTGCCCAGGACCCCCGAGGGAGGACGATGGTCCTGGCAGTGGCGAGCGGGGTGGGGCTGGCGCCAAGCCTGCCCTTGGATGCCCCGGGGAAGGGCGCCGGGGGTGGGCTGCCCCTGACCAGGTCGGAGGGCCCGACCCAGCTCGGGGCTTTTGGGGGCAGAGAGAGAATCCCCATCCGCCCTTTCCCTTCAGATTCTTAGGGCTGGCCAAATCCTTCACAAGACAGCTTGTCTGCAGAAAATCAGACCCAGCTCAAGAACATGTGTCCATGGGGGAAACCCGGGAAACTGAGTCTCCCCACGCAATTACAGAGATTCTCATCTTGCATCCTCTCCTGAGCTAATGACAAAGGTGGATGTCCCGGGTGGGCCTGTGGAATGGGAGAGGGGAGGAAGTCTATTGTCATGCAGAGGGACAAGGAAAGACTTGTCTGAATCTTCTCCCCTGCACTGCGTTCAGGTCTGGAAGGGACTGGCAGAGAGGTGAGCAGGAACCGGCCTCTCTGTGTTGAGGCTGGCCCCGGGGCAGGCGTGGGGGTGATGGCTGTAAGTGGGATGGCGCGTGAGTTGGTACCAGCCAGCGGTGGAGGCAGAGACTCAGAGGTCAGGGATCTCTCTCTCTGTCTCTGTCTCTCTCTCTCTCCCTCAGGGAGCTGAGGAGAGTAAGGTGGCGCCCCCCTGCCCTCCTCGCCTACCTCTCCATGGGCCCTTCTTTCTCTGGCCGCTCCAGGAGCCCTGCGGACTTGGCTTCAACCCCCCACCCACCGCACAGGCCAAGGGCGCATGCGCGACCGCCGGGGCCTAGGGCTGACCTCGGGGGTCCTCAGTGAAGGCCCCGCCCTCCCCCCAGGCTCTGACCCAGCTACAGCTGTTCCATCGCCGCCCTTCTGGACTGGGCTTCAGCTGTTGTCTCCCTCCCCTCCCCCACTCCCGCTCAGCTTGGAGGCCACTTCCCTGCCTTGAAAGCATTGCTCTGGCCCTGAGGGCCACAGGCGAACTGGGCTGCAAGCTCAAGGCTCTGCCTGGGCCAGCTGCTTCGGCCAGGGGTTCATTTCTTCCTGGAAAGACAAAGCCATGGCCTCACCCCACGCCTGGACTCTGCCACTGCAGCCAGCCCAGGTGTAGGAAAGGCTCTGTGGAGTCAGAAGCGCCGAGAGAGGCAGATGGCACCACAGGCTTTGGGGGCCAGGGCGCAACTGGGCTAGCCCCTCCTCCCGGGAGTCGGGGAGGCCCGGCCATCCTAGTGCCCAGGCCACGGCTCCGGGGAGAAATCCGCCATGGAGGGCACGCGTGAGGCCCTCTGCCTGAGGTCGCAGGTGTCACACCAGGGCCACTGCAAGCCTGGCTCGGCTTGCCTGCTTTCTCCAGAGGAGGCTGGCCGACCAGCCGAACCTGGCACCTGGGCCAGGCCCCTTCCAAGGGGACGAGTTCCAGAGGCTAGAGCCCTGGGGGCGGCTGCCAAGTCTCCTGGGGCGTGTGCTGGGCCCCCGTCAGAGGAGGAAGCAGCCTGGTAAACGATGTGCCAGGCCTGAGATCTGGAGGCCTCCCACACCCGGGTACCTGTCCTGCCCAGGCCCCCCGAGGGAGGACGATGGTCCTGGCAGTGGCGAGCGGGGTGGGGCTGGCGCCAAGCCTGCCCTTGGATGCCCCGGGGAAGGGCGCCGGGGGTGGGCTGCCCCTGACCAGGTCGGAGGGCCCGACCCAGCTCGGGGCTTTTGGGGGCAGAGAGAGAATCCCCATCCGCCCTTTCCCTTCAGATTCTTAGGGCTGGCCAAATCCTTCACAAGACAGCTTGTCTGCAGAAAATCAGACCCAGCTCAAGAACATGTGTCCATGGGGGAAACCCGGGAAACTGAGTCTCCCCACGCAATTACAGAGATTCTCATCTTGCATCCTCTCCTGAGCTAATGACAAAGGTGGATGTCCCGGGTGGGCCTGTGGAATGGGAGAGGGGAGGAAGTCTATTGTCATGCAGAGGGACAAGGAAAGACTTGTCTGAATCTTCTCCCCTGCACTGCGTTCAGGTCTGGAAGGGGGGCAGAGAGGTGAGCAGGAACCGGCCTCTCTGTGTTGAGGCTGGCCCCGGGGCAGGCGTGGGTGTGATGGCTGGAAGTGGGATGGCGCGTGAGTTGGCACCAGCCAGCGGTGGAGGCAGAGACTCAGAGGTCAGGGATCTCTCTCTCTGTCTCTGTCTCTCTCTCTCTCCCTCAGGGAGCTGAGGAGAGTAAGGTGGCGCCCCCCTGCCCTCCTCGCCTACCTCTCCATGGGCCCTTCTTTCTCTGGCCGCTCCAGGAGCCCTGCGGACTTGGCTTCAACCCCCCACCCACCGCACAGGCCAAGGGCGCATGCGCGACCGCCGGGGCCTAGGGCTGACCTCCGGGGTCCTCAGTGAAGGCCCCGCCCTCACCCCAGGCTCTGACCCAGCTACAGCTGTTCCATCGCCGCCCTTCTGGACTGGGCTTCAGCTGTTGTCTCCCTCCCCTCCCCCACTCCCGCTCAGCTTGGAGGCCGCTTCCCTGCCTTGAAAGCATTGCTCTGGCCCTGAGGGCCACAGGCGAACTGGGCTGCAAGCTCAAGGCTCTGCCTGGGCCAGCTGCTTCGGCCAGGGGTTCATTTCTTCCTGGAAAGACAAAGCCATGGCCTCACCCCACGCCTGGACTCTGCCACTGCAGCCAGCCCAGGTGTAGGAAAGGCTCTGTGGAGTCAGAAGCGCCGATAGAGGCAGATGGCACCGCAGGCTTTGGGGGCCAGGGCGCAACTGGGCTAGCCCCTCCTCCCGGGAGTCGGGGAGGCCCGGCCATCCTAGTGCCCAGGCCACGGCTCCGGGGAGAAATCCGCCATGGAGGGCACGCGTGAGGCCCTCTGCCTGAGGTCGCAGGTGTCACACCAGGGCCACTGCAAGCCTGGCTCGGCTTGCCTGCTTTCTCCAGAGGAGGCTGGCCGCCCAGCCGAACCTGGCACCTGGGCCAGGCCCCTTCCAAGGGGACGAGTTCCAGAGGCTAGAGCCCTGGGGGCGGCTGCCAAGTCTCCTGGGGCGTGTGCTGGGCCCCCGTCAGAGGAGGAAGCAGCCTGGTAAACGGTGTGCCAGGCCTGAGATCTAGAGGCCTCCCACACCCGGGTACCTGTCCTGCCCAGGCCCCCCGAGGGAGGACGATGGTCCTGGCAGTGGCGAGCGGGGTGGGGCTGGCGCCAAGCCTGCCCTTGGATGCCCCGGGGAAGGGCGCCGGGGGTGGGCTGCCCCTGACCAGGTCGGAGGGCCCGACCCAGCTCGGGGCTTTTGGGGGCAGAGAGAGAATCCCCATCCGCCCTTTCCCTTCAGATTCTTAGGGCTGGCCAAATCCTTCACAAGACAGCTTGTCTGCAGAAAATCAGACCCAGCTCAAGAACATGTGTCCATGGGGGAAACCCGGGAAACTGAGTCTCCCCACGCAATTACAGAGATTCTCATCTTGCATCCTCTCCTGAGCTAATGACAAAGGTGGATGTCCCGGGTGGGCCTGTGGAATGGGAGAGGGGAGGAAGTCTATTGTCATGCAGAGGAACAAGGAAAGACTTGTCTGAAAATTCTCCTCTGCACTGCGTTCAGGTCTGGAAGGGACTGGCAGAGAGGTGAGCAGGAACCGGCCTCTCTGTGTTGAGGCTGGCCCCGGGGCAGGCGTGGGGGTGATGGCTGGAAGTGGGATGGCGCGTGAGTTGGCACCAGCCAGCGGTGGAGGCAGAGACTCAGAGGTCAGGGATCTCTCTCTCTGTCTCTGTCTCTCTCTCTCTCCCTCAGGGAGCTG
This sequence comes from Diceros bicornis minor, assembly GCF_020826845.1. Classification (NCBI taxonomy): domain Eukaryota; kingdom Metazoa; phylum Chordata; class Mammalia; order Perissodactyla; family Rhinocerotidae; genus Diceros; species Diceros bicornis. The sequence continues at coordinate 3,046,973 of NW_026690855.1, read as the reverse complement.
AGGAGAGTAAGGTGGCGCCCCCCTGCCCTCCTCGCCTACCTCTCCATGGGCCCTTCTTTCTCTGGCCCCTCCAGGAGCCCTGCGGACTTGGCTTCAACCCCCCACCCACCGCACAGGCCAAGGGCGCATGCGCGACCGCCGGGGCCTAGGGCTGACCTCGGGGGTCCTCAGTGAAGGCCCCGCCCTCCCCCCAGGCTCTGACCCAGCTACAGCTGTTCCATCGCCGCCCTTCTGGACTGGGCTTCAGCTGTTGTCTCCCTCCCCTCCCCCACTTCCGCTCAGCTTGGAGGCCGCTTCCCTGCCTTGAAAGCATTGCTCTGGCCCTGAGGGCCACAGGCGAACTGGGCTGCAAGCTCAAGGCTCTGCCTGGGCCAGCTGCTTCGGCCAGGGGTTCATTTCTTCCTGGAAAGACAAAGCCATGGCCTCACCCCACGCCTGGACTCTGCCACTGCAGCCAGCCCAGGTGTAGGAAAGGCTCTGTGGAGTCAGAAGCGCCGAGAGAGGCAGATGGCACCGCAGGCTTTGGGGGCCAGGGCGCAACTGGGCTAGCCCCTCCTCCCGGGAGTCGGGGAGGCTCGGCCATCCTAGTGCCCAGGCCACGGCTCCGGGGAGAAATCCGCCATGGAGGGCACGCGTGAGGCCCTCTGCCTGAGGTCGCAGGTGTCACACCAGGGCCACTGCAAGCCTGGCTCGGCTTGCCTGCTTTCTCCAGAGGAGGCTGGCCGACCAGCCGAACCTGGCACCTGGGCCAGGCCCCTTCCAAGGGGACGAGTTCCAGAGGCTAGAGCCCTGGGGGCGGCTGCCAAGTCTCCTGGGGCGTGTGCTGGGCCCCCGTCAGAGGAGGAAGCAGCCTGGTAAACGGTGTGCCAGGCCTGAGATCTGGAGGCCTCCCACACCCGGGTACCTGTCCTGCCCAGGCCCCCCGAGGGAGGACGATGGTCCTGGCAGTGGCGAGCGGGGTGGGGCTGGCGCCAAGCCTGCCCTTGGATGCCCCGGGGAAGGGCGCCGGGGGTGGGCTGCCCCTGACCAGGTCGGAGGGCCCGACCCAGCTCGGGGCTTTTGGGGGCAGAGAGAGAATCCCCATCCGCCCTTTCCCTTCAGATTCTTAGGGCTGGCCAAATCCTTCACAAGACAGCTTGTCTGCAGAAAATCAGACCCAGCTCAAGAACATGTGTCCATGGGGGAAACCCGGGAAACTGAGTCTCCCCACGCAATTACAGAGATTCTCATCTTGCATCCTCTCCTGAGCTAATGACAAAGGTGGATGTCCCGGGTGGGCCTGTGGAATGGGAGAGGGGAGGAAGTCTATTGTCATGCAGAGGAACAAGGAAAGACTTGTCTGAAAATTCTCCTCTGCACTGCGTTCAGGTCTGGAAGGGACTGGCAGAGAGGTGAGCAGGAACCGGCCTCTCTGTGTTGAGGCTGGCCCGGGGCAGGCGTGGGGGTGATGGCTGTAAGTGGGATGGCGCGTGAGTTGGCACCAGCCAGCGGTGGAGGCAGAGACTCAGAGGTCAGGGATCTCTCTCTCTGTCTCTGTCTCTCTCTCTCTCCCTCAGGGAGCTGAGGAGAGTAAGGTGGCGCCCCCCTGCCCTCCTCGCCTACCTCTCCATGGGCCCTTCTTTCTCTGGCCGCTCCAGGAGCCCTGCGGACTTGGCTTCAACCCCCCACCCACCGCACAGGCCAAGGGCGCATGCGCGACCGCCGGGGCCTAGGGCTGACCTCGGGGGTCCTCAGTGAAGGCCCCGCCCTCCCCCCAGGCTCTGACCCAGCTACAGCTGTTCCATCACCGCCCTTCTGGACTGGGCTTCAGCTGTTGTCTCCCTCCCCTACCCCACTCCCGCTCAGCTTGGAGGCCACTTCCCTGCCTTGAAAGCATTGCTCTGGCCCTGAGGGCCACAGGCGAACTGGGCTGCAAGCTCAAGGCTCTGCCTGGGCCAGCTGCTTCGGCCAGGGGTTCATTTCTTCCTGGAAAGACAAAGCCATGGCCTCACCCCACGCCTGGACTCTGCCACTGCAGCCAGCCCATTTGTAGGAAAGGCTCTGTGGAGTCAGAAGCGCCGAGAGAGGCAGATGGCACCACAGGCTTTGGGGGCCAGGGCGCAACTGGGCTAGCCCCTCCTCCCGGGAGTCGGGGAGGCCCGGCCATCCTAGTGCCCAGGCCACGGCTCCGGGGAGAAATCCGCCATGGAGGGCACGCGTGAGGCCCTCTGCCTGAGGTCGCAGGTGTCACACCAGGGCCACTGCAAGCCTGGCTCGGCTTGCCTGCTTTCTCCAGAGGAGGCTGGCCGACCAGCCGAACCTGGCACCTGGGCCAGGCCCCTTCCAAGGGGACGAGTTCCAGAGGCTAGAGCCCTGGGGGCGGCTGCCAAGTCTCCTGGGGCGTGTGCTGGGCCCCCGTCAGAGGAGGAAGCAGCCTGGTAAACGGTGTGCCAGGCCTGAGATCTAGAGGCCTCCCACACCCGGGTACCTGTCCTGCCCAGGCCCCCCGAGGGAGGACGATGGTCCTGGCAGTGGCGAGCGGGGTGGGGCTGGCGCCAAGCCTGCCCTTGGATGCCCCGGGGAAGGGCGCCGGGGGTGGGCTGCCCCTGACCAGGTCGGAGGGCCCGACCCAGCTCGGGGCTTTTGGGGGCAGAGAGAGAATCCCCATCCGCCCTTTCCCTTCAGATTCTTAGGGCTGGCCAAATCCTTCACAAGACAGCTTGTCTGCAGAAAATCAGACCCAGCTCAAGAACATGTGTCCATGGGGGAAACCCGGGAAACTGAGTCTCCCCACGCAATTACAGAGATTCTCATCTTGCATCCTCTCCTGAGCTAATGACAAAGGTGGATGTCCCGGGTGGGCCTGTGGAATGGGAGAGGGGAGGAAGTCTATTGTCATGCAGAGGAACAAGGAAAGACTTGTCTGAAAATTCTCCTCTGCACTGCGTTCAGGTCTGGAAGGGACTGGCAGAGAGGTGAGCAGGAACCGGCCTCTCTGTGTTGAGGCTGGCCCGGGGCAGGCGTGGGGGTGATGGCTGTAAGTGGGATGGCGCGTGAGTTGGCACCAGCCAGCGGTGGAGGCAGAGACTCAGAGGTCAGGGATCTCTCTCTCTGTCTCTGTCTCTCTCTCTCTCCCTCAGGGAGCTGAGGAGAGTAAGGTGGCGCCCCCCTGCCCTCCTCGCCTACCTCTCCATGGGCCCTTCTTTCTCTGGCCGCTCCAGGAGCCCTGCGGACTTGGCTTCAACCCCCCACCCACCGCACAGGCCAAGGGCGCATGCGCGACCGCCGGGGCCTAGGGCTGACCTCAGGGGTCCTCAGTGAAGGCCCCGCCCTCCCCCCAGGCTCTGACCCAGCTACAGCTGTTCCATCGCCGCCCTTCTGGACTGGGCTTCAGCTGTTGTCTCCCTCCCCTACCCCACTCCCGCTCAGCTTGGAGGCCACTTCCCTGCCTTGAAAGCATTGCTCTGGCCCTGAGGGCCACAGGCGAACTGGGCTGCAAGCTCAAGGCTCTGCCTGGGCCAGCTGCTTCGGCCAGGGGTTCATTTCTTCCTGGAAAGACAAAGCCATGGCCTCACCCCACGCCTGGACTCTGCCACTGCAGCCAGCCCATTTGTAGGAAAGGCTCTGTGGAGTCAGAAGCGCCGAGAGAGGCAGATGGCACCACAGGCTTTGGGGGCCAGGGCGCAACTGGGCTAGCCCCTCCTCCCGGGAGTCGGGGAGGCCCGGCCATCCTAGTGCCCAGGCCACGGCTCCGGGGAGAAATCCGCCATGGAGGGCACGCGTGAGGCCCTCTGCCTGAGGTCGCAGGTGTCACACCAGGGCCACTGCAAGCCTGGCTCGGCTTGCCTGCTTTCTCCAGAGGAGGCTGGCCGCCCAGCCGAACCTGGCACCTGGGCCAGGCCCCTTCCAAGGGGACGAGTTCCAGAGGCTAGAGCCCTGGGGGCGGCTGCCAAGTCTCCTGGGGCGTGTGCTGGGCCCCCGTCAGAGGAGGAAGCAGCCTGGTAAACGGTGTGCCAGGCCTGAGATCTGGAGCCCACCCACACCCGGGTACCTGTCCTGCCCAGGCCCCCCGAGGGAGGACGATGGTCCTGGCAGTGGCGAGCGGGGTGGGGCTGGCGCCAAGCCTGCCCTTGGATGCCCCGGGGAAGGGCGCCGGGGGTGGGCTGCCCCTGACCAGGTCGGAGGGCCCGACCCAGCTCGGGGCTTTTGGGGGCAGAGAGAGAATCCCCATCCGCCCTTTCCCTTCAGATTCTTAGGGCTGGCCAAATCCTTCACAAGACAGCTTGTCTGCAGAAAATCAGACCCAGCTCAAGAACATGTGTCCATGGGGGAAACCCGGGAAACTGAGTCTCCCCACGCAATTACAGAGATTCTCATCTTGCATCCTCTCCTGAGCTAATGACAAAGGTGGATGTCCCGGGTGGGCCTGTGGAATGGGAGAGGGGAGGAAGTCTATTGTCATGCAGAGGAACAAGGAAAGACTTGTCTGAAAATTCTCCTCTGCACTGCGTTCAGTTCTGGAAGGGACTGGCAGTGAGGTGAACAGGAACCGGCCTCTCTGTGTTGAGGCTGGCCCTGGGGCAGGCTTGGGGGTGATGGCTGTAAGTGGGATGGCGCGTGAGTTGGCACCAGCCAGCGGTGGAGGCAGAGACTCAGAGGTCAGGGATCTCTCTCTCTGTCTCTGTCTCTCTCTCTCTCCCTCAGGGAGCTGAGGAGAGTAAGGTGGCGCCCCCTGCCCACCTCGCCTACCTCTCCATGGGCCCTTCTTTCTCTGGCCGCTCCAGGAGCCCTGCGGACTTGGCTTCAACCCCCCACCCACCGCACAGGCCAAGGGCGCATCGCGACCGCCGGGGCCTAGGGCTGACCTCGGGGGTCCTCAGTGAAGGCCCCGCCCTCCCCCCAGGCTCTGACCCAGCTACAGCTGTTCCATCGCCGCCCTTCTGGACTGGGCTTCAGCTGTTGTCTCCCTCCCCTACCCCACTCCCGCTCAGCTTGGAGGCCACTTCCCTGCCTTGAAAGCATTGCTCTGGCCCTGAGGGCCACAGGCGAACTGGGCTGCAAGCTCAAGGCTCTGCCTGGGCCAGCTGCTTCGGCCAGGGGTTCATTTCTTCCTGGAAAGACAAAGCCATGGCCTCACCCCACGCCTGGACTCTGCCACTGCAGCCAGCCCATTTGTAGGAAAGGCTCTGTGGAGTCAGAAGCGCCGAGAGAGGCAGATGGCACCACAGGCTTTGGGGGCCAGGGCGCAACTGGGCTAGCCCCTCCTCCCGGGAGTCGGGGAGGCCCGGCCATCCTAGTGCCCAGGCCACGGCTCCGGGGAGAAATCCGCCATGGAGGGCACGCGTGAGGCCCTCTGCCTGAGGTCGCAGGTGTCACACCAGGGCCACTGCAAGCCTGGCTCGGCTTGCCTGCTTTCTCCAGAGGAGGCTGGCCGACCAGCCGAACCTGGCACCTGGGCCAGGCCCCTTCCAAGGGGACGAGTTCCAGAGGCTAGAGCCCTGGGGGCGGCTGCCAAGTCTCCTGGGGCGTGTGCTGGGCCCCCGTCAGAGGAGGAAGCAGCCTGGTAAAGGGTGTGCCAGGCCTGAGATCTGGAGGCCTCCCACACCCGGGTACCTGTCCTGCCCAGGCCCCCCGAGGGAGGACGATGGTCCTGGCAGTGGCGAGCGGGGTGGGGCTGGCGCCAAGCCTGCCCTTGGATGCCCCGGGGAAGGGCGCCGGGGGTGGGCTGCCCCTGACCAGGTCGGAGGGCCCGACCCAGCTCGGGGCTTTTGGGGGCAGAGAGAGAATCCCCATCCGCCCTTTCCCTTCAGATTCTTAGGGCTGGCCAAATCCTTCACAAGACAGCTTGTCTGCAGAAAATCAGACCCAGCTCAAGAACATGTGTCCATGGGGGAAACCCGGGAAACTGAGTCTCCCCACGCAATTACAGAGATTCTCATCTTGCATCCTCTCCTGAGCTAATGACAAAGGTGGATGTCCCGGGTGGGCCTGTGGAATGGGAGAGGGGAGGAAGTCTATTGTCATGCAGAGGAACAAGGAAAGACTTGTCTGAAAATTCTCCTCTGCACTGCGTTCAGTTCTGGAAGGGACTGGCAGTGAGGTGAACAGGAACCGGCCTCTCTGTGTTGAGGCTGGCCCTGGGGCAGGCTTGCGGGTGATGGCTGTAAGTGGGATGGCGCGTGAGTTGGCACCAGCCAGCGGTGGAGGCAGAGACTCAGAGGTCAGGGATCTCTCTCTCTGTCTCTGTCTCTCTCTCTCTCCCTCAGGGAGCTGAGGAGAGTAAGGTGGCGCCCCCTGCCCACCTCGCCTACCTCTCCATGGGCCCTTCTTTCTCTGGCCGCTCCAGGAGCCCTGCGGACTTGGCTTCAACCCCCCACCCACCGCACAGGCCAAGGGCGCATCGCGACCGCCGGGGCCTAGGGCTGACCTCGGGGGTCCTCAGTGAAGGCCCCGCCCTCCCCCCAGGCTCTGACCCAGCTACAGCTGTTCCATCGCCGCCCTTCTGGACTGGGCTTCAGCTGTTGTCTCCCTCCCCTACCCCACTCCCGCTCAGCTTGGAGGCCACTTCCCTGCCTTGAAAGCATTGCTCTGGCCCTGAGGGCCACAGGCGAACTGGGCTGCAAGCTCAAGGCTCTGCCTGGGCCAGCTGCTTCGGCCAGGGGTTCATTTCTTCCTGGAAAGACAAAGCCATGGCCTCACCCCACGCCTGGACTCTGCCACTGCAGCCAGCCCATTTGTAGGAAAGGCTCTGTGGAGTCAGAAGCGCCGAGAGAGGCAGATGGCACCACAGGCTTTGGGGGCCAGGGCGAAACTGGGCTAGCCCCTCCTCCCGGGAGTCGGGGAGGCCCGGCCATCCTAGTGCCCAGGCCACGGCTCCGGGGAGAAATCCGCCATGGAGGGCACGCGTGAGGCCCTCTGCCTGAGGTCGCAGGTGTCACACCAGGGCCACTGCAAGCCTGGCTCGGCTTGCCTGCTTTCTCCAGAGGAGGCTGGCCGCCCAGCCGAACCTGGCACCTGGGCCAGGCCCCTTCCAAGGGGACGAGTTCCAGAGGCTAGAGCCCTGGGGGCGGCTGCCAAGTCTCCTGGGGCGTGTGCTGGGCCCCCGTCAGAGGAGGAAGCAGCCTGGTAAACGGTGGTGCCAGGCCTGAGATCTGGAGGCCTCCCACACCCGGGTACCTGTCCTGCCCAGGCCCCCCGAGGGAGGACGATGGTCCTGGCAGTGGCGAGCGGGGTGGGGCTGGCGCCAAGCCTGCCCTTGGATGCCCCGGGGAAGGGCGCCGGGGGTGGGCTGCCCCTGACCAGGTCGGAGGGCGCGACCCAGCTCGGGGCTTTTGGGGGCAGAGAGAGAATCCCCATCCGCCCTTTCCCTTCAGATTCTTAGGGCTGGCCAAATCCTTCACAAGACAGCTTGTCTGCAGAAAATCAGACCCAGCTCAAGAACATGTGTCCATGGGGGAAACCCGGGAAACTGAGTCTCCCCACGCAATTACAGAGATTCTCATCTTGCATCCTCTCCTGAGCTAATGACAAAGGTGGATGTCCCGGGTGGGCCTGTGGAATGGGAGAGGGGAGGAAGTCTATTGTCATGCAGAGGAACAAGGAAAGACTTGTCTGAAAATTCTCCTCTGCACTGCGTTCAGTTCTGGAAGGGACTGGCAGTGAGGTGAACAGGAACCGGCCTCTCTGTGTTGAGGCTGGCCCTGGGGCAGGCTTGGGGGTGATGGCTGTAAGTGGGATGGCGCGTGAGTTGGCACCAGCCAGCGGTGGAGGCAGAGACTCAGAGGTCAGGGATCTCTCTCTCTGTCTCTGTCTCTCTCTCTCTCCCTCAGGGAGCTGAGGAGAGTAAGGTGGCGCCCCCTGCCCACCTCGCCTACCTCTCCATGGGCCCTTCTTTCTCTGGCCGCTCCAGGAGCCCTGCGGACTTGGCTTCAACCCCCCACCCACCGCACAGGCCAAGGGCGCATCGCGACCGCCGGGGCCTAGGGCTGACCTCGGGGGTCCTCAGTGAAGGCCCCGCCCTCCCCCCAGGCTCGGACCCAGCTACAGCTGTTCCATCGCCGCCCTTCTGGACTGGGCTTCAGCTGTTGTCTCCCTCCCCTCCCCCACTCCCGCTCAGCTTGGAGGCCGCTTCCCTGCCTTGAAAGCATTGCTCTGGCCCTGAGGGCCACAGGCGAACTGGGCTGCAAGCTCAAGGCTCTGCCTGGGCCAGCTGCTTCGGCCAGGGGTTCATTTCTTCCTGGAAAGACAAAGCCATGGCCTCACCCCACGCCTGGACTCTGCCACTGCAGCCAGCCCAGGTGTAGGAAAGGCTCTGTGGAGTCAGAAGCGCCGAGAGAGGCAGATGGCACCGCAGGCTTTGGGGGCCAGGGCGCAACTGGGCTAGCCCCTCCTCCCGGGAGTCGGGGAGGCCCGGCCATCCTAGTGCCCAGGCCACGGCTCCGGGGAGAAATCCGCCATGGAGGGCACGCGTGAGGCCCTCTGCCTGAGGTCGCAGGTGTCACACCAGGGCCACTGCAAGCCTGGCTCGGCTTGCCTGCTTTCTCCAGAGGAGGCTGGCCGCCCAGCCGAACCTGGCACCTGGGCCAGGCCCCTTCCAAGGGGACGAGTTCCAGAGGCTAGAGCCCTGGGGGCGGCTGCCAAGTCTCCTGGGGCGTGTGCTGGGCCCCCGTCAGAGGAGGAAGCAGCCTGGTAAACGGTGTGCCAGGCCTGAGATCTAGAGGCCTCCCACACCCGGGTACCTGTCCTGCCCAGGCCCCCCGAGGGAGGACGATGGTCCTGGCAGTGGCGAGCGGGGTGGGGCTGGCGCCAAGCCTGCCCTTGGATGCCCCGGGGAAGGGCGCCGGGGGTGGGCTGCCCCTGACCAGGTCGGAGGGCCCGACCCAGCTCGGGGCTTTTGGGGGCAGAGAGAGAATCCCCATCCGCCCTTTCCCTTCAGATTCTTAGGGCTGGCCAAATCCTTCACAAGACAGCTTGTCTGCAGAAAATCAGACCCAGCTCAAGAACATGTGTCCATGGGGGAAACCCGGGAAACTGAGTCTCCCCACGCAATTACAGAGATTCTCATCTTGCATCCTCTCCTGAGCTAATGACAAAGGTGGATGTCCCGGGTGGGCCTGTGGAATGGGAGAGGGGAGGAAGTCTATTGTCATGCAGAGGAACAAGGAAAGACTTGTCTGAAAATTCTCCTCTGCACTGCGTTCAGGTCTGGAAGGGACTGGCAGAGAGGTGAGCAGGAACCGGCCTCTCTGTGTTGAGGCTGGCCCCGGGGCAGGCGTGGGGGTGATGGCTGTAAGTGGGATGGCGCGTGAGTTGGCACCAGCCAGCGGTGGAGGCAGAGACTCAGAGGTCAGGGATCTCTCTCTCTGTCTCTGTCTCTCTCTCTCTCCCTCAGGGAGCTGAGGAGAGTAAGGTGGCGCCCCCCTGCCCTCCTCGCCTACCTCTCCATGGGCCCTTCTTTCTCTGGCCCCTCCAGGAGCCCTGCGGACTTGGCTTCAACCCCCCACCCACCGCACAGGCCAAGGGCGCATGCGCGACCGCCGGGGCCTAGGGCTGACCTCGGGGGTCCTCAGTGAAGGCCCCGCCCTCCCCCCAGGCTCTGACCCAGCTACAGCTGTTCCATCGCCGCCCTTCTGGACTGGGCTTCAGCTGTTGTCTCCCTCCCCTCCCCCACTCCCGCTCAGCTTGGAGGCCGCTTCCCTGCCTTGAAAGCATTGCTCTGGCCCTGAGGGCCACAGGCGAACTGGGCTGCAAGCTCAAGGCTCTGCCTGGGCCAGCTGCTTCGGCCAGGGGTTCATTTCTTCCTGGAAAGACAAAGCCATGGCCTCACCCCACGCCTGGACTCTGCCACTGCAGCCAGCCCAGGTGTAGGAAAGGCTCTGTGGAGTCAGAAGCGCCAATAGAGGCAGATGGCACCGCAGGCTTTGGGGGCCAGGGCGCAACTGGGCTAGCCCCTCCTCCCGGGAGTCGGGGAGGCCCGGCCATCCTAGTGCCCAGGCCACGGCTCCGGGGAGAAATCCGCCATGGAGGGCACGCGTGAGGCCCTCTGCCTGAGGTCGCAGGTGTCACACCAGGGCCACTGCAAGCCTGGCTCGGCTTGCCTGCTTTCTCCAGAGGAGGCTGGCCGCCCAGCCGAACCTGGCACCTGGGCCAGGCCCCTTCCAAGGGGACGAGTTCCAGAGGCTAGAGCCCTGGGGGCGGCTGCCAAGTCTCCTGGGGCGTGTGCTGTGCCCCCATCAGAGGAGGAAGCAGCCTGGTAAACGGTGTGCCAGGCCTGAGATCTAGAGGCCTCCCACACCCGGGTACCTGTCCTGCCCAGGCCCCCCGAGGGAGGACGATGGTCCTGGCAGTGGCGAGCGGGGTGGGGCTGGCGCCAAGACTGCCCTTGGATGCCCCGGGGAAGGGCGCCGGGGGTGGGCTGCCCCTGACCAGGTCGGAGGGCCCGACCCAGCTCGGGGCTTTTGGGGGCAGAGAGAGAATCCCCATCCGCACTTTCCCTTCAGATTCTTAGGGCTGGCCAAATCCTTCACAAGACAGCTTGTCTGCAGAAAATCAGACCCAGCTCAAGAACATGTGTCCATGGGGGAAACCCGGGAAACTGAGTCTCCCCACGCAATTACAGAGATTCTCATCTTGCATCCTCTCCTGAGCTAATGACAAAGGTGGATGTCCCGGGTGGGCCTGTGGAATGGGAGAGGGGAGGAAGTCTATTGTCATGCAGAGGAACAAGGAAAGACTTGTCTGAAAATTCTCCTCTGCACTGCGTTCAGTTCTGGAAGGGACTGGCAGAGAGGTGAGCAGGAACCGGCCTCTCTGTGTTGAGGCTGGCCCTGGGGCAGGCTTGGGGGTGATGGCTGTAAGTGGGATGGCGCGTGAGTTGGCACCAGCCAGCGGTGGAGGCAGAGACTCAGAGGTCAGGGATCTCTCTCTCTGTCTCTGTCTCTCTCTCTCTCCCTCAGGGAGCTGAGGAGAGTAAGGTGGCGCCCCCTGCCCTCCTCGCCTACCTCTCCATGGGCCCTTCTTTCTCTGGCCGCTCCAGGAGCCCTGCGGACTTGGCTTCAACCCCCCACCCACCGCACAGGCCAAGGGCGCATCGCGACCGCCGGGGCCTAGGGCTGACCTCGGGGGTCCTCAGTGAAGGCCCCGCCCTCCCCCCAGGCTCTGACCCAGCTACAGCTGTTCCATCGCCGCCCTTCTGGACTGGGCTTCAGCTGTTGTCTCCCTCCCCTCCCCCACTCCCGCTCAGCTTGGAGGCCGCTTCCCTGCCTTGAAAGCATTGCTCTGGCCCTGAGGGCCACAGGCGAACTGGGCTGCAAGCTCAAGGCTCTGCCTGGGCCAGCTGCTTCGGCCAGGGGTTCATTTCTTCCTGGAAAGACAAAGCCATGGCCTCACCCCACGCCTGGACTCTGCCACTGCAGCCAGCCCAGGTGTAGGAAAGGCTCTGTGGAGTCAGAAGCGCCAATAGAGGCAGATGGCACCGCAGGCTTTGGGGGCCAGGGCGCAACTGGGCTAGCCCCTCCTCCCGGGAGTCGGGGAGGCCCGGCCATCCTAGTGCCCAGGCCACGGCTCCGGGGAGAAATCCGCCATGGAGGGCACGCGTGAGGCCCTCTGCCTGAGGTCGCAGGTGTCACACCAGGGCCACTGCAAGCCTGGCTCGGCTTGCCTGCTTTCTCCAGAGGAGGCTGGCCGCCCAGCCGAACCTGGCACCTGGGCCAGGCCCCTTCCAAGGGGACGAGTTCCAGAGGCTAGAGCCCTGGGGGCGGCTGCCAAGTCTCCTGGGGCGTGTGCTGGGCCCCCGTCAGAGGAGGAAGCAGCCTGGTAAACGGTGTGCCAGGCCTGAGATCTAGAGGCCTCCCACACCCGGGTACCTGTCCTGCCCAGGCCCCCCGAGGGAGGACGATGGTCCTGGCAGTGGCGAGCGGGGTGGGGCTGGCGCCAAGCCTGCCCTTGGATGCCCCGGGGAAGGGCGCCGGGGGTGGGCTGCCCCTGACCAGGTCGGAGGGCCCGACCCAGCTCGGGGCTTTTGGGGGCAGAGAGAGAATCCCCATCCGCCCTTTCCCTTCAGATTCTTAGGGCTGGCCAAATCCTTCACAAGACAGCTTGTCTGCAGAAAATCAGACCCAGCTCAAGAACATGTGTCCATGGGGGAAACCCGGGAAACTGAGTCTCCCCACGCAATTACAGAGATTCTCATCTTGCATCCTCTCCTGAGCTAATGACAAAGGTGGATGTCCCGGGTGGGCCTGTGGAATGGGAGAGGGGAGGAAGTCTATTGTCATGCAGAGGAACAAGGAAAGACTTGTCTGAAAATTCTCCTCTGCACTGCGTTCAGTTCTGGAAGGGACTGGCAGAGAGGTGAGCAGGAACCGGCCTCTCTGTGTTGAGGCTGGCCCTGGGGCAGGCTTGGGGGTGATGGCTGTAAGTGGGATGGCGCGTGAGTTGGCACCAGCCAGCGGTGGAGGCAGAGACTCAGAGGTCAGGGATCTCTCTCTCTGTCTCTGTCTCTCTCTCTCTCCCTCAGGGAGCTGAGGAGAGTAAGGTGGCGCCCCCTGCCCTCCTCGCCTACCTCTCCATGGGCCCTTCTTTCTCTGGCCGCTCCAGGAGCCCTGCGGACTTGGCTTCAACCCCCCACCCACCGCACAGGCCAAGGGCGCATCGCGACCGCCGGGGCCTAGGGCTGACCTCGGGGGTCCTCAGTGAAGGCCCCGCCCTCCCCCCAGGCTCTGACCCAGCTACAGCTGTTCCATCGCCGCCCTTCTGGACTGGGCTTCAGCTGTTGTCTCCCTCCCCTCCCCCACTCCCGCTCAGCTTGGAGGCCGCTTCCCTGCCTTGAAAGCATTGCTCTGGCCCTGAGGGCCACAGGCGAACTGGGCTGCAAGCTCAAGGCTCTGCCTGGGCCAGCTGCTTCGGCCAGGGGTTCATTTCTTCCTGGAAAGACAAAGCCATGGCCTCACCCCACGCCTGGACTCTGCCACTGCAGCCAGCCCAGGTGTAGGAAAGGCTCTGTGGAGTCAGAAGCGCCGAGAGAGGCAGATGGCACCGCAGGCTTTGGGGGCCAGGGCGCAACTGGGCTAGCCCCTCCTCCCGGGAGTCGGGGAGGCCCGGCCATCCTAGTGCCCAGGCCACGGCTCCGGGGAGAAATCCGCCATGGAGGGCACGCGTGAGGCCCTCTGCCTGAGGTCGCAGGTGTCACACCAGGGCCACTGCAAGCCTGGCTCGGCTTGCCTGCTTTCTCCAGAGGAGGCTGGCCGCCCAGCCGAACCTGGCACCTGGGCCAGGCCCCTTCCAAGGGGACGAGTTCCAGAGGCTAGAGCCCTGGGGGCGGCTGCCAAGTCTCCTGGGGCGTGTGCTGGGCCCCCGTCAGAGGAGGAAGCAGCCTGGTAAACGGTGTGCCAGGCCTGAGATCTAGAGGCCTCCCACACCCGGGTACCTGTCCTGCCCAGGCCCCCCGAGGGAGGACGATGGTCCTGGCAGTGGCGAGCGGGGTGGGGCTGGCGCCAAGCCTGCCCTTGGATGCCCCGGGGAAGGGCGCCGGGGGTGGGCTGCCCCTGACCAGGTCGGAGGGCCCGACCCAGCTCGGGGCTTTTGGGGGCAGAGAGAGAATCCCCATCCGCCCTTTCCCTTCAGATTCTTAGGGCTGGCCAAATCCTTCACAAGACAGCTTGTCTGCAGAAAATCAGACCCAGCTCAAGAACATGTGTCCATGGGGGAAACCCGGGAAACTGAGTCTCCCCACGCAATTACAGAGATTCTCATCTTGCATCCTCTCCTGAGCTAATGACAAAGGTGGATGTCCCGGGTGGGCCTGTGGAATGGGAGAGGGGAGGAAGTCTATTGTCATGCAGAGGAACAAGGAAAGACTTGTCTGAAAATTCTCCTCTGCACTGCGTTCAGGTCTGGAAGGGACTGGCAGAGAGGTGAGCAGGAACCGGCCTCTCTGTGTTGAGGCTGGCCCCGGGGCAGGCGTGGGGGTGATGGCTGTAAGTGGGATGGCGCCTGAGTTGGCACCAGCCAGCGGTGGAGGCAGAGACTCAGAGGTCAGGGATCTCTCTCTCTGTCTCTGTCTCTCTCTCTCTCCCTCAGGGAGCTGAGGAGAGTAAGGTGGCGCCCCCCTGCCCTCCTCGCCTACCTCTCCATGGGCCCTTCTTTCTCTGGCCCCTCCAGGAGCCCTGCGGACTTGGCTTCAACCCCCCACCCACCGCACAGGCCAAGGGCGCATCGCGACCGCCGGGGCCTAGGGCTGACCTCGGGGGTCCTCAGTGAAGGCCCCGCCCTCCCCACAGGCTCTGACACAGCTACAGCTGTTCCATCGCCGCCCTTCTGGACTGGGCTTCAGCTGTTGTCTCCCTCCCCTCCCCCACTCCCGCTCAGCTTGGAGGCCGCTTCCCTGCCTTGAAAGCATTGCTCTGGCCCTGAGGGCCACAGGCGAACTGGGCTGCAAGCTCAAGGCTCTGCCTGGGCCAGCTGCTTCGGCCAGGGGTTCATTTCTTCCTGGAAAGACAAAGCCATGGCCTCACCCCACGCCTGGACTCTGCCACTGCAGCCAGCCCAGGTGTAGGAAAGGCTCTGTGGAGTCAGAAGCGCCGAGAGAGGCAGATGGCACCGCAGGCTTTGGGGGCCAGGGCGCAACTGGGCTAGCCCCTCCTCCCGGGAGTCGGGGAGGCCCGGCCATCCTAGTGCCCAGGCCACGGCTCCGGGGAGAAATCCGCCATGGAGGGCACGCGTGAGGCCCTCTGCCTGAGGTCGCAGGTGTCACACCAGGGCCACTGCAAGCCTGGCTCGGCTTGCCTGCTTTCTCCAGAGGAGGCTGGCCGACCAGCCGAACCTGGCACCTGGGCCAGGCCCCTTCCAAGGGGACGAGTTCCAGAGGCTAGAGCCCTGGGGGCGGCTGCCAAGTCTCCTGGGGGCGTGTGCTGGGCCCCCGTCAGAGGAGGAAGCAGCCTGGTAAACGGTGTGCCAGGCCAGAGATCTGGAGGCCTCCCATACCCTGGTGCCTGTCCTGCCCAGGCCCCCCGAGGGAGGACGATGGTCCTGGCAGTGGCGAGCGGGGTGGGGCTGGCGTCAAGCCTGCCCTTGGATGCCCCGGGGAAGGGCGCCGGGGGTGAGCTGCCCCTGACCAGGTCGGAGGGCCCGACCCAGCTCGGGGCTTTTGGGGGCAGAGAGAGAATCCCCATCCGCCCTTTCCCTTCAGATTCTTAGGGCTGGCCAAATCCTTCACAAGACAGCTTGTCTGCAGAAAATCAGACCCAGCTCAAGAACATGTGTCCATGGGGGAAAACCGGGAAACTGAGTCTCCCCACGCAATTACAGAGATTCTCATCTTGCATCCTCTCCTGAGCTAATGACAAAGGTGGATGTCCCGGGTGGGCCTGTGGAATGGGAGAGGGGAGGAAGTCTATTGTCATGCAGAGGGACAAGGAAAGACTTGTCTGAATCTTCTCCCCTGCACTGCGTTCAGGTCTGGAAGGGACTGGCAGAGAGGTGAGCAGGAACCGGCCTCTCTGTGTTGAGGCTGGCCCGGGGCAGGCGTGGGGGTGATGGCTGGAAGTGGGATGGCACGTGAGTTGGCACCAGCCAGCGGTGGAGGCAGAGACTCAGAGGTCAGGGATCTCTCTCTCTGTCTCTGTCTCTCTCTCTCTCCCTCAGGGAGCTGAGGAGAGTAAGGTGGCGCCCCCTGCCCACCTCGCCTACCTCTCCATGGGCCCTTCTTTCTCTGGCCGCTCCAGGAGCCGTGCGGACTTGGCTTCAACCCCCCACCCACCGCACAGGCCAAGGGCGCATGCGCGACCGCCGGGGCCTAGGGCTGACCTCGGGGGTCCTCAGTGAAGGCCCCGCCCTCCCCCCAGGCTCTGACCCAGCTACAGCTGTTCCATCGCCGCCCTTCTGGACTGGGCTTCAGCTGTTGTCTCCCTCCCCTCCCCCACTCCCGCTCAGCTTGGAGGCCACTTCCCTGCCTTGAAAGCATTGCTCTGGCCCTGAGGGCCACAGGCGAACTGGGCTGCAAGCTCAAGGCTCTGCCTGGGCCAGCTGCTTCGGCCAGGGGTTCATTTCTTCCTGGAAAGACAAAGCCATGGCCTCACCCCACGCCTGGACTCTGCCACTGCAGCCAGCCCAGGTGTAGGAAAGGCTCTGTGGAGTCAGAAGCGCCGAGAGAGGCAGATGGCACCGCAGGCTTTGGGGGCCAGGGCGCAACTGGGCTAGCCCCTCCTCCCGGGAGTCGGGGAGGCCCGGCCATCCTAGTGCCCAGGCCACGGCTCCGGGGAGAAATCTGCCATGGAGGGCACGCGTGAGGCCCTCTGCCTGAGGTCGCAGGTGTCACACCAGGGCCACTGCAAGCCTGGCTCGGCTTGCCTGCTTTCTCCAGAGGAGGCTGGCCGCCCAGCCGAACCTGGCACCTGGGCCAGGCCCCTTCCAAGGGGACGAGTTCCAGAGGCTAGAGCCCTGGGGGCGGCTGCCAAGTCTCCTGGGGCGTGTGCTGGGCCCCCGTCAGAGGAGGAAGCAGCCTGGTAAACCGTGTGCCAGGCCAGAGATCTGGAGGCCTCCCACACCCTGGTGCCTGTCCTGCCCAGGCCCCCCGAGGGAGGACGATGGTCCTGGCAGTGGCGAGCGGGGTGGGGCTGGCGCCAAGCCTGCCCTTGGATGCCCCGGGGAAGGGCGCCGGGGGTGGGCTGCCCCTGACCAGGTCGGAGGGCCCGACCCAGCTCGGGGCTTTTGGGGGCAGAGAGAGAATCCCCATCCGCCCTTTCCCTTCAGATTCTTAGGGCTGGCCAAATCCTTCACGAGACAGCTTGTCTGGAGAAAATCAGACCCAGCTCAAGAACATGTGTCCATGGGGGAAACCCGGGAAACTGAGTCTCCCCACGCAATTACAGAGATTCTCATCTTGCATCCTCTCCTGAGCTAATGACAAAGGTGGATGTCCCGGGTGGGCCTGTGGAATGGGAGAGGGGAGGAAGTCTATTGTCATGCAGAGGGACAAGGAAAGACTTGTCTGAATCTTCTCCCCTGCACTGCGTTCAGGTATGGAAGGGACTGGCAGAGAGGTGAGCAGGAACCGGCCTCTCTGTGTTGAGGCTGGCCCCGGGGCAGGCGTGGGGGTGATGGCTGGAAGTGGGATGGCGCGTGAGTTGGCACCAGCCAGCGGTGGAGGCAGAGACTCAGAGGTCAGGGATCTCTCTCTCTGTCTCTGTCTCTCTCTCTCTCCCTCAGGGAGCTGAGGAGAGTAAGGTGGCGCCCCCTGCCCACCTCGCCTACCTCTCCATGGGCCCTTCTTTCTCTGGCCGCTCCAGGAGCCCTGCGGACTTGGCTTCAACCCCCCACCCACCGCACAGGCCAAGGGCGCATGCGCGACCGCCGGGGCCTAGGGCTGACCTCGGGGGTCCTCAGTGAAGGCCCCGCCCTCCCCCCAGGCTCTGACCCAGCTACAGCTGTTCCATTGCCGCACTTCTGGACTGGGCTTCAGCTGTTGTCTCCCTCCCCTCCCCCACTCCCGCTCAGCTTGGAGGCCACTTCCCTGAATGAAAGCATTGCTCTGGCCCTGAGGGCCACAGGCGAACTGGGCTGCAAGCTCAAGGCTCTGCCTGGGCCAGCTGCTTCGGCCAGGGGCTCATTTCTTCCTGGAAAGACAAAGCCATGGCCTCACCCCTCACCTGGACTCTGCCACTGCAGCCAGCCCAGGTGTAGGAAAGGCTCTGTGGAGTCAGAAGCACCGAGAGAGGCAGATGGCACCGCAGGCTTTTGGGGGCCAGGGCGCAACTGGGCTAGCCCCTCCTCCCGGGAGTCGGGGAGGCCCGGCCATCCTAGTGCCCAGGCCATGGCTCCGGGGAGAAATCCGCCATGGAGGGCACGCGTGAGGCCCTCTGCCTGAGGTCGCAGGTGTCACACCAGGGCCATTGCAAACCTGGCTCGGCTTGCCTGCTTTCTCCAGAGGAGGCTGGCCGACCAGCCGAACCTGGCACCTGGGCCAGGCCCCTTCCAAGGGGACGAGTTCCAGAGGCTAGAGCCCTGGGGGCGGCTGCCAAGTCTCCTGGGGCGTGTGCTGGGCCCCCGTCAGAGGAGGAAGCAGCCTGGTAAACGGTGTGCCAGGCCTGAGATCTGGAGGCCTCCCACACCCGGGTCCCTGTCCTGCCCAGGCCCCCCGAGGGAGGACGATGGTCCTGGCAGTGGCGAGCGGGATGGGGCTGGCGCCAAGCCTGCCCTTGGATGCCCCGGGGAAGGGCGCCGGGGGTGGGCTGCCCCTGACCAGGTCGGAGGGCCCGACCCAGCTCGGGGCTTTTGGGGGCAGAGAGAGAATCCCCATCCGCCCTTTCCCTTCAGAATCTTAGGGCTGGCCAAATCCTTCACAAGACAGCTTGTCTGCAGAAAATCAGACCCAGCTCAAGAACATGTGTCCATGGGGGAAACCTGGGAAACTGAGTCTCCCCACACAATAGCAGAGATTCTCATCTTGCATCCTCTCCTGAGCTAATGACAAAGGTGGATGTCCCCGGTGGGCCTGTGGAATGGGAGAGGGTAGGAAGTCTATTGTCATGCAGAGGGACATGGAAAGACTTGTCTGAAGCTTATCCCCTGCTCTGGGGTCAGGTCGGGAAGGGACGGCACAGAGGTGAGCAGGAACCGGCCTCTCTGTCGTGGGGCTGGCCCCGGGGCAGGCGTGGGGGTGATGGCTGAAAGTGGGATGGCGCGTGAGTTGGCACCAGCCAGCGGTGGAGGCAGAGACTCAGAGGTCAGGGATCTCTCTCTCTGTCTCTGTCTCTCTCTCTCTCCCTCAGGGAGCTGAGGAGAGTAAGGTGGCACCCCCTGCCCACCTCGCCTACCTCTCCATGGGCCCTTCTTTCTCTGGCCGCTCCGGGAGCCCCGCGGGCTTGGGTTCAACCCCCCACACACCGCACAGGCCAAGGGCGCATGCGCGACCGCCGGGGCCTAGGGCTGGCCTCGGGGGTCCTCAGTGAATGGCCCGCCCCCCCTCCAGGCTCTGACGCAGCTGCAGCTCTTCCATCGCTGCCCTTCTGGACTCGGCTTCAGCTGTCTCCCTCCCCTCCCCCACTCCCGCTCAGCTTGGAGGCCGCTTCCCTGCCTTGAAAGCATTGCTCTGGCCCTGATGGCCACAGACGTACTGGGCTTCAAGCTCAAGGCTCTGCCTGGGCCTGCTGCTTCGGCCAGGGGCTCATTTCTTCCTGGAAAGACAAAGCCATGGCCTCACCCCACGCCTGCACTTTGCCACGACAGGCAGCCCAGGTGTAGGAAAGGCTCTGTGGAGTCAGAAGTGCCGAGACAGGCAGATGGCACCGCAGGCTTTGGGGGCCAGGCCGCAACTGGGCTAGCCCCTCCTCCCGGGAGTCGGGGAGGCCCGGCCTTCCTAGTGCCCAGGCCACGGCTCCGGGGAGAAATCCGCCATGGAGGGCACGCGGGAGGCCCTCTGCCTGAGGTGGCAGGTGTCACGCCAGGGCCACTGCAAGCCTGGCTCGGCTTGCCTGCTTTCTCCAAAGGAGGCTGGCCGACCAGCCGAACCTGGCACCTGGGCCAGGCCCCTTCCAAGGGGACGAGTTGCAGAGGATAGAGCACTGGGGGCGGCTGCCAAGTCTCCTGGGGCGTGTGCTGGGCCCCCGTCAGAGGAGGAAGCAGCCTGGTAAACGGTGTGCCAGGCATGAGGTCTGGAGGCCTCCCACAGCCGGGTCCCTGTCCTGCCCAGGCCCCCCGAGGGAGGACGATGGTCGGGCAGTGGGGAGCGGGGTGGGGCTGGCGCCGAGCCTGCCCTTGGATGCCCCGGGGAAGGGCGCCGGGGGATGGGCTGCCCCTGGCCAGGTATGAGGGACCGACCCAGCTCGGGGCTGTCGGGGGCAGAGAGAGAACCCCGCTCCGCCCTTTCCCTTCAGGTTCTTAGGGCTGGCCAAATCCTTCACAAGACAGCTTGTCTGGAGAAAATCAGACCCAGCTCAAGAACATGTGTCCATGGGGGAAACCCGGGAAACTGAGTCTCCCCACACAATAGCAGAGATTATCATCTTGCATCCTATCCTGAGCTAATGACAAAGGTGGATGTCCCCGGTGGGCCTGTGGAATGGGAGAGGGGAGGAAGTCTATTGTCATGCAGAGGGACATGGAAAGACTTGTCTGAAGCTCATCCCCTGCACTGGGATCAGGTCGGGAAGGGATGGCACAGAGGTGAGCAGGAACTGGCCTCTCTGTGGTGGGGCTGGCCCCGGGGCAGGCGTGGGGGTGATGGCTGGAAGTGGGATGGCGCGTGAGTTGGCACCAGCCAGCGGTGGAGGCAGAGACTCAGAGGTCAGGGATCTCTCTCTCTGTCTCTGTCTCTCTCTCTCTCCCTCAGGGAGCTGAGGAGAGTAAGGTGGCGCCCCCTGCCCACCTCGCCTATCTCTCCATGGGCCCTTCTTTCTCTGGCCGCTCCGG
Organism: Diceros bicornis minor; assembly: GCF_020826845.1. Lineage (NCBI taxonomy): Eukaryota > Metazoa > Chordata > Mammalia > Perissodactyla > Rhinocerotidae > Diceros > Diceros bicornis. Next base: position 3,026,588 of record NW_026690855.1, on the reverse strand, counting down.
GAGCCCCGCGGGCTTGGGTTCAACCCCCCACACACCGCACAGGCCAAGGGCGCATGCGTGACAGCCGGGGCCTTGGGCTGGCCTCGGGGGTCCTCAGTGAAGGCCCCGCCCTCCCTCCAGGCTCTGACCCAGCTGCAGCTCTTCCATCGCCGCCCTTCTGGACTCGGCTTCAGCTGTCTCCCTCCCCTCCCCCACTCCCACTCAGCTTGGAGGCCGCTTCCCTGCCTTGAAAGCATTGCTCTGGCCCTGATGGCCACAGACGTACTGGGCTTCAAGCTCAAGGCTCTGCCTGGGCCTGCTGCTTCGGCCAGGGGCTCATTTCTTCCTGGAAAGAGAAAGCCATGGCCTCACCCCACGCCTGCACTTTGCCACGGCAGGCAGCCCAGGTGTAGGAAAGGCTCTGTGGAGTCAGAAGTGCCGAGACAGGCAGATGGCACCGCAGGCTTTGGGGGCAAGGCCGCAACTGGGCTAGCCCCTCCTCCCAGGAGTCGGGGAGGCCCGGCCTTCCTAGTGCCCAGGCCACGGCTCCGGGGAGAAATCCGCCATGGAGGGCACGCGTGAGGCCCTCTGCCTGAGGTCGCAGGTGTCACACCAGGGCCACTGCAAGCCTGGCTCGGCTTGCGTGCTTTCTCCAGAGGAGGCTGGCCGCCCAGCCGAACCTGGCACCTGGGCCAGGCCCCTTCCAAGGGGACGAGTTCCAGAGGCTAGAGCCCTGGGGGCGGCTGCCAAGTCTCCTGGGGCGTGTGCTGGGCCCCCGTCAGAGGAGGAAGCAGCCTGGTAAACGGTGTGCCAGGCCAGAGATCTGGAGGCCTCCCATACCCTGGTGCCTGTCCTGCCCAGGCCCCCCGAGGGAGGACGATGGTCCTGGCAGTGGCGAGCGGGGTGGGGCTGGCGTCAAGCCTGCCGTTGGATGCCCCGGGGAAGGGCGCCGGGGGTGAGCTGCCCCTGACCAGGTTGGAGGGCCCGACCCAGCTCGGGGCTTTTGGGGGCAGAGAGAGAATCCCCATCCGCCCTTTCCCTTCAGATTCTTAGGGCTGGCCAAATCCTTCACAAGACAGCTTGTCTGCAGAAAATCAGACCCAGCTCAAGAACATGTGTCCATGGGGGAAAACCGGGAAACTGAGTCTCCCCACGCAATTACAGAGATTCTCATCTTGCATCCTCTCCTGAGCTAATGACAAAGGTGGATGTCCCGGGTGGGCCTGTGGAATGGGAGAGGGGAGGAAGTCTATTGTCATGCAGAGGGACAAGGAAAGACTTGTCTGAATCTTCTCCCCTGCACTGCGTTCAGGTCTGGAAGGGACTGGCAGAGAGGTGAGCAGGAACCGGCCTCTCTGTGTTGAGGCTGGCCCGGGGCAGGCGTGGGGGTGATGGCTGGAAGTGGGATGGCACGTGAGTTGGCACCAGCCAGCGGTGGAGGCAGAGACTCAGAGGTCAGGGATCTCTCTCTCTGTCTCTGTCTCTCTCTTTCTCCCTCAGGGAGCTGAGGAGAGTAAGGTGGCGCCCCCTGCCCACCTCGCCTACCTCTCCATGGGCCCTTCTTTCTCTGGCCGCTCCAGGAGCCGTGCGGACTTGGCTTCAACCCCCCACCCACAGCACAGGCCTAGGGCGCATGCGCGACCGCCGGGGCCTAGGGCTGACCTCGGGGGTCCTCAGTGAAGGCCCCGCCCTCCCCCCAGGCTCTGACCCAGCTACAGCTGTTCCATCGCCGCCTTTCTGGACTGGGCTTCAGCTGTTGTCTCCCTCCCCTCCCCCACTCCCGCTCAGCTTGGAGGCCGCTTCCCTGCCTTGAAAGCATTGCTCTGGCCCTGAGGGCCACAGGCGAACTGGGCTGCAAGCTCAAGGCTCTGCCTGGGCCAGCTGCTTCGGCCAGGGGTTCATTTCTTCCTGGAAAGACAAAGCCATGGCCTCACCCCACGCCTGGACTCTGCCACTGCAGCCAGCCCAGGTGTAGGAAAGGCTCTGTGGAGTCAGAAGCGCCGAGAGAGGCAGATGGCACCGCAGGCTTTGGGGGCCAGGGCGCAACTGGGCTAGCCCCTCCTCCCGGGAGTCGGGGAGGCCCGGCCATCCTAGTGCCCAGGCCACGGCTCCGGGGAGAAATCTGCCATGGAGGGCACGCGTGAGGCCCTCTGCCTGAGGTCGCAGGTGTCACACCAGGGCCACTGCAAGCCTGGCTCAGCTTGCCTGCTTTCTCCAGAGGAGGCTGGCCGCCCAGCCGAACCTGGCACCTGGGCCAGGCCCCTTCCAAGGGGACGAGTTCCAGAGGCTAGAGCCCTGGGGGCGGCTGCCAAGTCTCCTGGGGCGTGTGCTGGGTCCCCGTCAGAGGAGGAAGCAGCCTGGTAAACCGTGTGCCAGGCCAGAGATCTGGAGGCCTCCCACACCCTGGTGCCTGTCCTGCCCAGGCCCCCCGTGGGAGGACGATGGTCCTGGCAGTGGCGAGCGGGGTGGGGCTGGCGCCAAGCCTGCCCTTGGATGCCCCGGGGAAGGGCGCCGGGGGTGGGCTGCCCCTGACCAGGTCGGAGGGCCCGACCCAGCTCGGGGCTTTTGGGGGCAGAGAGAGAATCCCCATCCGCCCTTTCCCTTCAGATTCTTAGGGCTGGCCAAATCCTTCACAAGACAGCTTGTCTGCAGAAAATCAGACCCAGCTCAGGAACATGTGTCCATGGGGGAAACCCGGGAAACTGAGTCTCCCCACGCAATTACAGAGATTCTCATCTTGCATCCTCTCCTGAGCTAATGACAAAGGTGGATGTCCCGGGTGGGCCTGTGGAATGGGAGAGGGGAGGAAGTCTATTGTCATGCAGAGGGACAAGGAAAGACTTGTCTGAATCTTCTCCCCTGCACTGCGTTCAGGTCTGGAAGGGACTGGCAGAGAGGTGAGCAGGAACCGGCCTCTCTGTGTTGAGGCTGGCCCCGGGGCAGGCGTGGGGGTGATGGCTGGAAGTGGGATGGCGCGTGAGTTGGCACCAGCTAGCGGTGGAGGCAGAGACTCAGAGGTCAGGGATCTCTCTCTCTGTCTCTGTCTCTCTCTCTCTCCCTCAGGGAGCTGAGGAGAGTAAGGTGGCGCCCCCTGCCCACCTCGCCTACCTCTCCATGGGCCCTTCTTTCTCTGGCCGCTCCAGGAGCCCTGCGGACTTGGCTTCAACCCCCCACCCACCGCACAGGCCAAGGGCGCATGCGCGACAGCCGGGGCCTAGGGCTGACCTCGGGGGTCCTCAGTGAAGGCCCCGCCCTCCCCCCAGGCTCTGACCCAGCTACAGCTGTTCCATTGCCGCCCTTCTGGACTGGGCTTCAGCTGTTGTCTCCCTCCCCTCCCCCACTCCCGCTCAGCTTGGAGGCCACTTCCCTGAATGAAAGCATTGCTCTGGCCCTGAGGGCCACAGGCGAACTGGGCTGCAAGCTCAAGGCTCTGCCTGGGCCAGCTGCTTCGGCCAGGGGCTCATTTCTTCCTGGAAAGACAAAGCCATGGCCTCACCCCACGCCTGGACTCTGCCACTGCAGCCAGCCCAGGTGTAGGAAAGGCTCTGTGGAGTCAGAAGCACCGAGAGAGGCAGATGGCACCGCAGGCTTTTGGGGGCCAGGGCGCAACTGGGCTAGCCCCTCCTCCCGGGAGTCGGGGAGGCCCGGCCATCCTAGTGCCCAGGCCATGGCTCCGGGGAGAAATCCGCCATGGAGGGCACGCGTGAGGCCCTCTGCCTGAGGTCGCAGGTGTCACACCAGGGCCATTGCAAACCTGGCTCGGCTTGCCTGCTTTCTCCAGAGGAGGCTGGCCGCCCAGCCGAACCTGGCACCTGGGCCAGGCCCCTTCCAAGGGGACGAGTTCCAGAGGCTAGAGCCCTGGGGGCGGCTGCCAAGTCTCCTGGGGCGTGTGCTGGGCCCCCGTCAGAGGAGGAAGCAGCCTGGTAAACGGTGTGCCAGGCCTGAGATCTGGAGGCATCCCACACCCGGGTCCCTGTCCTGCCCAGGCCCCCCGAGGGAGGACGATGGTCCTGGCAGTGGCGAGCGGGATGGGGCTGGCGCCAAGCCTGCCCTTGGATGCCCCGGGGAAGGGCGCCGGGGGTGGGCTGCCCCTGACCAGGTCGGAGGGCCCGACCCAGCTCGGGGCTTTTGGGGGCAGAGAGAGAATCCCCATCCGCCCTTTCCCTTCAGAATCTTAGGGCTGGCCAAATCCTTCACAAGACAGCTTGTCTGCAGAAAATCAGACCCAGCTCAAGAACATGTGTCCATGGGGGAAACCTGGGAAACTGAGTCTCCCCACACAATAGCAGAGATTCTCATCTTGCATCCTCTCCTGAGCTAATGACAAAGGTGGATGTCCCCGGTGGGCCTGTGGAATGGGAGAGGGGAGGAAGTCTATTGTCATGCAGAGGGACATGGAAAGACTTGTCTGAAGCTTATCCCCTGCTCTGGGGTCAGGTCGGGAAGGGACGGCACAGAGGTGAGCAGGAACCGGCCTCTCTGTCGTGGGGCTGGCCCCGGGGCAGGCGTGGGGGTGATGGCTGAAAGTGGGATGGCGCGTGAGTTGGCACCAGCCAGCGGTGGAGGCAGAGACTCAGAGGTCAGGGATCTCTCTCTCTGTCTCTGTCTCTCTCTCTCTCCCTCAGGGAGCTGAGGAGAGTAAGGTGGCGCCCCCTGCCCACCTCGCCTACCTCTCCATGGGCCCTTCTTTCTCTGGCCGCTCCGGGAGCCCCGCGGGCTTGGGTTCAACCCCCCACACACCGCACAGGCCAAGGGCGCATGCGCGACCGCCGGGGCCTAGGGCTGGCCTCGGGGGTCCTCAGTGAATGGCCCGCCCCCCCTCCAGGCTCTGACGCAGCTGCAGCTCTTCCATCGCTGCCCTTCTGGACTCGGCTTCAGCTGTCTCCCTCCCCTCCCCCACTCCCGCTCAGCTTGGAGGCCGCTTCCCTGCCTTGAAAGCATTGCTCTGGCCCTGATGGCCACAGACGTACTGGGCTTCAAGCTCAAGGCTCTGCCTGGGCCTGCTGCTTCGGCCAGGGGCTCATTTCTTCCTGGAAAGACAAAGCCATGGCCTCACCCCACGCCTGCACTTTGCCACGACAGGCAGCCCAGGTGTAGGAAAGGCTCTGTGGAGTCAGAAGTGCCGAGACAGGCAGATGGCACCGCAGGCTTTGGGGGCCAGGCCGCAACTGGGCTAGCCCCTCCTCCCGGGAGTCGGGGAGGCCCGGCCTTCCTAGTGCCCAGGCCACGGCTCCGGGGAGAAATCCGCCATGGAGGGCACGCGGGAGGCCCTCTGCCTGAGGTGGCAGGTGTCACGCCAGGGCCACTGCAAGCCTGGCTCGGCTTGCCTGCTTTCTCCAAAGGAGGCTGGCCGACCAGCCGAACCTGGCACCTGGGCCAGGCCCCTTCCAAGGGGACGAGTTGCAGAGGATAGAGCACTGGGGGCGGCTGCCAAGTCTCCTGGGGCGTGTGCTGGGCCCCCGTCAGAGGAGGAAGCAGCCTGGTAAACGGTGTGCCAGGCATGAGGTCTGGAGGCCTCCCACAGCCGGGTCCCTGTCCTGCCCAGGCCCCCCGAGGGAGGACGATGGTCGGGCAGTGGGGAGCGGGGTGGGGCTGGCGCCGAGCCTGCCCTTGGATGCCCCGGGGAAGGGCGCCGGGGGATGGGCTGCCCCTGGCCAGGTATGAGGGACCGACCCAGCTCGGGGCTGTCGGGGGCAGAGAGAGAACCCCGCTCCGCCCTTTCCCTTCAGGTTCTTAGGGCTGGCCAAATCCTTCACAAGACAGCTTGTCTGGAGAAAATCAGACCCAGCTCAAGAACATGTGTCCATGGGGGAAAACCGGGAAACTGAGTCTCCCCACACAATAGCAGAGATTATCATCTTGCATCCTATCCTGAGCTAATGACAAAGGTGGATGTCCCCGGTGGGCCTGTGGAATGGGAGAGGGGAGGAAGTCTATTGTCATGCAGAGGGACATGGAAAGACTTGTCTGAAGCTCATCCCCTGCACTGGGATCAGGTCGGGAAGGGATGGCACAGAGGTGAGCAGGAACTGGCCTCTCTGTGGTGGGGCTGGCCCCGGGGCAGGCGTGGGGGTGATGGCTGGAAGTGGGATGGCGCGTGAGTTGGCACCAGCCAGCGGTGGAGGCAGAGACTCAGAGGTCAGGGATCTTTCTCTCTGTCTCTGTCTCTCTCTCTCTCCCTCAGGGAGCTGAGGAGAGTAAGGTGGCGCCCCCTGCCCACCTCGCCTATCTCTCCATGGGCCCTTCTTTCTCTGGCCGCTCCGGGAGCCCCGCGGGCTTGGGTTCAACCCCCCACACACCGCACAGGCCAAGGGCGCATGCGTGACAGCCGGGGCCTTGGGCTGGCCTCGGGGGTCCTCAGTGAAGGCCCCGCCCTCCCTCCAGGCTCTGACCCAGCTGCAGCTCTTCCATCGCCGCCCTTCTGGACTCGGCTTCAGCTGTCTCCCTCCCCTCCCCCACTCCCACTCAGCTCGGAGGCCGCTTCCCTGCCTTGAAAGCATTGCTCTGGCCCTGATGGCCACAGACGTACTGGGCTTCAAGCTCAAGGCTCTGCCTGGGCCTGCTGCTTCGGCCAGGGGCTCATTTCTTCCTGGAAAGACAAAGCCATGGCCTCACCCCACGCCTGCACTTTGCCACGGCAGGCAGCCCAGGTGTAGGAAAGGCTCTGTGGAGTCAGAAGTGCCGAGACAGGCAGATGGCACCGCAGGCTTTGGGGGCCAGGCCGCAACTGGGCTAGCCCCTCCTCCCGGGAGTCGGGGAGGCCCGGCCTTCCTAGTGCCCAGGCCACGGCTCCGGGGAGAAATCCGCCATGGAGGGCACGCGGGAGGCCCTCTGCCTGAGGTGGCAGGTGTCACGCCAGGGCCACTGCAAGCCTGGCTCGGCTTGCCTGCTTTCTCCAAAGGAGGCTGGCCGACCAGCCGAACCTGGCACCTGGGCCAGGCCCCTTCCAAGGGGACGAGTTGCAGAGGATAGAGCACTGGGGGCGGCTGCCAAGTCTCCTGGGGCGTGTGCTGGGCCCCCGTCAGAGGAGGAAGCAGCCTGGTAAACGGTGTGCCAGGCCTGAGATCTGGAGGCCTCCCACAGCCGGGTCCCTGTCCTGCCCAGGCCCCCCGAGGGAGGACGATGGTCGGGCAGTGGGGAGCGGGGTGGGGCTGGCGCCGAGCCTGCCCTTGGATGCCCCGGGGAAGGGCGCCGGGGGATGGGCTGCCCCTGGCCAGGTCTGAGGGACCGACCCAGCTCGGGGCTGTCGGGGGCAGAGAGAGAACCCCGCTCCGCCCTTTCCCTTCAGGTTCTTAGGGCTGGCCAAATCCTTCACAAGACAGCTTGTCTGGAGAAAATCAGACCCAGCTCAAGAACATGTGTCCATGGGGGAAACCCGGGAAACTGAGTCTCACCACACAATAGCAGAGATTTTCATCTTGCATCCTCTCCTGAGCTAATGACAAAGGTGGATGTCCCGGGTGGGCCTGTGGAATGGGAGAGGGGAGGAAGTCTATTGTCATGCAGAGGGACATGGAAAGACTTGTCTGAAGCTTATCCCCTGCACTGGGGTCAGGTCGGGAAGGGAAGGCACAGAGGTGAGCAGGAACGGGACTCTCTGTGGTGGGGCTGGCCCCGGGGCAGGAGTGGGGGTGATGGCTGGAAGTGGGATGGCGCGTGAGTTGGCACCAGCCAGCGGTGGAGGCAGAGACTCAGAGGTCAGGGATCTCTCTCTCTGTCTCTGTCTCCCTCTCTCTCCCTCAGGGAGCTGAGGAGAGTAAGGTGGCGCCCCCTGCCCACCTCGCCTACCTCTCCATGGGCCCTTCTTTCTCTGGCCGCTCCGGGAGCCCCTCGGGCTTGGGATCAACCCCCCACACACTGCACAGGCCAAGGGCGCATGCGCGACCGCCGGGGCCTAAGGCTGGCCTCGGGGGTCCTCAGTGAAGGCCCCGCCCCCCCTCCAGGCTCTGACCCAGCTGCAGCTCTTCCATCACCGCCCTTCTGGACTCGGCTTCAGCTGTCTCCCTCCCCTCCCCCACTCCCACTCAGCTTGGAGGCCGCTTCCCTGCCTTGAAAGCATTGCTCTGGCCCTGATGGCCACAGACGTACTGGGCTTCAAGCTCAAGGCTCTGCCTGGGCCTGCTGCTTCGGCCAGGGGCTCATTTCTTCCTGGAAAGACAAAGCCATGGCCTCACCCCACACCTGCACTATGCCACGGCAGGCAGCCCAGGTGTAGGAAAGGCTCTGTGGAGTCAGAAGTGCCGAGACAGGCAGATGGCACCGCAGGGTTTGGGGGCTAGGCCGCAACTGGGCTAGCCCCTCCTCCCGGGAGTCGGGGAGGCCCGGCCTTCCTAGTGCCCAGGCCACGGCTCCGGGGAGAAATCCGCCATGGAGGGCACGCGGGAGGCCCTCTGCCTGAGGTGGCAGGTGTCACGCCAGGGCCACTGCAAGCCTGGCTCAGCTTGCCTGCTTTCTGCAAAGGAGGCTGGCCGACCAGCCGAACCTGGCACCTGGGCCAGGCCCCTTCCAAGGGGACGAGTTGCAGAGGACAGAGCACAGGGGGCGGCTGCCAAGTCTCCTGGGGCGTGTGCTGGGCCCCCGTCAGAGGAGGAAGCAGCCTGGTAAACGTTGTGCCAGGCCTGAGATCTGGAGGCCTCCCACAGCCGGGTCCCTGTCCTGCCCAGGCCCCCCAAGGGAGGACGATGGTCGGGCAGTGGCGAGCGGCTTGGGGCTGGCGCCGAGCCTGCCCTTGGATGCCCCGGGGAAGGGCGCCGGGGGATGGGCTGCCCCTGGCCAGGTCTGAGGGACCGACCCAGCTCGGGGCTGTCGGGGGCAGAGAGAGAACCCCGCTCCGCCCTTTCCCTTCAGGTTCTTAGGGCTGGCCAAATCCTTCACAAGACAGCTTGTCTGGAGAAAATCAGACCCAGCTCAAGAACATGTGTCCATGGGGGAAACCCGGGAAACTGAGTCTCCCCACACAATAGCAGAGATTCTCATCTTGCATCCTCTCCTGAGCTAATGACAAAGGTGGATGTCCCCGGTGGGCCTGTGGAATGGGAGAGGGGAGGAAGTCTATTGTCATGCAGAGGGACATGGAAAGACTTGTCTGAAGCTTATCCCCTGCACTGGGATCAGGTCGGGAAGGGACGGCACAGAGGTGAGCAGGAACCGGCCTCTCTGTGGTGGGGCTGGCACCTGGGCAGGCGTGGGGGTGATGGCTGGAAGTGGGATGGCGCGTGAGTTGGCACCAGCCAGCGGTGGAGGCAGAGACTCAGAGGTCAGGGATCTCTCTCTCTGTCTCTGTCTCTCTCTCTCTCCCTCAGGGAGCTGAGGAGAGTAAGGTGGCGCCCCCTGCCCACCTCGCCTACCTCTCCATGGGCCCTTCTTTCTCTGGCCGCTCCGGGAGCCCCGCGGGCTTGGGTTCAACCCCCCACACACCGCACAGGCCAAGCTCGCATGCGCGACCTCCGGGGCCTTGGGCTGGCATCGGGTGGTCCTCAGTAAAGGCCCCGCCCTCGCTCCAGGCTCTGACCCAGCTGCAGCTCTTCCATCGCCGCCCTTCTGGACTCGGCTTCAGCTGTCTCCCTCCCCTCCCCCACTCCCACTCAGCTTGGAGGCCGCTTCCCTGCCTTGAAAGCATTGCTCTGGCCCTGATGGCCACAGACGTACTGGGCTTCAAGCTCAAGGCTCTGCCTGGGCCTGCTGCTTCGGCCAGGGGCTCATTTCTTCCTGGAAAGACAAAGCCATGGCCTCACCCCACGCCTGCACTTTGCCACGGCAGGCAGCCCAGGTGTAGGAAAGGCTCTGTGGAGTCAGAAGTGCCGAGACAGGCAGATGGCACCGCAGGCTTTGGGGGCCAGGCCGCAACTGGGCTAGCCCCTCCTCCCGGGAGTCGGGGAGGCCCGGCCTTCCTAGTGCCCAGGCCACGGCTCCGGGGAGAAATCCGCCATGGAGGGCACGCGGGAGGCCCTCTGCCTGAGGTGGCAGGTGTCACGCCAGGGCCACTGCAAGCCTGGCTCGGCTTGCCTGCTTTCTCCAAAGGAGGCTGGCCGACCAGCCGAACCTGGCACCTGGGCCAGGCCCCTTCCAAGGGGACGAGTTGCAGAGGATAGAGCACTGGGGGCGGCTGCCAAGTCTCCTGGGGCGTGTGCTGGGCCCCCGTCAGAGGAGGAAGCAGCCTGGTAAACGGTGTGCCAGGCCTGAGATCTGGAGGCCTCCCACAGCCGGGTCCCTGTCCTGCCCAGGCCCCCCGAGGGAGGACGATGGTCGGGCAGTGGCGAGCGGGGTGGGGCTGGCGCCGAGCCTGCCCTTGGATGCCCCGGGGAAGGGCGCCGGGGGATGGGCTGCCCCTGGCCAGGTCTGAGGGACCGACCCAGCTCGGGGCTGTCGGGGGCAGAGAGAGAACCCCGCTCCGCCCTTTCCCTTCAGGTTCTTAGGGCTGGCCAAATCCTTCACAAGACAGCTTGTCTGGAGAAAATCAGACCCAGCTCAAGAACATGTGTCCATGGGGGAAACCCGGGAAACTGAGTCTCCCCACACAATAGCAGAGATTCTCATCTTGCATCCTCTCCTGAGCTAATGACAAAGGTGGTTGTCCAGGGTGGGCCTGTGGAATGGGAGAGGGGAGGAAGTCTATTGTCATGCAGAGGGACATGGAAAGACTTGTCTGAAGCTTATCCCCTGCACTGGGGTCAGGTCGGGAAGGGAAGGCACAGAGGTGTGCAGGAACTGGCCTCTCTGTGGTGGGGCTGGCCCCGGGGCAGGCGTGGGGGTGATGGCTGGAAGTGGGATGGCGCGTGAGTTGGCACCAGCCAGCGGTGGAGGCAGAGACTCTGAGGTCAGGGATCTCTCTCTCTGTCTCTGTCTCCCTCTCTCTCCCTCAGTCAGCTGAGGAGAGTAAGGTGGCGCCCCCTGCCCACCTCGCCTACCTCTCCATGGGCCCTTCTTTCTCTGGCCGCTCCGGGAGCCCCGCGGGCTTGGGTTCAACCCCCCACACACTGCACAGGCCAAGGGCGCATGCGCGACCGCCGGGGCCTAGGGCTGGCCTCGGGGGTCCTCAGTGAAGGCCCCGACCCCCTACAGGCTCTGACCCAGCTGCAGCTGTTCCATCGCCGCCCTTCTGGACTCGGCTTCAGCTGTCTCCCTCCCCTCCCCCACTCCCACTCAGCTTGGAGGCCGCTTCCCTGCCTTGAAAGCATTGCTCTGGCCCTGATGGCCACAGACGTACTGGGCTTCAAGCTCAAGGCTCTGCCTGGGCCTGCTGCTTCGGCCAGGGGCTCATTTCTTCCTGGAAAGACAAAGCCATGGCCTCACCCCACGCCTGCACTTTGCCACGGCAGGCAGCCCAGGTGTAGGAAAGGCTCTGTGGAGTCAGAAGTGCCGAGACAGGCAGATGGCACCGCAGGCTTTGGGGGCCAGGCCGCAACTGGGCTAGCCCCTCCTCCCGGGAGTCGGGGAGGCCCGGCCTTCCTAGTGCCCAGGCCACGGCTCTGGGGAGAAATCCGCCATGGAGGGCACGCGGGAGGCCCTCTGCCTGAGGTGGCAGGTGTCACGCCAGGGCCACTGCAAGCCTGGCTCGGCTTGCCTGCTTTCTCCAAAGGAGGCTGGCCGACCAGCCGAACCTGGCACCTGGGCCAGGCCCCTTCCAAGGGGACGAGTTGCAGAGGATAGAGCACTGGGGGCGGCTGCCAAGTCTCCTGGGGCGTGTGCTGGGCCCCCGTCAGAGGAGGAAGCAGCCTGGTAAACGGTGTGCCAGGCCTGAGATCTGGAGGCCTCCCACAGCCGGGTCCCTGTCCTGCCCAGGCCCCCCGAGGGAGGACGATGGTCAGGCAGTGGCGAGCGGGGTGGGGCTGGCGCCGAGCCTGCCCTTGGATGCCCCGGGGAAGGGCGCCGGGGGATGGGCTGCCCCTGGCCAGGTCTGAGGGACCGACCCAGCTCGGGGCTGTCGGGGGCAGAGAGAGAACCCCGCTCCGCCCTTTCCCTTCAGGTTCTTAGGGCTGGCCAAATCCTTCACAAGACAGCTTGTCTGGAGAAAATCAGACCCAGCTCAAGAACATGTGTCCATGGGGGAAACCCGGGAAACTGAGTCTCCCCACACAATAGCAGAGATTCTCATCTTGCATCCTCTCCTGAGCTAATGACAAAGGTGGATGTCCAGGGTGGGCCTGTGGAATGGGAGAGGGGAGGAAGTCTATTGTCATGCAGAGGGACATGGAAAGACTTGTCTGAAGCTTATCCCCTGCACTGGGGTCAGGTCGGGAAGGGACGGCACAGAGGTGAGCAGGAACCGGCCTCTCTGTGGTGGGGCTGGCCCCGGGGCAGGCGTGGAGGTGATGGCTGGAAGTGGGATGGCGCGTGAGTTGGCACCAGCCAGCGGTGGAGGCAGAGACTCAGAGGTCAGGGATCTCTCTCTCTGTCTCTGTCTCCCTCTCTCTCCCTCAGGGAGCTGAGGAGAGTAAGGTGGCGCCCCCTGCCCACCTCGCCTACCTCTCCATGGGCCCTTCTTTCTCTGGCCGCTCCGGGAGCCCCGCGGGCTTGGGTTCAACCCCCCACACACTGCACAGGCCAAGGGCGCATGCGCGACCGCCGGGGCCTAGGGCTGGCCTCGGGGGTCCTCAGTGAAGGCCCCGACCCCCTCCAGGCTCTGACCCAGCTGCAGCTGTTCCATCGCCGCCCTTCTGGACTCGGCTTCAGCTGTCTCCCTCCCCTCCCCCACTCCCACTCAGCTTGGAGGCCGCTTCCCTGCCTTGAAAGCATTGCTCTGGCCCTGATGGCCACAGACGTACTGGGCTTCAAGCTCAAGGCTCTGCCTGGGCCTGCTGCTTCGGCCAGGGGCTCATTTCTTCCTGGAAAGACAAAGCCATGGCCTCACCCCACGCCTGCACTTTGCCACGGCAGGCAGCCCAGGTGTAGGAAAGGCTCTGTGGAGTCAGAAGTGCCGAGACAGGCAGATGGCACTGCAGGCTTTGGGGGCCAGGCCGCAACTGGGCTAGCCCCTCCTCCCGGGAGTCGGGGAGGCCCGGCCTTCCTAGTGCCCAGGCCACGGCTCCGGGGAGAAATCCGCCATGGAGGGCACGCGGGAGGCCCTCTGCCTGAGGTGGCAGGTGTCACGCCAGGGCCACTGCAAGCCTGGCTCGGCTTGCCTGCTTTCTCCAAAGGAGGCTGGCCGACCAGCCGAACCTGGCACCTGGGCCAGGCCCCTTCCAAGGGGACGAGTTGCAGAGGATAGAGCACTGGGGGCGGCTGCCAAGTCTCCTGGGGCGTGTGCTGGGCCCCCGTCAGAGGAGGAAGCAGCCTGGTAAACGGTGTGCCAGGCCTGAGATCTGGAGGCCTCCCACAGCCGGGTCCCTGTCCTGCCCAGGACCCCGAGGGAGGACGATGGTCGGGCAGTGGCGAGCGGGGTGGGGCTGGCGCCGAGCCTGCCCTTGGATGCCCCGGGGAAGGGCGCCGGGGGATGGGCTGCCCCTGGCCAGGTCTGAGGGACCGACCCAGCTCGGGGCTGTCGGGGGCAGAGAGAGAACCCCGCTCCGCCCTTTCTCTTCAGGTTCTTAGGGCTGGCCAAATCCTTCACAAGACAGCTTGTCTGGAGAAAATCAGACCCAGCTCAAGAACATGTGTCCATGGGGGAAACCCGGGAAACTGAGTCTCCCCACACAATAGCAGAGATTCTCATCTTGCATCCTCTCCTGAGCTAATGACAAAGGTGGATGTCCCCGGTGGGCCTGTGGAATGGGAGAGGGGAGGAAGTCTATTGTCATGCAGAGGGACATGGAAAGTCTTGTCTGAAGCTTATCCCCTGCACTGGGGTCAGGTCGGGAAGGGCCGGCACAGAGGTGAGCAGGAACTGGCCTCTCTGTGGTGGGGCTGGCCCCGGGGCAGGCGTGGGGGTGATGGCTGGAAGTGGGATGGCGCGTGAGTTGGCACCAGCCAGCGGTGGAGGCTGAGACTCAGAGGTCAGGGATCTCTCTCTCTGTCTCTGTCTCTCTCTCTCTCCCTCAGGGAGCTGAGGAGAGTAAGGTGGCGCCCCCTGCCCACCTCGGCTACCTCTCCATGGGCCCTTCTTTCTCTGGCCGCTCCGGGAGCCCCGTGGGCTTGGGTTCAACCCCCCACACACCGCACAGGCCAAGGGCGCATGCGCGACCGCCGGGGCCTAGGGCTGGCCTCGGGGGTCCTCAGTGAAGGCCCCGCCCCCCCTCCAGGCTCTGACCCAGCTGCAGCTCTTCCATCGCCCCCCTTCTGGACTCGGCTTCAGCTGTCTCCCTCCCCTCCCCCACTCCCACTCAGCTTGGAGGCCGCTTCCCTGCCTTGAAAGCATTGCTCTGGCCCTGATGGCCACAGACGTACTGGGCTTCAAGCTCAAGGCTCTGCCTGGGCCTGCTGCTTCAGCCAGGGGCTAATTTCTTCCTGGAAAGACAAAGCCATGGCCTCACCCCACGCCTGCACTTTGCCACGGCAGGCAGCCCAGGTGTAGGAAAGGCTCTGTGGAGTCAGAAGTGCCGAGACAGGCAGATGGCACCGCAGGCTTTGGGGGCCAGGCCGCAACTGGGCTAGCCCCTCCTCCCGGGAGTCGGGGAGGCCCGGCCTTCCTAGTGCCCAGGCCACGGCTCCGGGGAGAAATCCGCCATGGAGGGCACGCGGGAGGCCCTCTGCCTGAGGTGGCAGGTGTCACGCCAGGGCCACTGCAAGCCTGGCTCAGCTTGCCTGCTTTCTCCAAAGGAGGCTGGCCGACCAGCCGAACCTGGCACCTGGGCCAGGCCCCTTCCAAGGGGACGAGTTGCAGAGGATAGAGCACTGGGGGCGGCTGCCAAGTCTCCTGGGGCGTGTGCTGGGCCCCCGTCAGAGGAGGAAGCAGCCTGGTAAACGGTGTGCCAGGCCTGAGATCTGGAGGCCTCCCACAGCCGGGTCCCTGTCCTGCCCAGGCCCCCCGAGGGAGGACGATGGTCGGGCAGTGGCGAGCGGGGTGGGGCTGGCGCCGAGCCTGCCCTTGGATGCCCCGGGGAAGGGCGCCGGGGGATGGGCTGCCCCTGGCCAGGGCTGAGGGACCGACCCAGCTCGGGGCTGTCGGGGGCAGAGAGAGAACCCCGCTCCGCCCTTTCCCTTCAGGTTCTTAGGGCTGGCCAAATCCTTCACAAGACAGCTTGTCTGGAGAAAATCAGACCCAGCTCAAGAACATGTGTCCATGGGGGAAACCCGGGAAACTGAGTCTCCCCACACAATAGCAGAGATTCTCATCTTGCATCCTCTCCTGAGCTAATGACAAAGGTGGATGTCCCCGGTGGGCCTGTGGAATGGGAGAGGGGAGGAAGTCTATTGTCATGCAGAGGGACATGGAAAGACTTGTCTGAAGCTTATCCCCTGCACTGGGGTCAGGTCCGGAAGGGCCGGCACAGAGGTGAGCAGGAACCGGCCTCTCTGTGGTGGGGCTGGCCCCGGGGCAGGCGTGGGGGTCATGGCTGGAAGTGGGATGGCGCGTGAGTTGGCACCAGCCAGCGGTGGAGGCAGAGACTCAGAGGTCAGGGATCTCTCTCTCTGTCTCTGTCTCTCTCTCTCTCCCTCAGGGAGCTGAGGAGAGTAAGGTGGCGCCCCCTGCCCACCTCGCCTACCTCTCCATGGGCCCTTCTTTCTCTGGCCGCTCCGGGAGCCCCGTGGGCTTGGGTTCAACCCCCCACACACCGCACAGGCCAAGGGCGCATGCGCGACCGCCGGGGCCTAGGGCTGGCCTCGGGGGTCCTCAGTGAAGGCCCCGCCCCCCCTCCAGGCTCTGACCCAGCTGCAGCTCTTCCATCGCCGCCCTTCTGGACTCGGCTTCAGCTGTCTCCCTCCCCTCCCCCACTCCCACTCAGCTTGGAGGCCGCTTCCCTGCCTTGAAAGCATTGCTCTGGCCCTGATGGCCACAGACATACTGGGCTTCAAGCTCAAGGCTCTGCCTGGTCCTGCTGCTTCGGCCAGGGTCTCATTTCTTCCTGGAAAGACAAAGCCATGGCCTCACCCCACGCCTGCACTTTGCCACGGCAGGCAGCCCAGGTGTAGGAAAGGCTCTGTGGAGTCAGAAGTGCCGAGACAGGCAGATGGCACCGCAGGCTTTGGGGGCCAGGCCGCAACTGGGCTAGCCCCTCCTCCCGGGAGTCGGGGAGGCCCGGGCTTCCTAGTGCCCAGGCCACGGCTCCGGGGAGAAATCCGCCATGGAGGGCACGCGGGAGGCCCTCTGCCTGAGGTGGCAGGTGTCACGCCAGGGCCACTGCAAGCCTGGCTCGGCTTGCCTGCTTTCTCCAAAGGAGGCTGGCCGACCAGCCGAACCTGGCACCTGGGCCAGGCCCCTTCCAAGGGGACGAGTTGCAGAGGATAGAGCACTGGGGGCGGCTGCCAAGTCTCCTGGGGCGTGTGCTGGGCCCCCGTCAGAGGAGGAAGCAGCCTGGTAAACGGTGTGCCAGGCCTGAGATCTGGAGGCCTCCCACAGCCGGGTCCCTGTCCTGCCCAGGCACCCCGAGGGAGGACGATGGTCGGGCAGTGGCGAGCGGGGTGGGGCTGGTGCCGAGCCTGCCCTTGGATGCCCCGGGGAAGGGCGCCGGGGGATGGGCTGCCCCTGGCCAGGTCTGAGGGACCGACCCAGCTCGGGGCTGTCGGGGGCAGAGAGAGAACCCCGCTCCGCCCTTTCCCTTCAGGTTCTTAGGGCTGGCCAAATCCTTCACAGGACAGCTTGTCTGGAGAAATCAGACCCAGCTCAAGAACATGTGTCCATGGGGGAAACCCGGGAAACTGAGTCTCCCCACACAATAGCAGAGATTCTCATCTTGCATCCTCTCCTGAGCTAATGACAAAGGTGGATGTCCCGGGTGGGCCTGTGGAATGGGAGAGGGGAGGAAGTCTATTGTCATGCAGAGGGACATGGAAAGACTTGTCTGAAGCTTATCCCCTGCACTGGGGTCAGGTCGGGAAGGGAAGGCACAGAGGTGAGTAGGAACAGGCCTCTCTGTGGTGGGGCTGGCCCCGGGGCAGGCGTGGGGGTGATGGCTGGAAGTGGGATGGCGTGTGAGTTGGCACCAGCCAGCGGTGGAGGCAGAGACTCAGAGGTCAGGGATCTCTCTCTCTGTCTCTGTCTCCCTCTCTCTCCCTCAGTCAGCTGAGGAGAGTAAGGTGGCGCCCCCTGCCCACCTCGCCTACCTCTCCATGGGCCCTTCTTTCTCTGGCCGCTCCGGGAGCCCCGCGGGCTTGGGTTCAACCCCCCACACACCGCACAGGCCAAGGGCGCATGCGCGACCGCCGGGGCCTAGGGCTGGCCTCGGGGGTCCTCAGTGAAGGCCCCGCCCCCCATCCAGGCTCTGACCCCGCTGCAGCTCTTCCATCGCCGCCCTTCTGGACTCGGCTTCAGCTGTCTCCCTCCCCTCCCCCACTCCCACTCAGCTTGGAGGCCGCTTCCCTGCCTTGAAAGCATTGCTCTGGCCCTGATGGCCACAGACGTACTGGGCTTCAAGCTCAAGGCTCTGCCTGGGCCTGCTGCTTCGGCCAGGGTCTCATTTCTTCCTGGAAAGACAAAGCCATGGCCTCACCCCACGCCTGCACTTTGCCACGGCAGGCAGCCCAGGTGTAGGAAAGGCTCTGTGGAGTCAGAAGTGCCGAGACAGGCAGATGGCACCGCAGGCTTTGGGGGCCAGGCCGCAACTGGGCTAGCCCCTCCTCCCGGGAGTCGGGGAGGCCCGGCCTTCCTAGTGCCCAGGCCACGGCTCCGGGGAGAAATCCGCCATGGAGGGCACGCGGGAGGCCCTCTGCCTGAGGTGGCAGGTGTCACGCCAGGGCCACTGCAAGCCTGGCTCGGCTTGCCTGCTTTCTCCAAAGGAGGCTGGCCGACCAGCCGAACCTGGCACCTGTGCCAGGCCCCTTCCAAGGGGACGAGTTGCAGAGGATAGAGCACTGGGGGCGGCTGCCAAGTCTCCTGGGGCGTGTGCTGGGCCCCCGTCAGAGGAGGAAGCAGCCTGGTAAACGGTGTGCCAGGCCTGAGATCTGGAGGCCTCCCACAGCCGGGTCCCTGTCCTGCCCAGGCCCCCCGAGGGAGGACGATGGTCGGGCAGTGGCGAGCGGGGTGGGGCTGGCGCCGAGCCTGCCCTTGGATGCCCCGGGGAAGGGCGCCGGGTGATGGGCTGCCCCTGGCCAGGTCTGAGGGACCGACCCAGCTCGGGGCTGTCGGGGGCAGAGAGAGAACCCCGCTCCGCCCTTTCCCTTCAGGTTCTTAGGGCTGGCCAAATCCTTCACAAGACAGCTTGTCTGGAGAAAATCAGACCCAGCTCAAGAACATGTGTCCATGGGGGAAACCCGGGAAACTGAGTCTCCCCACACAATAGCAGAGATTCTCATCTTGCATCCTCTCCTGAGCTAATGACAAAGGTGGATGTCCCGGGTGGGCCTGTGGAATGGGAGAGGGGAGGAAGTCTATTGTCATGCAGAGGGACATGGAAAGACTTGTCTGAAGCTTATCCCCTGCACTGGGGTCAGGTCGGGAAGGGAAGGCACAGAGGTGAGCAGGAACCGGCCTCTCTGTGGTGGGGCTGGCCCCGGGGCAGGCGTGGGGGTGATGGCTGGAAGTGGGATGGCGCGTGAGTTGGCACCAGCCAGCGGTGGAGGCAGAGACTCAGAGGTCAGGGATCTCTCTCTCTGTCTCTGTCTCTCTCTCTCTCCCTCAGGGAGCTGAGGAGAGTAAGGTGGGGCCCCCTGCCCACCTCGCCTACCTCTCCATGGGCCCTTCTTTCTCTGGCCGCTCCGGGAGCCCCGCGGGCTTGGGTTCAACCCCCCACACACCGCACAGGCCAAGGGCGCATGCGCGACCGCCGGGGCCTAGGGCTGGCCTCGGGGGTCCTCAGTGAAGGCCCCACCCCCCTCCAGGCTCTGACCCAGCTGCAGCTCTTCCATCGCCGCCCTTCTGGACTCGGCTTCAGCTGTCTCCCTCCCCTCCCCCACTCCCACTCAGCTTGGAGGCTGCTTCCCTGCCTTGAAAGCATTGCTCTGGCCCTGATGGCCACAGACATACTGGGCTTCAAGCTCAAGGCTCTGCCTGGTCCTGCTGCTTCGGCCAGGGTCTCATTTCTTCCTGGAAAGACAAAGCCATGGCCTCACCCCACGCCTGCACTTTGCCACGGCAGGCAGCCCAGGTGTAGGAAAGGCTCTGTGGAGTCAGAAGTGCCGAGACAGGCAGATGGCACCGCAGGCTTTGGGGGCCAGGCCGCAACTGGGCTAGCCCCTCCTCCCGGGAGTCGAGGAGGCCCGGCCTTCCTAGTGCCCAGGCCACGGCTCCGGGGAGAAATCCGCCATGGAGGGCACGCGGGAGGCCCTCTGCCTGAGGTGGCAGGTGTCACGCCAGGGCCACTGCAAGCCTGGCTCGGCTTGCCTGCTTTCTCCAAAGGAGGCTGGCCGACCAGCCGAACCTGGCACCTGGGCCAGGCCCCTTCCAAGGGGACGAGTTGCAGAGGATAGAGCACTGGGGGCGGCTGCCAAGTCTCCTGGGGCGTGTGCTGTGCCCCCGTCAGAGGAGGAAGCAGCCTGGTAAACGGTGTGCCAGGCCTGAGATCTGGAGGCCTCCCACAGCAGGGTCCCTGTCCTGCCCAGGCCCCCCGAGGGAGGACGATGGTCGGGCAGTGGCGAGCGAGGTGGGGCTGGCGCCGAGCCTGCCCTTGGATGCCACGGGGAAGGGCGCCGGGGGATGGGCTTCCCCTGGCCAGGTCTGAGGGACCGACCCAGCTCGGGGCTGTCGGGGGCAGAGAGAGAACCCCGCTCCGCCCTTTCCCTTCAGGTTCTTAGGGCTGGCCAAATCCTTCACAAGACAGCTTGTCTGGAGAAAATCAGACCCAGCTCAAGAACATGTGTCCATGGGGGAAACCCGGGAAACTGAGTCTCCCCACACAATAGCAGAGATTCTCATCTTGCATCCTCTCCTGAGCTAATGACAAAGGTGGATGTCCCAGGTGGGCCTGTGGAATGGGAGATGGGAGGAAGTCTATTGTCATGCAGAGGGACATGGAAAGACTTGTCTGAAGCTTATCCCCTGCACTGGGGTCAGGTCGGGAAGGGAAGGCACAGAGGTGAGCAGGAACCGGCCTCTCTGTGGTGGGGCTGGCCCCGGGGCAGGCGTGGGGGTGATGGCTGGAAGTGGGATGGCGTGTGAGTTGGCACCAGCCAGCGGTGGAGGCAGAGACTCAGAGGTCAGGGATCTCTCTCTCTGTCTCTGTCTCCCTCTCTCTCCCTCAGTCAGCTGAGGAGAGTAAGGTGGCGCCCCCTGCCCACCTCGCCTACCTCTCCATGGGCCCTTCTTTCTCTGGCCGCTGCGGGAGCCCCGCGGGCTTGGGTTCAACCCCCCACACACTGCACAGGCCAAGGGCGCATGCGCGACCGCCGGGGCCTAGGGCTGGCCTCGGGGGTCCTCAGTGAAGGCCCCGCCACCCCTCCAGGCTCTGACCCAGCTGCAGCTCTTCCATCGCCGCCCTTCTGGACTCGGCTTCAGCTGTCTCCCTCCCCTCCCCCACTCCCACTCAGCTTGGAGGCCGCTTCCCTGCCTTGAAAGCATTGCTCTGGCCCTGATGGCCACAGACGTACTGGGCTTCAAGCTCAAGGCTCTGCCTGGGCCTGCTGCTTCGGCCAGGGGCTCATTTCTTCCTGGAAAGACAAAGCCATGGCCTCACCCCACGCCTGCACTTTGCCACGGCAGGCAGCCCAGGTGTAGGAAAGGCTCTGTGGAGTCAGAAGTGCCGAGACAGGCAGATGGCACCGCAGGCTTTGGGGGCCAGGCCGCAACTGGGCTAGCCCCTCCTCCCGGGAGTCGGGGAGGCCCGGCCTTCCTAGTGCCCAGGCCACGGCTCCGGGGAGAAATCCGCCATGGAGGGCACGCGGGAGGCCCTCTGCCTGAGGTGGCAGGTGTCACGCCAGGGCCACTGCAAGCCTGGCTCGGCTTGCCTGCTTTCTCCAAAGGAGGCTGGCCGACCAGCCGAACCTGGCACCTGGGCCAGGCCCCTTCCAAGGGGACGAGTTGCAGAGGATAGAGCACTGGGGGCGGCTGCCAAGTCTCCTGGGGCGTGTGCTGTGCCCCCGTCAGAGGAGGAAGCAGCCTGGTAAACGGTGTGCCAAGCCTGAGATCTGGAGGCCTCCCACAGCAGGGTCCCTGTCCTGCCCAGGCCCCCCGAGGGAGGACGATGGTCGGGCAGTGGCGAGCGAGGTGGGGCTGGCGCCGAGCCTGCCCTTGGATGCCCCGGGGAAGGGCGCCGGGGGATGGGCTTTCCCTGGCCAGGTCTGAGGGACCGACCCAGCTCGGGGCTGTCGGGGGCAGAGAGAGAACCCCGCTCCGCCCTTTCCCTTCAGGTTCTTAGGGCTGGCCAAATCCTTCACAAGACAGCTTGTCTGGAGAAAATCAGACCCAGCTCAAGAACATGTGTCCATGGGGGAAACCCGGGAAACTGAGTCTCCCCACACAATAGCAGAGATTCTCATCTTGCATCCTCTCCTGAGCTAATGACAAAGGTGGATGTCCAGGGTGGGCCTGTGGAATGGGAGATGGGAGGAAGTCTATTGTCATGCAGAGGGACATGGAAAGACTTGTCTGAAGCTTATCCCCTGCACTGGGGTCAGGTCGGGAAGGGAAGGCACAGAGGTGAGCAGGAACCCGCCTCTCTGTGGTGGGGCTGGCCACGGGGCAGGCGTGGGGGTGATGGCTGGAAGTGGGATGGCGTGTGAGTTGGCACCAGCCAGCGGTGGAGGCAGAGACTCAGAGGTCAGGGATCTCTCTCTCTGTCTCTGTCTCCCTCTCTCTCCCTCAGTCAGCTGAGGAGAGTAAGGTGGCGCCCCCTGCCCACCTCGCCTACCTCTCCATGGGCCCTTCTTTCTCTGGCCGCTGCGGGAGCCCCGCGGGCTTGGGTTCAACCCCCCACACACTGCACAGGCCAAGGGCGCATGCGCGACCGCCGGGGCCTAGGGCTGGCCTCGGGGGTCCTCAGTGAAGGCCCCGCCCCCCCTCCAGGCTCTGACCCAGCTGCAGCTCTTCCATCGCCGCCCTTCTGGACTCGGCTTCAGCTGTCTCCCTCCCCTCCCCCACTCCCACTCAGCTTGGAGGCCGCTTCCCTGCCTTGAAAGCATTGCTCTGGCCCTGATGGCCACAGACGTACTGGGCTTCAAGCTCAAGGCTCTGCCTGGGCCTGCTGCTTCGGCCAGGGGCTCATTTCTTCCTGGAAAGACAAAGCCATGGCCTCACCCCACGCCTGCACTTTGCCACGGCAGGCAGCCCAGGTGTAGGAAAGGCTCTGTGGAGTCAGAAGTGCCGAGACAGGCAGATGGCACCGCAGGCTTTGGGGGCCAGGCCGCAACTGGGCTAGCCCCTCCTCCCGGGAGTCGGGGAGGCCCGGCCTTCCTAGTGCCCAGGCCACGGCTCCGGGGAGAAATCCGCCATGGAGGGCACGCGGGAGGCCCTCTGCCTGAGGTGGCAGGTGTCACGCCAGGGCCACTGCAAGCCTGGCTCGGCTTGCCTGCTTTCTCCAAAGGAGGCTGGCCGACCAGCCGAACCTGGCACCTGGGCCAGGCCCCTTCCAAGGGGACGAGTTGCAGAGGATAGAGCACTGGGGGCGGCTGCCAAGTCTCCTGGGGCGTGTGCTGTGCCCCCGTCAGAGGAGGAAGCAGCCTGGTAAACGGTGTGCCAGGCCTGAGATCTGGAGGCCTCCCACAGCAGGGTCCCTGTCCTGCCCAGGCCCCCCGAGGGAGGACGATGGTCGGGCAGTGGCGAGCGAGGTGGGGCTGGCGCCGAGCCTGCCCTTGGATGCCACGGGGAAGGGCGCCGGGGGATGGGCTTCCCCTGGCCAGGTCTGAGGGACCGACCCAGCTCGGGGCTGTCGGGGGCAGAGAGAGAACCCCGCTCCGCCCTTTCCCTTCAGGTTCTTAGGGCTGGCCAAATCCTTCACAAGACAGCTTGTCTGGAGAAAATCAGACCCAGCTCAAGAACATGTGTCCATGGGGGAAACCCGGGAAACTGAGTCTCCCCACACAATAGCAGAGATTCTCATCTTGCATCCTCTCCTGAGCTAATGACAAAGGTGGATGTCCCAGGTGGGCCTGTGGAATGGGAGATGGGAGGAAGTCTATTGTCATGCAGAGGGACATGGAAAGACTTGTCTGAAGCTTATCCCCTGCACTGGGGTCAGGTCGGGAAGGGAAGGCACAGAGGTGAGCAGGAACCGGCCTCTCTGTGGTGGGGCTGGCCCCGGGGCAGGCGTGGGGGTGATGGCTGGAAGTGGGATGGCGTGTGAGTTGGCACCAGCCAGCGGTGGAGGCAGAGACTCAGAGGTCAGGGATCTCTCTCTCTGTCTCTGTCTCCCTCTCTCTCCCTCAGTCAGCTGAGGAGAGTAAGGTGGCGCCCCCTGCCCACCTCGCCTACCTCTCCATGGGCCCTTCTTTCTCTGGCCGCTGCGGGAGCCCCGCGGGCTTGGGTTCAACCCCCCACACACTGCACAGGCCAAGGGCGCATGCGCGACCGCCGGGGCCTAGGGCTGGCCTCGGGGGTCCTCAGTGAAGGCCCCGCCCCCCCTCCAGGCTCTGACCCAGCTGCAGCTCTTCCATCGCCGCCCTTCTGGACTCGGCTTCAGCTGTCTCCCTCCCCTCCCCCACTCCCACTCAGCTTGGAGGCCGCTTCCCTGCCTTGAAAGCATTGCTCTGGCCCTGATGGCCACAGACGTACTGGGCTTCAAGCTCAAGGCTCTGCCTGGGCCTGCTGCTTCGGCCAGGGGCTCATTTCTTCCTGGAAAGACAAAGCCATGGCCTCACCCCACGCCTGCACTTTGCCACGGCAGGCAGCCCAGGTGTAGGAAAGGCTCTGTGGAGTCAGAAGTGCCGAGACAGGCAGATGGCACCGCAGGCTTTGGGGGCCAGGCCGCAACTGGGCTAGCCCCTCCTCCCGGGAGTCGGGGAGGCCCGGCCTTCCTAGTGCCCAGGCCACGGCTCCGGGGAGAAATCCGCCATGGAGGGCACGCGGGAGGCCCTCTGCCTGAGGTGGCAGGTGTCACGCCAGGGCCACTGCAAGCCTGGCTCGGCTTGCCTGCTTTCTCCAAAGGAGGCTGGCCGACCAGCCGAACCTGGCACCTGGGCCAGGCCCCTTCCAAGGGGACGAGTTGCAGAGGATAGAGCACTGGGGGCGGCTGCCAAGTCTCCTGGGGCGTGTGCTGTGCCCCCGTCAGAGGAGGAAGCAGCCTGGTAAACGGTGTGCCAAGCCTGAGATCTGG
Source organism: Diceros bicornis minor (assembly GCF_020826845.1). NCBI lineage: Eukaryota > Metazoa > Chordata > Mammalia > Perissodactyla > Rhinocerotidae > Diceros > Diceros bicornis. The sequence goes on along the minus strand of NW_026690855.1, from coordinate 3,002,394 downwards.
AGGCCTCCCACAGCAGGGTCCCTGTCCTGCCCAGGCCCCCCGAGGGAGGACGATGGTCGGGCAGTGGCGAGCGAGGTGGGGCTGGCGCCGAGCCTGCCCTTGGATGCCCCGGGGAAGGGCGCCGGGGGATGGGCTTTCCCTGGCCAGGTCTGAGGGACCGACCCAGCTCGGGGCTGTCGGGGGCAGAGAGAGAACCCCGCTCCGCCCTTTCCCTTCAGGTTCTTAGGGCTGGCCAAATCCTTCACAAGACAGCTTGTCTGGAGAAAATCAGACCCAGCTCAAGAACATGTGTCCATGGGGGAAACCCGGGAAACTGAGTCTCCCCACACAATAGCAGAGATTCTCATCTTGCATCCTCTCCTGAGCTAATGACAAAGGTGGATGTCCAGGGTGGGCCTGTGGAATGGGAGATGGGAGGAAGTCTATTGTCATGCAGAGGGACATGGAAAGACTTGTCTGAAGCTTATCCCCTGCACTGGGGTCAGGTCGGGAAGGGAAGGCACAGAGGTGAGCAGGAACCCGCCTCTCTGTGGTGGGGCTGGCCACGGGGCAGGCGTGGGGGTGATGGCTGGAAGTGGGATGGCGTGTGAGTTGGCACCAGCCAGCGGTGGAGGCAGAGACTCAGAGGTCAGGGATCTCTCTCTCTGTCTCTGTCTCCCTCTCTCTCCCTCAGTCAGCTGAGGAGAGTAAGGTGGCGCCCCCTGCCCACCTCGCCTACCTCTCCATGGGCCCTTCTTTCTCTGGCCGCTGCGGGAGCCCCGCGGGCTTGGGTTCAACCCCCCACACACTGCACAGGCCAAGGGCGCATGCGCGACCGCCGGGGCCTAGGGCTGGCCTCGGGGGTCCTCAGTGAAGGCCCCGCCCCCCCTCCAGGCTCTGACCCAGCTGCAGCTCTTCCATCGCCGCCCTTCTGGACTCGGCTTCAGCTGTCTCCCTCCCCTCCCCCACTCCCACTCAGCTTGGAGGCCGCTTCCCTGCCTTGAAAGCATTGCTCTGGCCCTGATGGCCACAGACGTACTGGGCTTCAAGCTCAAGGCTCTGCCTGGGCCTGCTGCTTCGGCCAGGGGCTCATTTCTTCCTGGAAAGACAAAGCCATGGCCTCACCCCACGCCTACACTTCTCCACTGCAACCTGCCCAGGTGTAGGAAAGGCTCTGTGGAGTCAGAGGTGCCGAGACAGGCAGATGGCACCGCAGGTTTTGGGGGCCAGGGCGCAACTGGGCTAGCCCCTCCTCCCGGGAGTCGGGGAGGCCCGGCCTTCCTAGTGTCCAGGCCACGGCTCCGGGCAGAAATCCGCTGTGGAGGGCACACGTGAGGCCCTCTGCCTGAGGTCACAGGTGTCACGCCAGGGCCACTGCAAGCCTGGCTCGGCTTGCCTGCTTTCTCCAAAGGAGGCTGGCCGACCAGCCGAACCTGGCACCTGGGCCAGGCCCCTTCCAAGGGGACGAGTTCCAGAGGCTAGAGCCCTGGGTGTGGCTGCCAAGTCTCCTCCCCGTCAGAGGCGGAAGCAGCCTGGTAAACGGTGTGCCAGACCTGAGATATGGAGGCCTCCCACACCCGGGTCCCTGTCCTGCCTAGGTCCCCCAAGGGAGGACGATGTTCCTCGCAGTGGCGAGCGGGGTGGGGCTGGTGCCGGGTCTGTCCTTGGATGCCCCGGGGAAGGGTGACGGGGGATTGCCTGCCTCTCGCCATGTCTGAGGGACTGACCCAGCTCGGGGCTAGTCTGGGGCAGAGAGAGAATCCCCCTCCACCCCTTCCCTTCATGTTCTTATGGCTGGCCAAATCCTTAACAAGACAGATTGTCTGGAGAAAATCAGACCCAGCTGAAGAAATGTGTCCGTGGGGGAAACCCAGGAAACTTAGTCTCCCCACACAATAGCAGAGAGTCTCATCTTGCATCCTCTCCTGAGCTAATGACAAAGGTGGATCTTCCGGATTGGCCTGTGGAATGGGAGAGGGGAGGAAGTCTATTGTCATGCAGAGGGACATGGAAAGACTTGTCTGAAACTTCTCCCCTGCACTGTGTTCAGGTCGGGAAGGGATGACACAGAGGTGACCAGGAATCGGCCTCTCTGTGGTGGGGCTGGCCCCGGAGCTGGCGTGGGGGTGATCGGTGGAACTGGGATGGCGTGTGAGTTGGCACCAGCCAACGTTGGAGGCAGCAACTCAGAGGTCAGGGATCACTCTCTCTCTCTCCTTCTCTCCCTCTCTGTCTCTCTTCTCTGTCTCTGTCTCTGTCTCTCTCTCTCTCTCTCTCTCCCCCTCTCCCTCTGGCACCTGTTGCATGGACCCCCTGTGACATCCTGCTCTGAGCCTCCCAGACCATCCCCCTAACAGCCTGGTGATGTCTCCTTGCCCCTCTGAACAGGCCCTGTTCCAGGCTGCTACCCCGCCT